>NC_140519.1:48017535-48347535 GCF_964339955.1 Pipistrellus hanaki | reverse complement strand
AAACACACAGTCACACACACAGAAACACACACACATACACACATAGACACACACAGACACATGGCACACACAGAGATACACACACACACAGACACACAGATACAGACACACAGATACAGACACACACACACACAGACACACAGATACAGACACACAGATACACACACACACACAGACACACAGATACAGACACACATACACACATAGACACACACACAGACACATGGCACACACAGAGATACACACACACTCACACACACACAGACACACACAGACACACACACACAGACACAGACACACACAGAAACACACAGTCACACACACAGAAACACACACACATACACACATAGACACACACAGACACATGGCACACACAGAGATACACACACACACAGACACACAGATACAGACACACAGATACAGACACACACACACAGACACACACAGACACACAGATACACACACACACACAGACACACAGATACAGACACACATACACACATAGACACACACACAGACACATGGCACACACAGAGATACACACACACTCACACACACACAGACACACACAGACACACACACACAGACACAGACACACACAGAAACACACAGTCACACACACAGAAACACACACACATACACACATAGACACACACAGACACATGGCACACACAGAGATACACACACACACAGACACACAGATACAGACACACAGATACAGACACAGACACACAGATACAGACACACAGATACACACACACACACACAGACACACAGATACAGACACACATACACACATAGACACACACACAGACACATGGCACACACAGAGATACACACACACTCACACACACAGACACACACACATTCACACACATGCTGCTGCCTCAGAGATCTGGGGGGCTTGCTCCATCCATTTCACGGGCGTATTCGCTCCCTAGCACCCCACGTGCGGGCCCGGGGCCTTGGTGAGCATGTGCCGGTGAGGGGGGTGGGGGGCAGGAGAGCCCCGCGGAGCCTTGGGGACTGCGGGGCAGGCGGGGGGAGGTGACGGTGTGGCTGAGGAGGCAGACACCAGGCCACACGGGGCTCCTGGGAGAGCACACAGCCAGGAGGGGGCTCGGACACCCCAGGAACGAGTTCTCTCCCTCCTCTTCCTCCACCCACAAGCCAGAGGCCTGGGGGCTGAGAGCAGGGCGGCTCCCGCCCCAGCCTGGCCGGAGGAGGCCTCCCCCAGAGTCTAACACGGGTGTCTCCGCAGGGCCAGGCGGGCCTCCCCGGAGCCCCCGGGTTCCCGGGCCTGAGCGGAGAGAAGGGACCGCAGGTAGGTGTCGGGGTGTCTGCCCTGAGCCCCCCTCCTGTGCCGTCGTCCGTGGGGAGCAGCCCCTTTGGGTCTCGGTCCCTGGGGAGTGGGGGTGACTGGGCTGGGAGGGGGGGTCCTGGGGTTCAGGGAAGGAAGGGCCAGGCCTCTGGGGGGAGCTGGGACCGGACAGTGGCAGGTGGTCTCGCTGGAAGGGGGTCAGGGTTGGGGGACGAGCCCATCAGGGGCTCCCCACTCTCCTCCAGATGCTCCTGGCTCCACCTGTGGTTATGGGGGGACAGAGTGGGGGCGGGGCGGGGGCAGAGGGGAGGTGGCCCTGGGGCCTCTGGTCGCGCTGGAGCAGCCGTGCTGGAGCCGAGCTCACGCTTCCTGTGTCTGTGCCACAGGGAGAGAAGGGCGGCCCGGGCCCCCCGGGACCGAAAGGCGACCGAGGCGACAAGGTAGGCGCTGGGGCCGGGCGTCGGGGACATAGTGGGGGCCTCTCCGCTGTGTGTGTGAGCTCCGTGGGGAGAGGGGAGGCCGGGGCCGGGGCCCGAGGGAGGCCTGGGCTGTGACCTGGTCCCACCTGCGGGAGGCTGAGGTCTCCTCTGACCCGCCCTGGCCGGCTGCCCGGAGACACAGGGAGGGGCCTGTGCTCACCCTCCCCCCTGCACCGCCTGGGCCTGTCCCCCAGGGTGCAGCCCCCTCCCCTCACCCTCCCCCCTGCACCGCCTGGGCCTGTCCCCCAGGGTGCAGCCCCCTCCCCTCACCCTCCCCCTGCACCGCCTGGGCCTGTCCCCCAGGGTGCAGCCCCCTCCCCTCACCCTCCCCCTGCACCGCCTGGGCCTGTCCCCCAGGGTGCAGCCCCCTCCCCTCCATCCCTCCCCCCTGCACTGCCTGGGCCTGTCCCCAGGGTGCAGCCCCCTCCCCTCACCCTCCCCCTGCACCACCTGGGCCTGTCCCCCAGGGTGCAGCCCCCTCCCCTCACCCTCCCCCTGCACCGCCTGGGCCTGTCCCCCAGGGTGCAGCCCCCTCCCCTCACCCTCCCCCCTGCACCGCCTGGGCCTGTCCCCCAGGGTGCAGCCCCCTCCCTCCCCCTCCCCCCTGCACCGCCTGGGCCTGTCCCCCAGGGTGCAGCCCCCTCCCCTCACCCTCCCCCCTGCACTGCCTGGGCCTGTCCCCCAGGGTGCAGCCCCCTCCCCTCCCCCTCCCCCCTGCACCGCCTGGGCCTGCCCCCCAGGGTGCAGCCCCCTCCCCTCACCCTCCCCCTGCACCGCCTGGGCCTGTCCCCCAGGGTGCAGCCCCCTCCCCTCACCCTCCCCCCTGCACCGCCTGGGCCTGTCCCCCAGGGTGCAGCCCCCTCCCTCCCCCTCCCCCCTGCACCGCCTGGGCCTGTCCCCAGGGTGCAGCCCCCTCCCCTCACCCTCCCCCCTGCACTGCCTGGGCCTGTCCCCCAGGGTGCAGCCCCCTCCCCTCCCCCTCCCCCCTGCACCGCCTGGGCCTGTCCCCCAGGGTGCAGCCCCCTCCCCTCCCCCTCCCCCCTGCACCGCCTGGGCCTGTCCCCAGGGTGCAGCCCCCTCCCCTCACCCTCCCCCTGCACCGCCTGGGCCTGTCCCCAGGGTGCAGCCCCCTCCCCTCACCCTCCCCCTGCACCGCCTGGGCCTGTCCCCAGGGTGCAGCCCCCTCCCCTCACCCTCCCCCTGCACCGCCTGGGCCTGTCCCCAGGGTGCAGCCCCCTCCCCTCACCCTCCCCCTGCACCGCCTGGGCCTGTCCCCCAGGGTGCAGCCCCCTCCCCTCCCCCTCCCCCCTGCACCGCCTGGGCCTGTCCCCAGGGTGCAGCCCCCTCCCCTCACCCTCCCCCTGCACCGCCTCGGCCTGTCCCCCAGGGTGCAGCCCCCTCCCCTCCATCCCTCCCCTCTGGCTCCGCAGCCCGGGGGGGCGCTGTCCACAGACAGGGTGTGGGCGGGAAGGCTGGTCGGGCCCGCTGCTCCCCGGCCGCTCCGAGATGCCGTTTCCCGGGGAAACCTCATTTCCAGGGTGCGAGGGGCTGGGCGCCACCGTGACCCCCTCATCGCTCCCGCAGAATTGCGGGGGTCACGGCGGAATCCCATTCGGGCTTCCCGAGAATCTGGGCTGCTCTCCTTCCCCCCAGAGGGTTAGGTCGTGACGGGCCATTCTGGTCAAATATCAGGTGATCCTGTCGGCTTCTCAAAAGGCAAGGCGTTATGTGTCTGCGTATTTTATAGTTGGGAATCTGCCCGTCCGCCTGTCCGTCCATCCATCGCCCAGGTGTGGGGGGACAGGTGGGTCGGCGGGGCGGCCGGTCACGTGCTTTCTGTTTCTCCCTCAGGGTGAAGCTGGTCCGGCCGGCCCCCCGGGACTGCCCGGAACAGTAAGCGCCTCTGCTGCTAACCTCCTTTCCACCCCTAGGGCATCGGGATGCCCCCGTCCCCCCCTCACCGCCACACACACACACACACACACACACACACACACACACACACGCTACTTAGTGACCAGCAGCTTTTCAGTAGACTGCCAGCAGCCGGACCTAGTCCTCGGTTTCAGTCCAAAAATACCGTGCCAGCTCTCCAGCGCCCCCTGTGCCCACCCTTTATCCTGCCCGGCACGCACACTGCCACGTATCAGAGCCCTGGCCAGGCCCTGTGGACACACACCCGCCTGGCACGGGGGGAACTGAGGCCCGGAGACCAGACTCGTTGGGCACGGGGGGGGGGAGGGGGCGGTGTGAGCCAGGCATCGCAGTGTCAGAGGGAGACACGGAGCCGCAGGGCACAGGTCAGTGATGCTGTCAGAACCCAGGAGGCTTCGGGGAGAGTGACGAGGGGCCTGACATGTACTGGAGGGCCAGAGGGAAATGGGGTCTTCGATGTCAGCCCACATCACTCAGCCACGTGGGAACACAGGTTTGGACCATAAGGTCAAGCTCACAACCTCGGCCTTTGTTATCATTGTGCTGAGAGGCTCTGCCCTCCAAGCTGGGACTCACACGTGGCTTTGCCATGAGAGGACGGTGCCCTCTCAGTCCCAGGCTGGAACCTGTCCGCACGCTGTGGCCGCTCTTCACAGTGGGCCCGGTGTCCGGGCATAGCTCTGGCTACACGCACCAGTTCAGGTCTCTCCCTCTCCCCCCTTCTCCCCCGCCCCCAGAGGAGGGTGTTTCACCCCCCCTTACTGCTGAGGACGAGACGCTGGCAGGTGCCAGAGGTCATGCGGGTTCTAGGCAGGGTGACCGGTCTTGAGCTCAGACCCTGTGATGCCAGGGTCCCAACGTCTAACCACTGTGCTTTCCTGTCTTAACCAGAGTGCAGGGGCTTCAGGGAAACGTGGTTCTAATGTAAGGTGACCAGACATCCCGCTTTTGGCAGGACAATCCGATTTTTAACAATTTGTCCCACGTCCCTCCACGGCATTTTAAAAAAGTCCAGAAGATTTAGTAAAAGAATCTTTCCAAAAACCGGGACTTTTTAAAAGCGCCGAGGAACGTGGGACACATTGTTAAAAATTGGGACTGTCCCTCCCAAAGCGGGACGTCTGGTCACCTATTCTAATGTCAGGGCTGGTGGTGAAGGACGGGGGTGTGGGGGGGGGAGCTGTGTTCCCCGGCTCAGTCCTCAGGGCGGGTTTCAGCGCGGATTCACGTCTCTCTCGTTTCTGTGGTTCCTTCCAGCCTTCCTTCTTCACCCCGTACCCCAGGACGCCGGTAAGTGGAGCGGCTCCGTGGGCCCCTGGCTGTGACCCCGGGTGCTCTGGGGCTGGGGCTCGGCTGGGCCCTGGCTCTGCCCACCACGCCGGTCACCGCCGGCCGTGCCGGCAGCCGGGGGAGCAGGCCGTGTGAGGGGCAGGCTCCATGTCCGGGGCCCGAGGGCACCTCCCCGCGGCCCAGGCCCAGGGCAGACCTTGGGGGTGACTCCCTCGTCCCTCCACGCAGGCCCTGTGGTGTGGAGGGAGCAGGATCTTGGGGGGCTGGGGGGGGGCATGAGTGGCAGAGTGAGGGGGTGTTGGCAGTGATGGGGACCGGAGCGGGCAGTGAGGGGCGGGCCTGAGAGAGGCTGCTCGGAGGACCGGCAGGCCTGATGGGCGGTGACCGGCCGCCCAGGCTCTCTGACGCAGGTGCTAGGACGTGACCCCCGAGTGCCAGGCTCTGGGCGGGGGTGGGGGGGTGGGGGGGGTGGAGGGGCAGGGTGAAGCCACACAGATAGGTGCAGACCTGCCACCGCAGCCGCCCCACGGAGGAGCAAGGACGCTCTGCGGGCCTGTGTCTGTGCACGAGGGCGTGGCTGGCTTGGGGCTCAGTTACCCGGAAGGGGCCCTTCTTGGCCTGAGGCCTGATGAGTGGGAATCAGAACGGAGTGGAGGAGCTGGGGGGGGGGTGCATGCAGGGGGCAGGGGGCAGGGGCTCTGGGCGGTCTGCGGTGGGTGGTGCGGGGTGCCCTACCTGTGCTTCCCCACCACCAGGGAGAGCAAGGACCGAAAGGAGAGAAGGGGGACCGCGGTGTGCCCGGTGAGCCGGTGAGTGCCCCGTGCCCACGCCCCATGCTCCCTTCCCCCCGCTCCCCCCTTCCCCCCAGAGACAGGACGTCCGAGGCCCAGCAGCCCCGGAGCCAGCCGAGCCCCATGTGGTCCATTCCTCTTCCCTCGGGGCCCAAGGACGCCCCCATCTGTGGCTCTCTGCTCACTCCCTCTGCGCAGTCCTCCCCGCCCCCCTGCACAGAACGGGGGTGGGGGATGGGGGACGTGGGGGGGGGGAGTGGCTCGTTCATGGCGACTGTGTCATTGCAGGGGCCGCAGGGCGAACTCGGGCCTCCGGGACCCGCTGGGCCGCCGGTAAGAAAGCCTCACCCCACCCACTGGCCCCAGACGCAGAGATGCCCACAAGCCCCTGTCCCTCTGTCCCTCCCTGGCCCCCGGCCCCTAGCCCCACTGGCCTGCCATTGCAGGAGCACCCACCAGAGGGCGCTGGCACAGTGCTTCTGGGACCTCCAGCCCAGCACCCAGGGGTGGACTGGTCTCCCCAGAGCGCCCCAAAACACAGCCCCCCGCCACAGGGCGGCCCTGACCCCAGGCCCCTGGGTGTCCTTCTCGTCACTGACGTGTGGGTTAGGAGGGCTGGGCTGGGCCACACCGCCTTCCTTCCGGCTCCGCGCCGCCCTCGGGACGGCTCCCGGCTCCCGAAGGCTTTTGGGGGGCAGGAGCCCTCTCCGTCCGGCCTGGCCGGCAGCTCCGGGTGGAAAGATGCCGTCGTGTGCCTTTTCCTTTTGGAGTTCTTCTTGGCTTTGGCTTCTTGGCTGTCTGTTTCTGGGGTGGGGTTCAAGTTTTGGGGGACCCGGTGGGGGGACCTGCCTGGGCCAGATCCCAGGGCCCCTGGCTGCCGTGTGCCTGGGCATCTGCCCCTCGGAGCCCCTTTTATGTAAACTCGAAGCGCCATGCTGGTCCTGCGTCCTGGGTGGCGAGGATGGGGTGCAGGGCCACGTGCCCGGCCTGCTTCCTGCACCGCAGACCCTCCCTGTGGCTTCAGTGTGGGCCGCCCGGCTGGCCAGCAGGGGGCGCCGAGAGGCCCTGCGTGGGGACGCGGACAGTGTTGCCTATAATGTACCCTCCCTCCGCCCCCGTTTTACTTCCCCTGCAGGGCGCCAAGGGACAAGACGGTGCACGCGGAGCCGCTGGAGACCCCGTGAGTCCCGCCCTGCCTGTCTCCTCGGGGCAGGAGGTGGAGGGTCGCCCAGGAGGGACCCTGTGCTTCGTTCTGGGTGACTGGGGGGAGGGGAGGAAGGGGGAGAGTGTGCCCCCCACAGGGAGGGCAGGCCTCCCTACACCCCAGCGTTTCAGGGCCCAGGTGTCCACGCGCCCCACCCTCCTCCACGCCCTCGGTGATGCCCACGCAGACACCACTCCCAGATGCATGGCTCTGTGACGTGTGCTTGTGTGCACAGTCACACGCATACGTTCCAAAATCCGGTGCACGCACTGCACTGTGTGTATGGACGCCCGATCTGCAGACGCAGCCATGAGCACAGACACGTCTCCATGCACACCCTCCATGCACATGCCTCGGACGCTCCTGTGTGTCTGCCCCGCCTGGGCCCGGAGCGTCAGGGGTTGACACGTGTGCCCTGGCCACTAGAGTTCTGTCTCCCGGGGGCAGTGGTGCGGGGAGAGCCGCAGGCACTGTCCCCTCACTCCCGGGCCCGATGTCCGGCGATAAAGTGCTTGCATGACCAGGCTGTGGTGCACGTGGCCTCGTGGGAGCAGGTGGGCCACGGGCAGTGACTGGTCGGAGGGCAGGTGGCAGCTCCTCCCTGTCGGAGAGGCGGCCCCGGGCCCTGCTGTCTGGAGGAAGTGGACGTCCAAGGCCCGCAGGGAACGGCCTCCACACCTCCAGAGCCCCCGCTCCCCACCCCAGTGTCCACCCGCCCGGAACCCCCTCACACGCCCCCCTGGAGTCTGTGCCGGCCTTCGGTGCCCAGGTCATGTCCACTTCCTTCAGCAAGCATCCCTGGTTCGCCAAAGCCACCATGCACACACACACACGCACACACACACCCCGTCTCTGTGCCCAGGGAACCTCCCGAGTCCTGCCTACCCTGTCCCCCCTCCGTGCCAGGGTCCCACATTTTGGGGTTCGGCTCCTGGGGGTGCTAGGAGGAGGCTCCTCTTACCGTGGAGGGAAATCTCGGGCTACGCGGAGTCCCAGCCAGTCCTGGGGACTGCGTGCAGGCGGTTGGGAGAGGATGGGGTAGGTCTGTGAGCGGCGCACCGGCCTGTCTGAGCTTCTTCTGCTTCTGAACAGGGCGCTCCTGGTCCCCTAGGGCCCCCCGGTCCCAGCGGCCCCCCAGGAAGTGTGGTGAGTAATCGGGGCCGGGGCAGGGCCTGGAAGGTCTCAGCTTCTGCATCTCCCGAGTGGAGGAGTAGGTGGTGGGTTCAGAGTTCACACCGCCTGCCCAGGCTCTGCCCGCCGTGGCCCAGGTGGCCGGGAGGGACCAGCTTAACCTCCCGCAGCCACGGCTTCCCTCTCCTGCGGGAAGACGCCGGGCGGAGCTCCCGAAGGGGACTGGGCCTGGGCCAGCCTGGGCCAGAAGGACCGGGGCTAAGAGCAGCGGTCGCCCACCTTTCGGACCTCATGGGCCGCCAGTGGTCCCCAGACATGGGGTGGTGACCCTGGCTTAGAGGACAGAGGCGGGCGCTGAAGTGCCAGGCTTGGTTCTGAGCACCACACGTGTGGCCGTGTTCACCCTCCCCATCCGGGGGGTGGGTATGGCTGTGCCCCGTTGGCACTGGGGGAAACCGAGGCACCGGAGGCTGAGCCCAGTCCTTAGCGGTTACTGTTGCTGCTCCCAAGACAGTGGTCTGCAAACCGCAGCTCACGAGCCTCATGCGGCTCTTTGGCCCCTTGAGTGTGGCTCTTCCACAAAATACCAGGTGTGGGCGCTCACATACAGTGCGATTGAAACTTCGTGGCCCATGCGCAGAAGTCGGTTTTCGGCCTGGGCAAGTCTATTTTGAAGAAGTGGCGTTAGAAGGAGTGGGAATGTCGGTGTCATGTGGCTCTCGAGCCGCGGTTTGCCGACCACTGTCGCAGGGCATCACCCCACTCCACCCCACCCCACCCCATCCCACCCCACCCCGCCCGCCTCCTTGTGCACCACCCACTTCCGGGAGCCGCCCTCCTTTGCTGGCGTTTCCCTGGCATCACCGACCGCCTTGTCCAGCCACACGGCATGTGGGCCCAGCTGCCCAGGAGCAGCCCTGACCGCGGGGGTGTAGATGCCAGCTCCACGCTGGCCCCCGGGCCCAGGCGGCACTGAGCACCTGCCGCCCCCCCCTCCCCCCCCCCGCCCCATCCCTGGGTGCATCCCTTGAACACGTGTCCTTGAGCCTTGTCTCTGGGCGCACCAGTCACACAGCTGGAGGTCTCCTGGCCAGCCTGTCCTCAGTCATCCTCATCCTCCCCGTGTCCCCTGAGCCACCCCTCCCCACCCTCTGAGAGCCGCAGCCTGGGGGCAGAGTGGAGCGTGCTGGGTGCACAGGGTCAGTGTGTGAGCAGAGCAGGACCAGCCGCTGTGGGGCCGGGCGGGGGCGGGGGGGGGGAGCCAAGTCAGGAACGGGACCCACGGGGACAGAGCTGTGGTCACTGACTAAAAAGGGGCCTGGTCCCCCTCCTCTGGCGGCCACCGTTTCAATAGCTTTTTCTCCTCCAGGGCCCCCCTGGAGTCAGAGGCCCCCCTGGGAAAGACGGGGAGCGCGGCGAGAAGGTAAGACAGGGTGGTCTGAGCACACAGCCGGCAGACCCATCTGGGAAGCAGGGACAGAGGCGCCTGCACTGCCCTCCGTGGGGAAGGAGCTAGCAGACCCACCACCACCTCACATCACCCTCACAGCAGACCTGTCAATCACACCCCCCCCCCCCCCATTTCACAGACATGCAGACTGAGGCTCCGAGATGCACTGAATTCCCTGTCACATAGCCCAGCAGCCAGGTCCGTCCGGCGCTAAGTCCCACGTTCTCTGATCTCAGTGCACCAGGCACGCCTTTGCGTGCAGCCAGGCCCCAGGGGGGACCATGAGGAAGCACATCAGTTCTTGGGGAGAAGAGGGACAGTGTCCACCCGGAACACCAACAGTGAGCACATTCCACCTCTAGAGGGAGCCAGACAGCTGTCCATGGCTGAGGGCGCCTGGCTGAGGGCCAAGGCTGGCTGTGCAGAGCAGTGCAGACCCCTGCCCCCAGGCAGGCTCCTTCCTGTGTGTGAGCAGGGCTGGGGGAGCCCGGGGCCGCGGACTCCCCAGGCCCGGGAGAGGCCCCCTCACTTGCTCTGCGTCCTCGCTGCACCTCCCCTGTCAGGCTGCGGAGGCCTCGGGGCGCCCTGCCTGGAACAGAGGTCCCTGTGGCTCCTGGGGCCCTCCCCGGGGTTCCGCAGCCAGAGCCGCCACGGTCAGAGAGCATGAGTGTTGCCTGGAGCGAGCGAAAGCCCAGCTCCCTCCCGGAGCAGGCACGCCGGGCGTGGGAGCTCCTGGCAGAGGAGGAGGGAGGGCTGTGAGGGAGCCGCACCGCTGGGCGCCCTGGGCGGGGGCGGGGCCGAACACCATGGCGCCCCCTGCGTGCCCGCGTCCACCGTGCCTTGGTTTGCTCCGGCAGCTCTAAGAGAGGGTGCAAACTGGTGTCCTAAACATCACACATGGACCGCTCACCCCCCCACCGTCTGGGGTCTCTCCCACCTCTCTCCTCACCGAGTGGCTGTCTGGCCCTCCTCCCCCCCCCCCAGTCCGGACCCCACAGGGACTTCCCTCTGCGCCCCTCTGTGGCAAAGGCCCCTCCTCACAGGACTCGGGCTCATAGTGGACTCAGGGTGCGTGCCCTGACCCAGTTAGCTATTAAAAATGAGCTAATGCTGATGCCAAAACCGGTTTGGCTCAGCGGATAGAGCGTCGGTCTGCGGACTGAAAGGTCCCAGGTTCGATTCCGGTCAAGGGCATGTACCTTGGTTGCGGGCATATCCCCGGTGGGAGGTGTGCAAGAGGCAGCTGGTCGATGTTTCTCTCTCATCGACATTTCTAGCTCTCTCTCTCTCTCCCTTCCTCTCTGTAAAAAATACATTAAAAAATTTACACACATACACACACAAAAAAATAAACTAATGCTGAAACCGGTTTGGCTCAGTGGATAGAGTGTCATCGGCCTGCGGACTGAAGGGTCCCAGGTTCAATTCCGGCCAAGGGCATGTACCCTGGTTGTGGGCACATCCCCAGCAGGGGGTGTGCAGGAGGCAGCTGGTCGATGTTTCTCTCTCATCGATGTTTCTAGCTCTCTATCCCTCTCTCTTCCTCTCTGTAAAAAATCAATAATAATAATAATAAAAATAATAAAATAAAATAAATGAACTAAGAAACTGGTTATCAGTGGAGGTGTCGGGCTAGGCCCACAGCATGTGACCCGGGGGACACAGGAAGGCTGTCACATGCCATCAGAACGCCCGCCCACCCCGCGGGCTGCCTCGCCAGCGGAGGGCCGGTCCCTGCGTGCGGTTGATCCTGGCACCTGTCCATTTCCTTCCAGGGAGCAGCTGGGGAAGAGGGGCGCCCGGGGCCGGCGGGCCCCCGCGGGGATCCTGGAGCTGCCGGGCACCCCGGGCCTCCGGGGGCGGGGAAGGACGGAGAGCCGGTGAGTCAGGGGCAGCCCGGCGGAGCCAGAGGCGGGAAGTCAGACAGCGCCGGTGGGGCCGGCGGGCGGGAGGAGGCTGTGGTGGGGGACACGGTCTCCCGGGCATTGCCCGCCAGGCTCGGGGTCACATGGACGAGGTAGGTGGTGGGGTCAGGCCTCTCCCCTGAGGGCCCGATGCCTCAAAAACAGGGTGTTTCCCGCCCACAGTGAGGTGCGGGGAGCCGCCTGCCCATCGGTCCTCCCCACCAGCAGAGGGTGCCCACGGCGGACACAGGCGGGCGGGCACCAGGCGGGCGGGCAAGGCCTCTCGTGCTCGATGACCGTCCTGTCCCCTTGCTTCCCAGGGGCCTCGGGGGCCGCCCGGACTGCCTGGACCTCTTGGCACCAAGGTACGGTTCCCCGGCGCAGCTGTGGGCGCCGGTCACACTGGTAAAGCTCCGCCGTCAGCGCCTCTGGGCACCTCAGCCCCCTCCGGGTCCTCATCCCCCACGTCCCTCTCCACGGGCGTTTGGGAGAACGCTCTGTTTGTTTCTGATTGATGAGGGTCCTAAGGTGCAGAGAGGTCATGGGGCTGACCCAAGGTCATAGGACCAGCTCCACATTGTCCCGGGACTGGACCGAGAGGCAGCCAGCGGCCCGCTTGAGGTCTTCCTACCTGACCACCCCCCCCACCCCCCATGGGCATACGTCCTTCCCGGAGCTGACCTCTGCGTCTTGCTTTTCTCTCTCCAGGGGGACCGAGGTGCCCCCGGGATCCCTGGCTCTCCGGGCACCCGCGGTGATCCGGGCCTCGGGGTTGCTGGCCCTCCTGTGAGTTCCCTTCATCCAGCATCCTGGGGTGGGCAGCTTGCAGGAACGCAGACCCATGTGCATGTGTGTGTGTTCCCATGCAGGCGTGTGTGTGCATGTGTGCATGTATGGGCACATATGCATGCGTTTATGTGTGCACCTCCTAGTAGAAGGGGGAGGGGCACCCCCGCAGCTTCAGCCCTGTTTCCCCCAGCCCGACCCCGGCAGGAAGGGGTGCAGCCCAAGGACGCTGGGTGCTGGGTGCTGGTTCCTGCCCCAAACGAGAGCTACAGACCAGGGAGGGGCTCTGCGTCAGGAGCCTCATGGGAGCCAGGACAGGGTGGTTACCCGGCGGGTGAGGGGTGGGCCGGGGCCTGCAGGGAGGTGGTTACCTGCCCCTGTAAGGAAGCCCCGGCTGGAAGTAACCCCCAGCACTCTGAGGCGCCTCTCCGCCAGCTCTGCTGACGTGCGTGTCTGCTTCCAGGGCCCTTCCGGACCCCCCGGAGACAAAGGCCCCCCGGTACGTGTGACGTGGGCGGGGGCCGCTCCCTGCAGCGGTCCCTGTGACGAAGCGGGTTTACATGGAGGGCTGGGACCCGGGGTAAAGCAAACCCCTGCCATTAGGGGGCAGACGCCCCGCAGTGAGCGTGCACCTGCAGGGGAGGGGGAAGGCGGGGTCCCTGTCCGCTGTCTCCTGTGCCGTGCGTGGGGCAGACTGGCTGGCTGCGCTCCGCAGCATCTCGGCATCGCAGAGGGACGGCCGAGGGGGCCACAGGCTCGTCAGAGCCCCAGGAGCACTGATGTTTAATCCAGGCTCCATCAGCACAGCCACGCGCAAACCAGGGAACCCTCTGACCCAGTCAGGGGCACGCTCCGCCCCCCAGCCCATCCCCGAGACCCCATACTGAACGCCGGAAAGCCACAGGGCCTCTTCTCCTCTCTCTCCCCAGGGACCGCGAGGCTCGCCCGGGTTCCCCGGCCCCCAGGGCCCCGCTGGCCAGGATGTGAGTAGAGCGTGGGTCCGGGCTGGGTCCGGAATGGCCTCTGGTGCCCACACATCCACGTTGCCCGGGGCCCTGGGCCTGGCATTCTCACAGCCCCGATGGCAGACGGGCCTCCCCCCTGCCAAGTGGGCCGCCCACCTGAGCTTGGGGCGGGATGGCAGGCATTTAAGATAGGCGTGTGTTTGTGCGTGTGTGTGTGTGCGCACACGTGTGTGTGTGTCTGTGCACGCGTGCACACGTGTGCACACACTCTGTGCACCAGTTGTTTGCAGTTTGTGTTGGGACAGGAGTGGGAGGAGGGGTAGCACTCTGTCCTAAGCACCCCTGGCACCTGACCGTTTCCTGGGAGACAGGAAGTCGGTCGGTGCCAGCCGGCACAGTTGGGTGGTTTCTTTTCCCCACGGAATCCCCTTGCTGGCAGAGGTCGGCGGCCAGGTCACGTGTCCTCTCTCTCTTCCCGTAGGGCGTTCCAGGGAGTCCCGGCGAGCGGGGGCCTCCGGGCACACCAGTACGTCCTCCCCTGCTCCTGGTGAATTCTGGCGGCCGGTCAGGGCTCCAGCGGGAACAGCAGGCTGCTCGGGCGGCTCAGGGGCCTTCCCGGGGCCTTTTCCTGACGCTGTGGGCAGGGGGCTGCATGAGGAGTGCGATGCAGAGACAGGCCACAGGCGAGCCGGTGCCCTGTTGGCCTGTTTCAGGGCCCGAGAGCGAGAGTGGCCGTGGTGGGAGCTGTAGCCCTGGGTCCAAAGCCAAGGCCAGGGGGTGGTGGGGGGTGCGGGAGGCCCGCTGTGAGCTCAGGAGCCCTCCACGTGGCCTGCAGGCGTGAATGGGGGTGGGGAGAGGGGCACCAGGAGCAGAGGAAGGAGCAGGAGAGGACTGGGGACCAGAACGGACGATGGACGATGTCTGTCAGACTGGGGAGGGCTGGCCGCCTGCACGGTCCCTGCCTCAGGAGTCCTCTGTGGCTCCCAGGCTTGTGAGTGTCAGGGGACAGCCCAGGGGTGTGAGGAGTCACACTGTGAGGCCCTTTGCTGCCTGAAGATGCTGCCTGCCTGCGTGCGTGCGGGTGCGTGTGTCTGTATGTGCGTGTGCGCGTGCCTGCATTCATCCACTTCTCCCTGGCAGGGCCCCTCTTCGCCCCTCGCTCCCGAGGACGTCCGGCTCCTGGTTCAGGTAAAAGTGGAGTCACCTGCGTGCGTTTTGCAAATGCTGACGGGGGACCGGGTTCTCGAGAGTGTGATAACGTGGAGTGGGGAGGAGCGAGGCAGAGGTTCCGAGGGGTCCGTGCTGACCTTGAGCTCAGGCAGAGGCAGGGCAGGGTCCTGTGCGGGTGCCTGGCTTGCTGCTTTCCCGGACGTGCCGCCGGTGGGAGAGTGGGCCGGGCCTCCTTTGCTCCGCCAGTAACTGCTGCGTGTTCTCTCCCAGGACGTGTGCAAGGACTGCCCCCCGGGCCCCCCGGGCCTGCCCGGCCTGCCGGGCTTTAAGGGGGACAAAGGGCTCCCGGGAAAGCAAGGGAGAGACGGCACGGACGGGAAGAAGGTGAGGAGCTGTCAGTCCCGTGTCCTCTGGGAGGTCCCAGGGCTGCTGCCCGTTCCAATGGGCCAGCCCCGTCCTGGGCGTGGCCCGGGGGGCGGGGTCGCTGGGCCGTGGGAGGGCCCCGCTGCCACATGGCTGACCACATTGGCTGTGGGTCCACCTGTGAGTCCACAGCCAGCGCCCTCTGCTCCGGGCGCTGGGGCGGACACACCCCAGGGGGAGGCCCTCGAATAGAAGTCGCAGGGTGATGGGTCGCTGGTGACGGGGCGTGGGCTCCGCACTCTTTATTTATTTATTTAAAATATATTTTATTGATTTTTTTACAGAGAGGAAAGTAGAGGGATAGAGAACTAGAAACATCAATGCGAGAGAAACATCGACCAGCTGCCTCCTGCACACCCCCCACCAGGGATATATGCCCACAACCAATGTACATGCCCTTGACCTGAATCAAACCTGGGACCTTTCAGTCCGCAGACCGACGCTCTATCCACTGAGCCAAACCGGTTTTGGCCAGTTCTTTATTTTTATTTTTATTTTTTAAGAGATATAACATTTTAAAAATATATTTTTATTGATTTCAGAGAGGGAGGGAGAAGGAGAGAGGGGTAGAAACATCCATGATGAGAGAGAATCACCGATCAGCTGCCTCCTACGCGCCCCCCACTGGGAAAGAAGCCCACAACCGGGGCCCGTGTCCGAACCTCGGGGAATGGAACGTGACCTCCTGGTTGATAGGTCGGGCTCTACCCCTGAGCCACCGGGCCAGGCAGGACCCTCACCCTGTTCTTTGTTCCCTGCTGCAGGGCGAGGCTGGGCCCAGAGGCCTTCCCGGGCCCCCAGGAGCCGCGGGCCCGCAGGTCAGTGAGCTCCCTCCACGCCGTCTCCCTGCTCAGTCTGAGGGCGGAGGAGCTGTGTCTGGGGGAAGGAAGGTTGGGAACGAGCAGAAACCCCACGTCCAAGGTCCCACCCCGGCACGGACGCTCCCACGACCTCGGGCCTGGCAGGGTCACCGGCCTCTGTCCGGTCTCGGGTTGTCCGCGTATGAACACCGGGGGTTGGCAGAGTGTGATGAGTGTGGGCCTGGGATGTGCGGGCTCACTGGTGAGGCCCTGCCTTTGGGGCTGTGTGGCCTGAGGCAGAATCCCCGACCTCTCTGGGCCTCAGCGTCACCTCTCACCAAGGGGTGTGAGGATGTGGGCCGGGGAGAGCGTGGCTCTCGGTAATCACCGCCGAGCACGCTCCGGGCGAGGCCGATGAGGATGGGTGAGTGTCCGTGACGCGCACCGGAGGGAGGCTCGCCCTGCGGCTCCCAGGGCAGTGGGTGCTCTGGCCGCCAGAGGGAGCACTGGCTGTGATCTTTGTCCTCTGGGGACGGCAGTTAGCTCCGAGAGGAGGCTGCATGAGTGCTGGCCACACCTCCTCCTCGTGGTTTCCAAAGCCCCTAACTCAGTCCGCGTTCACTGGTCGACCAGGAGGCTCTCGGAAGGGGGCTCTGCCTGTCTCCGGCAGCATCCCACGGCCCGGTCAGCACCCGCGGCCCGGTCAGCCATCCGAGGGCTGCTCTCCAACCAGACTGTGTTCCTGTGGCGGACACCGCTGGGGCTGCGGCAGGAACGTGCTCTGTGACCGGGGAGGGAGCGGGAAGGAGCGGAAAGGAAGGAGCGATGAGTCGGTGGACGAATGCGTGCAGACTGCCCTTCGCAGTGTAGCTCTAGCCATTCGCACTGACTTCGTTCTTGTTCTCGAAGGGAAGCCCGGGAGAGCGAGGAGCTGACGGCGAGGCGGGGCCGAAGGGCGAGCAGGTGAGCGCGTCAGGATGAGCGGCCCCTGGAGCTGGAGGCTGTCTCTCCCGCACCCCCTGCCCCTCCCCCACTTCCTGAGCGCAGGGGGTTCGAACACCACCCATCCTGCTACCCATCTGGATTCCTCCGGCTACCGGTCAGGCTCCCCCCTCTCCACTCCCCCCCCCCCCCCAGTTCTCCCAGGAGCCTGCCTGTCATTGCTTTTGTGTGAATCCTCTCCTGAGAACATTTCCCCGTGTATTTTAAAATATATATATTGTTACTGATGTCAGAGAGGAAGGGAGAGGGAGAGAGAGAAACATTATTAATGAGAGAGAACCATGGATCGGCTGCCTCCTGCTCGCCCCACACGGGATCGAGCCCAGAACCTGGGCCTGGGCCCCGGCCTGGAATGGAACTGTGACCTTCTGGGCCCTCGGTCGATGCTCCACCCCTGAGCCGCACCAGCTGGATGAGCTGTGGGGGGCACTGCGGTCCGCGGTGGACATGGCAGCTTGCGTTCCGGGGCAGGAAGGGAGCGGGCAGCAGGAGGTCGTTTATTTTAGGGGGTTGGCCTGGCTTAGGAACGTGGCTGTGTGAAATGTCTTTGATTCATTTTCATTGTCGATAGTATGACAGCTGCCTCCCACTCCCCCCTCTGCCCGCTCCCACAGGTCCCCCTTGTTTAGTTCTTTCTAAAATTCGCACGGGCTCCTCTCCGCATGGAGACGAGGGTCTTTTCCCTAAAATAACCGTGTGACGGGCGGGGTGTGGGCACATGGCTCCTGTAACCCCCGGGGGCTCCCACGGTGTCTGTGCGTCTGCTCGTTGTCCGGCTGTCACCGCGGGGCCTGCACTCGCACACACTGACGAGAGCGCGCCACGCAGCCACGTGTCCCCAGCTGCCGTGGCCGCTCTGGTCCCCCTCTGCCTCCTCACTCCCCCCCACGCCTTTCCCCCTTTCTCCCAGGGCCGCCCCGGAGTGCCAGGCTTCATGGGGGCCCCAGGGAGCCCTGGGCCGCCGGTAAGTGCCCGTCGTCAGTCCCTCCACTTTCCACCCTGCCCCCTGAGCACCCCCTTTTCACTGCAGACGCCGTCTCCCCAAGGTCTCTGTGACCGAGATGAGCCCAGCCGTGGGCAAGGCAGAGGCTGCCTTGGAAATGCATAAGCTCCGGCCAAGGGCAGGGCGCAGGGCGCAGGGAGCAGGAGGCAGGGCACAGGGGGCAGGGGGCAGGGGGCAGGGGGCAGGGGGCAGGGCATGGGAGCCAGTGTTGCCTCGTGCCCAGAGCCGAGCTCCTGCCCGTGGCCAGGCACACACTCACTCACTCTCCGCTTGGTCATCCTTAGGGAGCCGATGGAGTCGCAGGAGCTGCGGGACCGCCAGGCACTCCGGGGCCACCAGTACGTTCCTCCCTGTGGGTCTGGGTCTGGCTTTCCCAGAAGCCCAAGTGCTCGCCCACCCTGCCCTGGTCTCCTTCCCCCCGTCCGCCCCCGAGAGTCTGTCTCTCCTGGTCCACTGCCGGGGCCACTTTCCCCGGAGCCCGGTCACCGGCCTCTAAGGTAAAGGCTCCGAGAAATGACTGGGACTGAGACCAGAATTCAGTGGCAGCCACACAGGCCCATGGGAGCCCGTGTCTCCGCCTCTCCGGTGGCCTCCGTGTGGACAGGCGCAGGGAGAGGGAGGGCTTGGCGCTGACCCCCCGAGCCTGTGGCCATGCGCCAGGGAGCGTGCTGGGAGGCAGACGCTGTCGGCCAGTCGTTCCAAAGGCAGCCTGTCGCTGAGGAAGGGGAGGTCAGGGGTCAAGGCCTGGAAGCCACAGCTGGTGAGCTGGCCTCTGGCCACTCAGCTGTGCTCTCGCCGGGCGTCCAGAGCCGCTCCTGGAGTCAGGGGGCAGAGGGGCCCGGGGCAGGCATCGGGCGTGGCCCCTGCACACACGCTCACATGAAGGACCTAAGGAAACGGGAGATCAGAGAGGTGAAGCTACCAGTTCAAGGTCGAACGATGGGGAAAGGTCAGCACCAGGTCCCAGGGGAAAGGTCAGCACCAGGTCACAGGGGAAAGGTCAGCGCCAGGTCCCAGGGGAAAGATCAGTGCCAGGTCACAGGGGAAAGGTCAGCGCCAGGTCCCAGGGGAAAGGTCAGCGCCAGGTCACAGGGGAAAGGTCAGCGCCAGAAACAAACACCGTCTCAGGAATCGCAGTCATATTCTAGGCCTGGAGAAGCCGCAGGTCAGGGCCTGCGCCTCTGGACTCTGGAGCCGAGTCCTTTGGGAGTCACCCAGGACAGCTGCCTCCCGCTCAGACACCGCTTCCTCACCCGCTCCCAACCTCACCCCTCCTCAGTCCCTGGGTCCCCGGCTACACACCAGGCCGCCTGGTCATGTGCTGCTCGGACCCCCTGCCCGGGGAGCGACGCCAGAGGCAGGAGGCAGGAAAAGAAGCACTGTTGTTTCTCACCAACGACCCCCCACCAGCCCTCCCAGCCCTCGAAGGCAGTTCTGTGTGACATCATCGGCCCGCAGAGCAGCCGGTCTGAGAGATTTGACGGTGCTTTTCTGTCTTGGATCTTTTAGGGGAAAGAAGGTCCCCCTGGCCCCGAAGGCCCATCGGGGTTACCCGGAATCCCAGTAAGTGACATTTAAAAATCCCATTTCTCTCCTGCACAAGCGAACAAGACTGCATGTCACCTTCATTAAAGCAAGACAAGGTCGCCAGGGGAGTGGTGTGTGTTATTGAATACTAGTGGCCTGGTGCACGGATTCATGCACATTGAAAGGAAATTAATTAGAAGAAATGTTTTAATATCGCTATTCACCCTTTCTCTGTGATAGAAGTGTCAGAGATGAGAGAAAATTAGTAAAATGTATGTGAAAATAATATATAAATTTATTCATAAACAAACAATCACAGCATGATATAACAACAATAAAGTCATGATATGAAAATAAAAACATGATATAAAAACAATGGCTGATAAGTGGATTAAACTCATTCTAATATCCCTGTACACCACATTAAGAGTAAAAACACTTTCAGAGTGCTTAACTAATGTCATCTAATACAAAGACATTCAGGATCAACAATTACTCCACTTTTTTGTTATTTGCCAGACCCTGGGGACCAGACCCCCAAGCCTGACTCTCAGTGCTGGGGAAACACCAGGCAATCAGACCAGTTCTGGTGGCTGAAACACCTTTTCAGCTGCCACGCGCGAATGGAACTGCGTGTGTCCCCCTGCCCCGTGCAGCGGGGGACAGATGACCCATGTGAGTTTCTCTCGCAGGGAGCAGAAGGCAAAGAGGGCAGGGACGGAAAACCTGGTGCCCCCGGAGAGCCGGTAAGGAACTGACTTCTCCCCATTCCACAGGCCCAGGCAGAGCTTTCTCAGTAACAGCCACTACGTGCACGGCCACAGTGAAGGCTACCTTCTCGGCATTACTTCTGCCACTTCTATACTTTAGGGGCATGGGTGGGTAGGTAGACAGTAGATAGATGGATAGATGATGGATGGATACACAGGTAGATGGATAGATGATGGATGGATACACAGGTAGATAGATAGATGATGGATGGATGGATACACAGGTAGATGGATAGATGATGGATGGATATACACAGGTAGATGGATAGATGATGGATGGATGGATACACAGATAGATGGATAGATGATAGGTAGATACACAAGTAGATGGATAGATGATGGATGGATGGATGGATGGATACACAGGTAGATAGATAGATGATGGATGGATGGATACACAGGTAGATGGATAGATAGTAGTTCACTCGGCCACGTTTCCCTGAGCCTCCGTGTCCCCAGTTGTAAAGTGCGGTCGTTACCAGCTGCCTGGAGTGGCCGGTGGAGAGGTACCGAGCCCGTTAGGATGGGGAACCTACGTCACTTCTCCAGCAGCTGGAGTGCCTCCGAGAAGGCGAGGCCGAGGAGCCATCACTGCAGGGATGAGCCCGAGAGGCCAGCACGCCCAGGGGCACTGGGCGCAGCGGGCTGGGTGCGGGTGGCGGGGTGAGTGGGTGGCCGAGGACTGTTGGGCCGGGGTGGGCTGGCAGAGAGGCCGGAACAGGCGTGTGAAACGCAGTGCTCAGAAGCCCAGCAGCAAGAAGAGGGGGATCCCTCACGCTCTCTTCACCCCTCCTCTTCCTCTTTCCTCAGGGCAAAGCAGGAGAGCCGGGCCTGCCAGGACCAGAGGGTGCCCGAGGGCCCCCGGTAAGTGCTGTGCGTGTGTAAACATGTGTGTGTGTGCATGCATGTGTGTGTGAGTATGCGTGCATGCATATGTGTGTGAGTGTGTGTGTATGTGTGGGGAGGAATGAGGAGTGAGTGTGTGTAGGAGTGTGAGTGTGTGACTGTATGGCTGTGTGTGCGTGTGTGACTGTGTGTGTGCCTGAGTGTGAGTGTGAGTGTGATTGTATGACTATGTGTGAGTGTGTGTGACTGTGTGTGTGTGTGACCTTATGACTGTGTGTGTGTGTGTGTATGAATGTGAGTGTATGACTGTATGACTGTGTGTGTGAGTGTGTGTGTGTGTATGAGTGTGTGTGACTGTATGACTGCGTGTGTGAGAGTGAGTGTGTGTGAGTGTGACTGTATGACTGTGTGTGAGTGAGAGAGAGTGAGCTGTCCCTGGTAGAATAAAGCATCAGCCGCATGGCTAAGACGCGGTGGGTAAGGTCCTGGAGGTCAGGGTCCCCCTCCTTCAGGACTGGGCCCCCTGCGGGCTCAGTGCTCCCATGCGCGCTGTGAGGCCACTTTCCCGCTGGCAGCCGCGGGGACCGTGTCCTGGGCGAAGGCCGCTTGTTCTTGTCCTCTGTTCCCGTCCCGGGGCCTTTCCCTGGACGACGGAGCCTCAACAGGCGTCTTCATGGCAGCTTGGAGCACTCCCACGGCTAAAGGTTAAACTAACCCGGTCTGGTTGCAGAACAGCAACGATGATGATGGTCATGATTAAAAATACGGAGGAGAAAAGAGGTCCTTGTCATCCTACAGCCCAGAGGGAAGCTCTGGTAGGGCCAGGGTATTCCCTTGGTCTTTTTTTTTTTTTTTTTTTTTAAATATATTTTATTGATTTTGTACAGAGAGGAAGAGAGAGGGATGGAGAGTTAGAAACATCGATGAGAGAGAATCATCGATCAGCTGCCTCCTGCACACCCCCCACTGGGGATGTGCCCGCAACCAAGGCACATGCCCTTGACCGGAATCGAACCTGGCACCTTCCAGTCCGCAGGCTGACGCTCTATCCACTGAGCCAAACCGGTGCTGGCGTCCTTGGTCTTTTTTACGTGCATGGATTCTGCCCTCCATGGGCCCACACCTCCACCTGTGTCAGGCCATCGGCGGTAACAGGCGGTTTCCTGTAAAAGGCACTCATTCTGTATGTCTGGGGCTGTTGAGGATTTTTGTAGGGTTTGTGTTTTTTTTTGTGTGGGGGTTTGTTTGTTTTTGCTAAATACTTTACTCCTTCATAATTTTTAAATTGTTTACACAAACCCTTAAATTTGTTTTTGGAAAAAGTACTATCTTTAATGAAAATTCTAAAATCCAATTATCTGGCAAGAAGGAGGAGATCAAAATGCCAGTTCTCTTTCCTTAATGTGTTTTTCGGTAAAAAAAATCAATAACTTCCCTGGCCCTCATTCAATACGAAGAAAATAAACAAAAAATCCATCCGCTTTTCACCGAACCCCGCTGCTCCCCTCCCGATCTCACCGGGAGCAGAACCTCGGGAGGAGAAGGCGCCTGCCATGGGGCCCAGACCAAGAGGACTATTTCTGTCCAGGTGGCACCTGCTGATGGGGCGGGAGGGCTTCCTGGCAGTCGCCATGGAGACCCAGGACCCAGCCCAGTGGTATGAGGCCAGGAAGAAGAGGAGGAGGAGGAGGAGGAGGAGAAGGAGGAGGAGGAGGAGGAGAAGGAGGATGAGGAGGAGGAGGAGGAGGAGGAGGAGGAGGAGGAGGAGGAGGAAGCATGAGGCCAGGCCACACCCCGGCTGCTACCCCACCCCCTGTGGCACGTGTGGGGCCCGCCCTGCGGTGCTGTGACTGAGCCGGAGGAAGGGCCTCACCCAGGCCTCGGGCTCGGGGACGTGGCCAGCGCCCGGCACAGAGCAGGGCCCGGGTGGGGAGTGAGAGGAGTCAGGACCCCCATACCCCGCCATCTTGCCAGGTGCCTGCCCCTCCCTCTCGCCAGCCTGCCCTCCGTGGGCTAACTGGGTCTCTTCTCTCTCACCCAGGGCTTCAAGGGACACACGGGTGACGCTGGTGCCCCCGGCCCCCGGGTAAGTGCTGTCCTGTCTGTCCCGGTGGGCCTGGCTGGCGCTCCATTCACTGGGCTCCTGGGCCCTGCAGGCCAGTGGGACACCTTGTCCCCCGAGAAACCCACGCGCCATCCCTTGCCCCATCTAGTTTTATTTTATTTTATTTTATTGATTTCCTACAGAGAGGAAGGGAGAGGGAGAGAGAGTTAGAAACGTTGATAGAGAGAAACATCGACCAGCTGCCTCCTGCACACCTCCTACTGAGGATGTGCCTGCAACCAAGTACATGCCCTTGACTGGAATCAAACCTGGGACCTTTGAGTCCACAGGCCAACGCTCCCTCCACTGAGCCAAACTGGTTAGGGCTCGCCTGGTCTAGTTTTTCTAGAAATTTCTCTTGAGGGTGGGGGGTGGGAGGTCAGATGCTGACTTACAAACAGCTGGACCATGGCAGCTGGGATCCGGTGGCCCTGGGCAGGGCTGCACAGCGCTCACCTGTGAGAGCATCGGTGTGTCCTGCGGGATAGATGCCCTGAACAGAAGCCCTGCCGTGCCCTATGAACTGGGAGAAGCGGGGGGGCGGGGGCAGCAGGCGAGGAGGCAGAATGCCAGGCGGTGTGCCTGGCCCTGCGCTGCTGTTCCCTGCAGCCCAGAGGGCGCACAAGGCCCAGGCCTCACACTGGCCTGTGGGCACCCAGCCCCAGCGCGGCCCGGGGCCTAGGGCGCCTGCGGTGGGCTCCTGCCTCCCTCGCTGGCACTCCGCCGTCTGAGACCCTGTGTTCTGCACCTCCCCTCCCCCCCTCACCGCAGCTGCGTCCTTTCTGCTTTTCCTTCCAGGGAGAGCCTGGCGCCATGGGGCCCCCCGGCCGGGAGGGGTCCCCGGGAAAAGATGTGAGTGGGTCCTGGGGCCCGGCTGGGTGTGGGGGAGCAGGCGGGCAGGGGGAGTGCAAAGGGCTTTCCTGAAGGACCCGGGGCCCCGGAAACTGTCCCGGAGAGGACGCCCGGGGCCCCTGCGGAGTAAAGGGCAGGCACGGGGACATGCCCGCAGTGTGCGGGCTCTGGGGGGCGAGGTGAGCCTGAGTCCGCATCTGTCCCGTCACACGCCGCCGTGACCCGGCCATAACGGCCCTCTCTCCGTTCCAGGGGGATGCCGGACCCGCGGGACCGCAGGGCCCCCAAGGACCGAGGGGCCCGCCGGTGAGTTTGCTGTGAGACTCAGTGTCTGCAGGGCCTGTTACCATGGTGATACCCGTGGTTTACCCCGCAGCCCCACGTGCTGTTAAAAGCCCCTGCAGCATCTTCCCCGTGTCTCCCGCAGGGGAAGAGCGGACCGCCCGGCGCCTCAGGGGACCGCGGCCCCCCAGGAAGCCCGGTGAGTGTCGCCCTGGGCTGCGGGACATCCGGGAGGCTCCGGAAGGGGCGTGGGCTCACCTCCCACAGGGTCTGCTCTCCATCCCCGCAGCACCTACGGGAGAGCATGGGGTTCGAGGGCAGAGCAGGCGGCGGAGGCAAGAGGGTACAGGCGGGCCTCCTTTCAAGTCTAAGATACATGGGGGGGGGGGGGGAGGAGGGGAGAGGAGAGGGAATGGAGAGGATCAATGGTGATGGGAAAACTAAAGAAATTAAATAGATGCGATTATGCAGTTGGCTCCCTGTGGACACAGCAGGCATCCAAAGGAACAAGCCTATTAGAGACTTTTCTAAAAGCGGGCGATAAAACGGCTGCTGGCTGTGTGCGGGAGATGGAGAGCGGCTCAGCCCCAGGAGCCCCAGGGCTCAGGCGGGGATGGGCGGCCATGGAGTTAGCTCCAGGGGGTCCTCCTGCTGGCTGGGGGGCGGGGAGGGATGGGAGGGAAGAAGGATTGGTGGGGGCAGAGTAGGAGGAGGTGGGATGAGTCATCGGCAAAGTCCTGGTCGCTGGAGAGAGGATCCGGGATCGGGGTCGGGTCTGCTGGGGATGGGGGGCATGGTGGGGAGATGGGGCTTTGATGGATTCTAGGCTGGGAGATGTTGGCCTGTCCGTGCGTCTCCTCCCAGCCCTGCCTCTTGCATGTTTTGTTGTTGTTAATCCTCACCCGAGGATATAGTCTCCATTGATTTCTTCTTTTTTTAAAGAGAAATTGGAAGAGAGGGGGAAAGACAGAGAGAGAAACATTGATGTGAGAGACACATTGATTGGTGGCTGCCCACACATACCATGACAGAGGCCAGGGATCTAGCCTGCGAGGGAGGTACGTGCCCCAGCCAGCCCTTGACCTTGAACAACTGACCGGTTCTCCCTCCGCAGGGCCAGAAAGGCAGCAAAGGAGACGGCGGCAGCCCGGGCCTGCCTGGCTTCCTGGGCCCCCGGGGGCCTCCGGTAAGCAGAACACCCCCAGGGGGCCACGGTGCCTGCCTCTAGGGGTACAGTTCACTTGACCTTCCGCCCCCGTGTCCTCAGGTCCACCTGCTGGGTTACAGCGACCTGGTGTCACACCTGGGATGGGGGGCTCACCCCCTGCTCCCTAATCCTGAGGCCTGGCCCCTCCTGACTCAGAGGGGGCACGGCTCCTGCCTGTGGGTGCGGGAGCCGGTTTGTGTAAGCAGTTGGCGGGGTGTCCAGCCCCTGGGGAGCTCGGTCCTTACACACCGTTTCACACAGTGGGCGTGGTGGCTGGGGTGGGGGTCACAGCCTCCGAACTTCACGGCCCCTGAGGCATCGCCTTGCAGATGACATGTTCGGGCTGTAGGGTCAGAGCTTGCAGGTGGGGTTCAAGGTCACCTGGTCAGCTGGCGTCCAGCCAGCTCTGCATCACGGTCTCCTGATCTGACCGCCTGATGCAGAGGAGCCGGGGGTGATGGGTGCCAGGTCTCTGGGCTGAGGGACGCGAAGGAATGAAACATGTCCGGCAAGCTCCCCTCTACCCCCCCAACCCCCCCGCCGGTCGCCTTCAGTGAGCCACGACCACGCCCTGGCTCCTGGCCTGTGGACGAGGGTCGTGGGGAGCGTGCTGGTGAGAGCTCACCCTCTCCTGTCCGCCCCCCTCCAGTTCATTCCTGGCCCCCGAGGTGCCCACTGCCAGCCCTGCCAGCCACTCGAGCTGTGACCTCTCTTCGCCCTTCACTGCCTTGTAGCCCAGCCTGCAGTGCTCTGTGTACTGGTGTCCACTGGGCCTGTTCCTTCGCTGGACATGCCTCCTCTCCCCGCCTGTCACTCATCCAGACTCGCTGCTGCAGACCCCTTAGTCAGCGTGACGGCCGATCACGTGTTAGCCCCCCTCGCTACACGCCTACTCTAGCTCCAGAGGCATTATAGCTACCGACACATTCCACCTCCTGGCCACCCCTGAAGCAGGGACAGCAGCGGTCCCATCTCACAGATGAAGAAACGGAGGCACCAAAGGCTTAGGGAGTTGTAAGGAGGTTGTCCATGGCCGCAGAGCCAGCAAACAGAGGAGTAGCGACTTGAACTTGGGAGGCTGACACCAGAGCCCAGGGTCTTCTTGGTGCCTCCTTTCACCCCGAGCCTGCTTCTCCGGGAGGTCTGCTGTCGCAGCTGATGCCCCGGGGCCTCTGGGTGGCGGCACAGCCGTCCCCCGGCCGAGGGGGCCGGGCCCAGGCTCCCGCCCACCGGAGCGTCTCCCCGGCGAGGCCCCGGTCGGCGGGTCCGTGGGTGCCTTTGCTGGAAGGGACGGGGGCGGGCTGTGTTTGGAAGACGGTGCATTACATGTGACGTGCAGCCGCCGAGCTCACCATGTCATGTTCTATCTCACAGGGCGAGCCCGGAGAGAAGGGAGCCCCCGGCAAGGAGGCAAGTGTCACCCCTTCTGCCCCCCCTGGTGGCCCTTTCCCGTGCGGGTGTGGGCCAGCTCCGCGGGGGGACACAGGGGTCCCTGGGCCTGGGCGTGGCCGAGCTCCACACTCACTCACTGCTCTCTGAACCGGGGTCCAGATGTGAAATTCGCAAGGGCCCCATCAGTTCTGTAGCCGGTTCCGGGATACCATCTTATTATTATTTTTTTTTAAACAGTATTTTTCTTGCTGTCAGAGAGGAAGGGAGAGGGAGAGAGAGAAACATCAATGATGAGAGAGAATTACTGATCAGCTGCCTCCTGCACACCCTCCACTGGGGATCAAGCCTGCAACCCTGGGCCTGTGCCCTGACTGGGAATGGAACTGTGACCTCCCAGTTCCTAGGTCGATGCTCAACCCCTGAGCCACACCCCGAGCACCACGCCATATGAGTTGGGACAGGAACATGAGTCCATAGAGATGGGAGTGTGCCACCGGCGGAGGGGAGGGGGCTGGCCTCGGCCATTGGGAGCCGGCCGCACACGCCTCCGGGAGCCACAGGGTCAGCGCCTCGGGGGGCAGGGCGTGGAGTCAGTGGGGCCCTTGGGCTGGGAGCACTGAACACCCACCAGGCGGGGCCCTGGGGGCCAAGGAGGGAGACCCCCATCCTGATGAGGACAGTCCTGGAAAAGGGGGGAAGACGGGGAAGGGGGCCGAGCGTCAGCTGGTGCCACGGTCTAGGGTGGGCCTGGGCGGGAGAGGCTGGGGGCGGAGGGGACGCAGGCCCGCAGGGTCCGCACAAAGCGGGGGTTCTCGGAGGAAGGCGTCTGGAGACCCTTGTCCTCGGAGGTGCCCGGGCAGAGGGACCGCCGGTGAGGGCCGTCGGCCTTGGGTGTCTTGCAGGGCGAGCCCGGGAAGCCTGGAGCAGCAGGACCCCCAGGAGAGAGGGTGAGTGGGGGCGTGCCTCCTGCAGGGGACGCTTCTGGGGCCGGGCCTGTCCCGACACCGCGTGCAAGCCGCCCGGAGAGCTGCCGCCTGCACCCGCCGTTCCCGGAGATGAGGCCTGCCCCCAGCCTGGTGTCCTCAGTGCTGCTGGTCCCCCACCCCCTTTCCATCCTTCCCTACTGATGTCAGAGAGGAAGGGAGAGGGAGCGAGAGAAACGTCAACGATGAGGGAGAATCATGGCTCGGCTGCCCCCTGCATGCCCTACACTGGGGATCGAGCCCGCAACCCAGGCCTGTGCCCTGACCGGGAATCGAACCGTGACCTCCTGGTTCGTAGGTCAGCCCCTGAGCCACGCTGGCCGGGCGGTTCCCCCTCCTTCTCTGGTTGTTGTGTGAAGAAGTGGCCTCATTGCAATTACAGACGCCAAGGAAGTGAGAGGCCGGGACAGCGCCCTCTCCTGTGTGCTCCGCGCTTGGCGCCCGGAGCCAGGCTTGGCACCGGAGTGGCCAGGGAACAGGTTTTTCCATAATGAACCGCTTGGCATTGCGCTCAGGAAGCCGCCCCTTCCATTTCGTTTCTCCGGGAAGAACCACAGAGGGAAATCAGTTATTTTTTTTAGTGACACCAGCGGGAGGGGCGTTCTCACATGGTGGCAGCGTCCCTGCCTTTGGCGGGTTAAACACGGGCATGCCCACGAGCCTCGCGTGGTCACCTGTCACCCTGCCGCACCACCAGTGTCACCGCCCCCACCCGGGCGTGTCTCCCTCGTCCTGCGGACGTTTACCTTGGTTTCCTGCCAAGTCGGTGGGCGAGGCGAGCCCCTTTCGCCTCTGCCCTGTGCTCGTGGTTCTGAGGACGAGCCAGGAGAGGGGCTGTGGGTGAGACGGGATTGAGGGGCCCCCCGACCCCCGGCCGGTGTCACGCAGGTGCCCCGGGAGCTCTTGCTGCGGGGATGGTTGAGGTTTGGCTGGGAGCCAGGACACGCGGCCCCCAAATATGAGTCTGCTCTAGGCCCAATCCGTACGCCGAGCTCGGCCTCCACGCTAAGTGGTTTGGTGGAGCTCTGCCAGGACGCAGCAGGCAGTCGCCCTGCGCTCCGGGAGCCGGGAACGGGACCAGGCCTCTGCCCGCAGAGGGTGCTGGGTGGGTGGACAGGACACGCTGGGCCCCGATGAGGATGGTCCCCGTGACGTGATCGCACCCGAGACATGGAGTGACCGCCTCAGATCTGGCCAAGTTCATGTCCAATGACATGGAGTGACCCCTCAGATCTGGCCAAGTTCATGTCTAACTCACTGCTCTCTCCTCATTTGTAAAGTCCTGCAGACAGTAGACAATGCAAATTGCAGAAAGCAGACGCAGTGTAAGAAGGGGCCCGCCAGGGTCCATCCGCGGTCTGTGCACAGGACGCGGGTGGGTGTGCGATCCACCTGTGTGGTCCCTGCTTCACGCCGGGAAGAGCCCAGACTCACGCTGTGCTGTGTCTGGTTCTTCGTGGGAACGGATCCACGGGTGAAGCGGCCAACTACCCGCCTTCCTTTGCCGCGGCTCCGGCACGTCCACGCCACGCCCCCTTCCAGTTGCCACCTGTTTCTGGTCTTTCCCCCCACTTCTCCCTCCCTCCGCCGCCGCCCCGCTGTGGGGCCCGCTGACCTCGAGGCCATCATGTGACCACCATGTTTTCAGACCCTTGATCAGCGCTGAGTAGCACCCGGGGTGGAGGACTGGGCCGCCCCCTGGTTGCCATGGTTTCCAGTGACTGATCCAGGACCTCGGGGTCCACAGTGGGGCGAGCAGGGTCCAGGCAGCTTCGTGCTCGGTGGCCCCAGGAGAGCTGGGAGGAGGGAGCCGGAGGGTACCGGCCTGTGAGGCACCTCTGTCCGTGGTGCCATGTCCCTCAGGACGGAGGACATGGGGCCGGAAGCCGGCTGGCAGCTGGGCGCTCGGTCTCAGAGGCGGGCAGACGGAAGGAGCCCTGGACTGGGGTGTGGAAATCAGAGTTCGGTCCTGACCCTGCAGACCCCCTGCGTGACCATGGCGGGGGGCCGTGTCCCGCTGGGCTCCACGTTCTCACCTGGGCCCGAACGGAGGCCTCCTCTCGGGAGCCAGGGGACCCGGGGCCCCGCCCCAAGGCACCCCCGGTTCTGTGCTTGCTGACCCTTCTCTCCCCCTCTAGGGAGATCCCGGCATCAAGGGTGACAAAGGAGCTCCCGGTGGGAAAGGCCAGCCTGGGGACCCGGGCATCCCCGGCCACAAAGGCTACACGGGCCTGATGGGCCCCCATGGCCCGCCCGGGGAGAGCGGGCCGGCTGGGCCCCCGGGGCCTCCGGGGCAGCCGGGCTTCCCGGGCCTGCGGGTAAGGGGGCTCCTCGGGGCCGAGGGGGCCAGGGAGGGTGTGGCCTTCAGCGAGGCCGGGGTGTACCCCCACGTGGCACGAGGACTGTCCTCCTGGATTCCTCAGTGTCCCACGCCTGGGCCGCACTCTGCTCCTCCGAGAACCCCACTCCGAGGCTGGGTGGTCATCTGTGGGGGGCCGGGGTGACGGGGGCGGGGGGGGGGGGAGGAAGGGGGCGGGGCTGTGGGCCGGTCCCTGGGGCGGGCAGGACCTCGCCAGGGGGAGATCGGGGGCCAGGCCCGGGGTTTGTGCAGGAAGGAGCAGGCAGGCAGTGCAGGGGCCCGGCTCACCGAGTCCAGGTCACCTAGGAAACGAGACGTTGAGAGGGAGGGTGTCCCGATGTGGGAAGGACCGGGCCAGGAGGATATGGAACATGTGGTTCCGGTCAGGGGTCTCAGAGCAGGAGGTCCTCAGAGATGAGTAACTTCCCTCCCTCCCTCCCTCCCTCCTTCCCTCCCTTCCTCCTTCCCTCCCTCCCTCCCTCCCTCCTTCCCTCCCTTCCTCCTTCCCTCCCTCCCTCCCTCCTTCCCTCCCTCCCTCCCTCCCTTCCTCCCTCCTTTCCTCCCTCCTTCCCTCGCTCCCTTCTTCCTTCCCTCCCTCCCTCCCTCCCAGGGCGAGTCTCCCTCCCTGGACACCCTGCGGCGGCTCATCCAGGAGGAGGTCGGGAAGCAGCTGGAGAGTGAGTTTCTTTTTCTTTTTTTTTTTCTTTCTTTTTTTGTTTTGTTTTTGTTTAAAGTATATTTTATTGATTTTTTACAGAGAGGAAGGGAGAGAGAAAGAGAGTTAGAAACATCGATGAGAGATAAACATCGATCAGCTGCCTCCTGCACACCCCCCACTGGGGATGTGCTGGCAACCAAGGTACATGCCCTTGACCGGAATCGAACCTGGGACTCTTCAGTCCGCAGACCAACACTCCATCCAGGCTGGGGCATGAGTCCTGTCTTTCTCGCAGCTCGCAGGTGCGGGCGGGGCTCTGGCAGCCCGGAGCGGCCTGTTGTCTGTCCTTCAGCACTGGGCAGCCTCACGGGACAAAGGCTGCAGAGAGCTGCTCCGGTCGCCATCCAGGCTGAGACCGCCTGGCAGGCTCCAGCCAGCCTCCCCTGGCACGGGCCCCTCTGCAGAGCTCCCTCGAGTGAGGCTCAACTTGCCTCTGCTTGATTGCCTCTGGCACGGGCAGCTCACCACCTGCAGAGCCGGTTCTGCCGTGACCGTGCCCTTTCCGCGCACTCGGTCCCCAGGCCTTGCAGCCGGTCGCCATGTTGTCCTGTCGGTGATCCCTCCTTCACGAAACCTCTGTTTTCACCTCCGCAGCCAAACTCGCCTACCTCATGGCCCAGATGCCCCCCGCGCACGTGAAGGCGTCTCAGGGCAGACCCGGGCCCCCGGGGCCCCCCGGCAAAGACGGGCTTCCCGGCCGAGCGGGCCCCATGGGGGAGCCGGGACGGCCTGGGCAGGGGGGTCTGGAAGGACCGTCCGGACCAGCTGGTCCCAAAGGTGAGTGAGGCCGGCCCGGGGAGTCGGGGAGGATGTGCTTCGCAGCGGCCACGGCAGGGAAGGGCCTCCGGGGGCGCCGCACCGAGGAGAGATTTACGCCGTCCTCCTCGGGCGTGGTAGCCGGTATGTGGCATCGTTACCTTTCCCAAAGGAGGCACGTTTGCGGAGTTGGCAGTTTTGCAAAATTCTGCTTCTGCCAGGCGGACTGAACCTGCTGCCTTCCCCTGCCTGGTCCCCCTGCATCTCCCCTGCTCCGGTGTCGGGCTCAATGAAACGCCCCCTGCCCTGAGAGAGCAGAACTGACTGAGGGAAGAGAGATGGGACCTGCAGGCAGATGGGCACCAAATGCCGGCTTTGCCGCTGAAAAAGTGGCTGGAGCTGCAGCTAAAACGGCGGCAGACCCGCCAGCTCTCAGGCCCCAGGCCTTCCCTGGGCCCCGGTGCCAGGGCAGCAGGTCTCAGCCTACGGGGCAACCAGCAGGAGGCGCTCGCTCTGCAGATAGACAGACAGACAGACAGCCCTCCAGGCAGACAGAGAGACAGCCCCACAGGCAGGCAGACAGCCCTGCAGGCAGACAGATAGACAGCCCTGCAGGCAGGCAGACAGACAGCCCTGAAGGCAGACAGGCAGACAGACAGCTCTGCAGGCAGGCAGACAGCCCTGCAGGCAGACAGGCAGACAGCCCTGCAGGCAGACAGGCAGACAGCCCTGCAGGCAGACAGGCAGACAGCCCTGCAGGCAGACAGACAGACAGCCCTGCAGGCAGGCAGACAGACAGCCCTGCAGGCAGGCAGGCAGGCAGACAACCCTGCAGGCAGACAGACAGACAGCCCTGCAGGCAGACAGGCAGTCAGACAGACAGCCCTGCAGGCAGACAGACAGACAGCCCTGCAGGCAGACAGACAGACAGCCCTGCAGGCAGACAGGCAGACAGCCCTGCAGGCAGGCAGATGGAAGAGAGCGAGAGGAAGGACCAAAACCAAACTCCGGACCTGATACCTAGCTCCTCCCCTGGGAAGAATAACGGAGGGCCACCGTGTCTCTGCCTCTGAAGGTGTGTGTTCCCCTCACAGGTGAGCGCGGAGCCAAAGGTGACCCAGGAACGCCAGGTGTCGGCCTCCGAGGAGAGATGGGCCCCCCCGGAATCCCAGGTGGGCATGGCATCCGGGGCCTCTGGTGGGGACAGCGTCCGTGGTGGTGGGTCCCTTCGGGGGAGGCTGGGGAGAGAGGGTGACCTTTAAGTACAAGGTCACCGGACACTGCTTGTCTGTCCCAGCTGAAATGCCCGCTTCTGGACTTGCCAGGAAAAAGGTGGGGCGTCCTGGCCCTTGGCTTGGGGTGAAATAAGCCCGGGCCGGGCGGGGAGCTGCGTGCCCCCCCTCGCCATCCCCAGTGCACGCCGGCTTCTTACATGGGCCGAGGAACTTGCATAAAAACGCACGCTCATTTGGTGCTTCCCAAATACCCTTGAACATGGAGCCTTGATTCTTTCGCTCTGCACCCCATCCTTATGTCTCAGCATCCCCGGGGGATGCTGGCCACAGTGCTGGCTTGTCCTAGTCTGGCCTGTTCCTGGGACCAGGCAAGTCCATCTCCGCACCCCGTGGCCCTATGGGAATACAGTAGTCCCACAGTGCGAGATGGAGGCAGGAAGTTGAAGGTATGACACTGGGTGGTTATGGAGCTCCGTGCCACTGAGCTTTCTAAGTTTAATTCTAGTTCATATGATGACCCGAGGTTGCTTCTGAATATTAGGCCTACAGATCATTTTAATTTTAGTGTATATATATCTTCTTGATTTTCCAAATGTCCCCCCATTTGGCCACTATTGCTATTCTCCTTAGAGAAGATACCTACAAATGCATTATAAATACTTCTTTTTGACTTCTTGCCTGCTTCTCAATAGCTTTAATGTTAATAGTATTTTTAAATAAGGCAATTCCAAATAAGGAAGGGGGAGTTGACTGGACAGATGAGGTTGGGGTAAGACTGGCCTCCAGAGGTTCTGAGCTGAAGGAATGAGTAAGCTCCTGGTCTCAGGACCTGGTTGAAGGCAGGGCTGTAGGTGGCATAACGGCCACCAAAGCCCTCATGCATCTTAGTGTTCCTGAAATGCCTGAAGGTCTTTTAAAATAAGAATCTACTCTTTAAATTTCATTTACGGGGGACTCACATTTCCTAACATGATTAGTAAGACTTGAGAAGGAATCTCATTGCTAAGGTTAACTCTAAGCCCTTAGCACCGAGATCCCCAGTTGCCAAAGCAAAAGGGAGACAGGTTGATTATATATTGTATGTGATGCTTAATAAGTGGAGGCAGGGGAGAGTTTCTACGCGTCGTATTTTCTGGGTCATTCTGTGCTGTCAGTTGCTTACATTCTGTGTATGTCGTCCTTGCCCATGGTTTGCAGAATAGGCTGATGTGGTCCCAGTCTGCAGCTATCCCTGGGATAAAGCTTAGAAATTGCAGACGAGCTGGGTGTTGGAGAACGGGGTGTCACCAGGTGTCTCTAGGGACAGGTGAATCGGGCTGATGGCTAATGACAAGAATGGGTGTCCCACTCGCAGTCAGAAGCCTTCCCAGGAGCCTGTGAGAGCACAGAAGGCTGGGTTTCCCACCCGCCCCTTATGGAGCACATTTTCCATCCCTGGCCCTCATCTGCCTGTCTGTCCTCTCTGAGGGCACCGATGGCTGCCCTCGTCCAGTCCAGGCAGCGCTTCCCCTGCACAGCCTGCTGCCCCTGCGCCCTGGTGCCCATGGAGCCTGTCCTGTTCCCGCAGGGCACCGTGCCCAGTGCCCAGACCCGCTGCCCTCTGAGGCCGTCTCCAGGCGGCTCTGGGGGGAGCACAGGGAACAGGGCCGTCTGCTCCGGAGAAGCCTGACCCCCTCCTGTGTGTTTTGCTCCTCGGCCAGGTCAGCCCGGGCAGCCCGGCTACGCCAAAGACGGGCTTCCTGGGGGCCCCGGCCCTCAGGGGGAGACCGGACCCGCAGGACACCCCGGCCCTCCGGGCCCGCCCGGCCCCCCCGGCCAGTGCGACCCCTCCCAGTGCGCCTACTTCGCCAGCCTGGCCGCCCGCCCGGGGAATGTGAAGGGCCCCTAGAAGATTCCGGAAGGCCCGGGGACCGCGGTGGATTTCTGAAACTTGAACCCAGAGCCGAGGACGTCGGAGACCTCGACACATTTCGGCCACCTGCTTTTGTTCTTTCATCGTTTGTTTCATTTTCTCAAGAGACCTCAGTGTCATTAAAACCAACAGATGCTGGCGGTCGGTGGGATTATTATTAATATTTTTATTAATTATTATCATTATTGCATTTGTTCATGCTTTGCAAGTTTTGCTCCCTCTCCTCTGAAGTGGAAACTTGATTTGGGGGCAGGAATCCAGTGGGAGTCCGGACAGCCCGCCGCCTGGCTGCTGCCCATGGTGCTGAAACCCGGCCAGACTGGGCCAATGCCCTTCTGCCCCGAGGGAACTGGAAAAGAACCAGTCAGAGCTTCTCTCCTGCCGAGAGGAACAAGTTTGCAGCTGATGGGGGGCCCGGGCAGGGCGAGACCCCCCTCGCGGTTCCAGGCCTCTGCAGGGCAGTGCCGCGGGGTCGGCAGCGGCTGGCTCGCGGGATCCTGTCTGGCCTCGGATGGGGAGGCCGGTGTGGGGGAGCAGGCCCTGCCCTTCGATGTGGATTTGGCGTCTCAGCCACGGAAGGACCTGTCTGTGCGAGCTCCGTCCTGACCTCACTGACCTGCACTGGGAGGCAGGCGGCCGCTCCGGGCTCTCCCGAGGGGGCAGGCGGGCAGGTGCTGCCGGAGCTGGGATGTGTGTACCCCGTCACCCCTGATCCAGCCTGGGTGTGTGTGTGTGTGTGTGTGCACGCGCGTGCGTGAGTGTGTGTGAGACACGCTGGCCCGCACAGGTGCTCAATAAACCTCATTTCCTGTTCCTCCGTCTCCGTGACGATTCCTTTCCGACTGCCGTGTCCACCTCAGGCTCCCGCGGGAAGGAGAGAAGGAGGGGCTTCTGTCATCAGGCATCGGAGACCTAACAGCACTCATCAAACCAAGCAGGACTGCACAGACCCGCCCGCTCCCACGGCTGCTCCTGCCAGAGGGCGGGTCACAGCTCCGCTCTCATCCCCCTGAGGGCTGAGGTGGGGACTGTGAGCACCAGGTGGGCCCTGCTCTGGGAGGTGCACCTGCCAGGAGGCTGCACCCTGCTGACAGTTGACCTTGGGCTGCTTAGTAACCCAGACCCCTCGTGTCACAGGCCAGGCTGTTGCCAGGGAGACGTCTGTGAGGCATCTGGCCGGCCTCACCTTGGTCTCCTTCCCAAGTCCCCGTGGCCCCGGTGGGCGGGGAGGATGGGGCAGGGGAGGCATTCCTGGCCGCTGTCACTCAGCGCTGCCTCGTCCTCCAGGGACGGAGCGAACAAGGACGGGGCGGAGACGGAGCTGAGGACCCGCGTCTATTCCCAGATGGACGCACCCTCCTTTAAGCTCAGCAGACATGGCGCCAGGTGCTGGGGAGGGGGCCAAGGTGACCAGGCGCAGGGAGGTCACTGTCTGGCGAGTGGACTATAATTAACTCCACGCGCTATTTCTGGACGAGGCACAGGGAGTCAGGCACGCCAGGGACAGCGCCTTACGATGTCATGTCACTGGTGCTGAGAGAGAGAATCTATGGCTGGCGTGGGAGACTCTACAGTAACAATAAAAATAATAGCATCTGCCAGGTCTAAACTATTAGTTCTGGGCATCTCCCCCCGAAAGTCCCCTGTGTCCATTCTTCCCCAGAGCCGAGGATTGTGGGAGACATGAAGGCCATACTGTGCTGGAAGCAGAGTGTCCAGTGAAGGGCAAAACAGTCACATCTCCTGTTTTCAAGAAACACCATCTTGTAAGGCACAGGTGAACTCCTATATAATAAAAGCTAATATGCAAATTGTCCCCTCGACCAGGAGTTCGACCAGGAGTTAGACCAGGGGGTGGGGCTGGCCAGCCAACCTCCCATGGCCCCTCCCTCAGGCTGAGCCCTCCTGATTGACCTCAAAAGAGGCGGGCTAGCTGGACCCCACCCGTGCACTGGGCCTCTAGCTGTACATAAATAAAAAGATTGCCAGCTGTTCACAATGCGCCGGGGGAATTCCTCTGGTAAAACCTGGATGGTCCTGGAGATTCTGTAAGAGGGGTGACAGGACTGCTCCCCCGCAGGCGGCCCCGCCTCCTGGCTGAGCTGCTGGGAGCAGGACATGGCTGTGGGGAAGGCCACTCGGGGACGGGTTCACGCAGAGAGAGGAGAGGCGGCCCCTGGCCTCGCATTCCCACTCCCAAACGTAACTGCCGTGGAGCCATCCGTGCACAGGCCCCAGGGGAGGGAGACGGGGTTCAGGCTGGTGAGGACCCTCCTCTGAGCAGAGTCCTCGCAGCAGCAGGCTGGCGCTCCACGTGGGACAGAAGGAGGCTGTGGCGGCGGAAAATGGCAGAAAGACGGGATCCGACTTCCACGCTGAAGAAAACAGCTCTCGGTGGGAGGGGGTCCAGCCACCACCGCTGGTTCCATTGGGGAAAGGGACATGGGCTCCTGCCTCGGGCGCCATTTCCTCCCTGAACCACAGCCGAGTGGAGTATAACACCGACTGTCCCAGTGACGGCACGTTGAGAGGCGTTGCTATGTGGTATCAGTCTCATAGCTTTTGGTGGTGGCGGTTTTCCTTTTGAAAGCCTCTCCAAGTCCATCCTCTCTGAGTGTCTGTAGCTGTGGCTGTGAGAAAAGGGGGAGGGCCCTTTTATTCTGTTTCTTCTGGTGCTGCTACTGGTTGGAGGTGAACACCAGGATCCAGTCTGAAGTAGCCCTTCCTTCTGACGTCTTCTATCAGCCTGGAACACAAGCCCCACCACGTTCTTCCTTCTGGAGGGGAGAGAAGGAAAGAGATCAATTTCCAGAAATGAATGAAAAACGGCTGATGAATATCAAGAGGCAACTCAGTTTTCCTGGAAACAAAGAAACAAAACAGACAAACAAGCAAAAGCACTCAGAGCACAGACCCGGACAGCAGGCCTTGAGGCTCCTGGCGACTTGCATCTGATTGTCACAAAGGAACAAACCAAAGTGGGCTGGAGGGCGGGGCATGCTCAGCGAATCCATCACTTCTGGCTCATTAACCCTGTGACGTGGATAAACACCAGGTGAAGGAATAAGCGAAGTGCATCACCCATAACAGACCTCTACGTGAGTACGTGATGCCTCCTGGACCTGGCGGGTGCCGATTTTCTATAAATACCGAAACTTAATGACTGTCCCCGAGCTCTTCATTAAACTTGGAAAGCCCATGCATAATGAATAGGAAATCCATTTGTTCATTAACTTGAGGAGTGAAAAATCTCTCCCTCCCTGGTTACGTCTGATTCGTTTGGCTCGGACACAAGTTAGCAGCTCTCTCAACGCCCCCAGGCACTCTCTGAGGGGATGCAGGCCCGTCCCCAGGCGTGCAGGGACCTGAAGGCGGGTGACTCTGGCTGCAGCGAGAAATCGGGCCCTTCTGCAGCACAACCCCGGAACCTGCCGCTGGGCTCGCTGGTCACCCCTGCTGCTCCCGGCAGCCGGAGCCTGGGTTTTGTTTAGTGATGGCTGTCAGACTGCGAAGAAGACATTAGCAGCTGGTCAATATTTCTCTCTCATTGATATTTCTAGCTCTGTATCCCTCTCTCTTCCTCTTTGTAGAAAATCAATAAAATATATTTAAAATATATTTAAAAAAGAGGGCTGCCTGGCCAACAAGAAATTCAGATTGCACGTGAAATCATGGCTGCTAACAAGCCGACCTTCAAACAGGGATTCTTAGTTTCTTCGTCTATTAGAAACAGAAATAAAATTAAAAAGATAACAGCATATTGTTTTTCTGTAGCTTCTATAACAAGTTGCCTCAAATTTAGTGGCTTACACCAACTGAAGTTTATCTTACATTTCAATGGATGGAAAGTCATACCCCGGTCTCCAGGGGCTAACGTCAGAGTCAGCAGAATGCTTTTTTCCCTTTTTCTTTGCCTTTTCTTCTTCTTCTTCTTCTTTTTTTTTTTCTGGAAGCTCTAGAGGAACATTAATTTCCTTGCCCTTTGCAGCTTTTCAAGTCTGCCAACACTCTTGGCTCATGGCCCCTTCCAACATCATCGAAGCCAGCAGCTTCAGGTTGCGTCCTTCTGACACCACCTCTCCCGCCTCCTTCCCGTCGATCTCTCTGACGCTGACTCTCCCTGTTTGAAGGTCGGCTTGTTAACAGCCATGATTTCACATGCAATCTGAATTTCTCATTGGCCACGCAGTCTTCGTTTTTAAAATTTTAAAATATATTTTATTGATTTTCTACAGAGAGGAAGAGAGAGGGATACAGAGCTAGAAACATCAATGAGAGAGAAATATTGACCAGCTGCTTCCTGCACACCCCCCACCGGGGATGTGATCGCTACCAATGTACATGCCCTTGACCGGAATTGAACCTGGGACCTTTCAGTTGTGGATCGACGCTCTGTCCACTGAGCCAAACCAGTTTCAGCGGCCATGCAGTCTTTACACAGTCACAGGGTCCAGGGAGCAGGATTCGGCCACCTTGGGGGCTATTGTTCTACCCACCACATCTTGCAGGATCTAAGGGCCACATGAGATGCTGAGGGTCAGCTGTCTTGTCCAGTGTCTGCTGCACAGTAAGGGATTGATACATTGAAGCAGTCCTTGCTGTTTATTGCTTCATCTTCACAACTAACTTGGGACGCAGACTGGGCAGGTGTGATGATCCCCATTTGACAGAATACTTTGATGCTGCCCAGGTTGCATAGCTCAGTGATTGAGCATTGACATATGAACCAGAAGATCATGGTTCGATTCCCGGTCAGGACACCTGCCCGGGTTGTGGGCTCAATCCCCAGTGGGGGGCGTGCAGGAGGCAGCCCATCCATTATTCTCTCGCATCATTGACATTTTTGTCTCTCTCTCCCTCTCCCTTCCTCTCTTAAATCAATAAAAAATTTATTTTAAAAAAAAAGAATATTTTGAAGCTCAGAGAGGTGAGGCATTGCTCAGGCATTGCTAGCAGCTGGAGCGGGGGCCCTTCTTCAGCTCCGTCTCAATAAACCTTGGCTTAGGATTCGGGGACAGGACTGGGGACATTTTTGAATGACAAAGCAGTTTCTGGCTTGAAAAGCAATCACAGCAAAGCCCAATGGTGCCTCTCGCTGGGCCGTGCCAAAGCTCTAATGGAAGGTATTAGTCACATTGGAAACAGGCTGCTGTCCTTAGCACAGAGAAAACCCCATTTCACGCCCCGTTCTCCCAGAGCCCTGCCCGCTTCCTGCAGTCTCAGGGCCCTCACCCCCACCCCCTGGGCGCTCCCTACTAACCCCGCCCAGGACGTAAGGTTTGAACCTGGGAGGCCCACAGGGAGTGTCAGCCCCCCACGTGCTGCCCCACGATGACCGAAGATTCTTGAGACAGCTCCGGCCCCTTGGTGATGGAATGGGTTTGCTGACAGGAGGGTGGGCAGAGGCACCTGTACTGGAGTGGACCCTGGAGGGGGACTTTTCCATCAGGCACCATCGAGGAAGCTGAGCCCTGAGGACAGGGAGATAGAGGGACGGTGAGTCAGCCCTTGATGGGCTCCCAGGCCAGTGGGAGAACAGATATGGACAGAGGGTCTGCTAACACTCATTGGCTCGTGAACCCTTCCAGCACCATCACACCACATCCCTGAGCGTGCAGCTGACCCTGCATAACCACACCGGACCAGCCCTCGGCTCTTGCTTGGCCAGGGTGGAGCAGGGAAGGCAGGAGAGCACTGGGCTGAACACTCTTAGTGTCATTTGCCACAAACCAACTACGTCATCCGAGTGTCCACACTGCTGGTGCGGGAGCTGGTGGCCACAGCGGGAGCAGGTGCACGTGATGGCTGGTGCGAGGTTGCCCACCATCTTCCAGGAGAGCAGGGCCTTCTCGCCGTGTGCTGTGGAGTCTTAGAGCCTGGCGTGTGGTGGACACTCCATCAATAGTCCTCGGCTAGGGAAAACTGAGCCAGGTTTGCAAATAGAAGGCTGAGCTAATGCAAAGGATTGTCTAAACCTTGAGAAAGAGAACTGACTTGCTAGGATATTCCCTCCATCATTACTGAGGTCAGCGGGAGGCGGGGACGCCGAAATGGTGGCGATGAAGGAAAAGGGGCGTATTTGCAGGCGAGGACAAGTTCGCTCCCACACCTGCACGAAGGAGAACTGTCTAACTTACAGAGACAGATGCACAGACATAGAGTGCTGAGTCTCACGCACCGTATTGCCACGGCGGGTAAGAGCGCATATTCTGCAGTTTCTTGTTAAAACCTGTCACGGAAAGAGGAAACGCGGAGCGTGAAGGAAACCAATTGCAATGCTAATGGAGTGTGTCTCTGGCTGGTAGTTTCATTGCCTTCTTCCCGCTTTGCCGTAATTTCCAAACCCTGTGAATGAGCACGTATGACGTGTGCAATGGAGCACATCCGAGCCCATTCACTCCTCGCATGTTTCTCAGTACGCTGCGCGCAGCGCCAGTTCTCTTCGCGGTCTGCGGCTGGGCCTTCTCAGGTGACTCCTGGTCCTCGCCTTGGTGCTCTCGCGTGACTTCTGGTCCCTGGCTTGGTACTCTCGCGTGACTCCTGGTCCGCGCCTTGGCGCTCTCACGTGATTCCTGGTCCTCTCCTTGGCGCTCTCACGTGACTCCTGGTTCTCGCCTTGGCGCTCTCCCGCTGACATGGTCTTGGGCTCGACGCTCTGGTGTGACTCGTGGAAACCTGGACCTTCTTCACCAGAAGAACTGCTTCCTGCGATCCCAGCGCCGGTCCCTGTGGGGTCTGCGCCTGCCCTCAGGGGGTCACAGCACTCCAGGGGGCCGGCTGGCGGGCTGTGAACCCCTCAGGAGCTCACCTTCTGGGAGCGTCCTCGTGCCCGGCCCGGCCAGGCAGCAGCGTGTACACGGCGGACGGACTGACGCTCGCAGGAGGTGAGTGACAGCCCTCAGCTAACGGGAATGACGGAGTTTGTCTCATTCATGTTTTCCTTCCTCCCTCTCTCCCCCACGTCCTCACAGCCCGGGCAGTGACCGGGAAGGCCTAGGCCCTGAACAGGGAGGGAGGGCCTCGCTGCCATTACAGGGAACCTGCCAGCCCGAAGGCGGCCGAGAGGAGAGCCCTCGGTCCAGGGCTGCTGCTCTTCCAGAGCGTTTATCTAAACCAGTTTCATGTCCCCCTGGTCACAGTCCAACCTAAGACTTTTCGGTATAGTTACTCCATTCATTGCTGTTTTACTTGTCATAGAATGGAGCTCAATCTCCCCCTCCACCCCCCCACACAGATACACACACGCGCACATACACACCCACGCATTCTGGCCAGAGCTGCTCCAAGGCCTTCTCTTTCACGTTTATTTCCCCCCCTGAAGTCACCCTCCCTGTCACCTGGCCTGGCTCCCGCTCACTGCCTCGCTCTCCACACCTGTGATCTTTATTAAAAAACACACCAGGCAGGGCCACCCACCTGCTCAGCATCTTCCAAGGCCTCCCTGGGACCCTGGGGACAAGACTCCCAGATCTCACGCCGGGGGTGTGAACACCACGGGGGTTGGTGTTCTGTGTCTGTCCAAATGGCCACACTGCCTTGCCCGCCACTGAAAACGTGGCAGAGATTTCCCCAGAATGTGTCCTAATCAGACAGACACGTGCCACGTGCCTTCACGTCTCCGGCTACGCAACCCACCAGAGAGAATTGTGAGATGAGCCGCCGGCAGACCGCGTGGCCTCGGAGAGACGGCCCACTTGCAGAGACTGCCAACCCGGGCCTGGGCTCCCTTTAGCCGATGAGTGAGATTATTGTGTCACTGTAAAGACCGCCGTGACTCCCACCACGAACCCCCACGCAAAGAGCGGACCAGCCATTTATCTCGAGAGGCTACATACGAGATGCCAATTAAACGGTTGATCATGCAGCGAATACATAATTTTTATATTCATAAAGCAATCATCTATTATTAAGATTTCTTCTTCTTCTGAGAGGGTCCTTTCCGTGGGAAGCAAGGAAGTTGCTTTCACAGCGGCGGGGACGGGCCGCATTTTCTTTTCGCCGTTGACATCAAATCGAGCCTCCGTGCTTCCCAAGACGCGTTCACGTGCAGACTGTGGCTGGTAGGGCGGGTGGGTTTCCGCCAAAGGAAGCGGCCCAGAGAGAGACGGCGGGTGATGGACATCTCGGGTCTCCATGAGGTGGGGCATGCTTTCCTGAGCGCTTTCCACACCTGTTGGTTCTTTTGTTGCTTAAAAGACCCTACAAAGCAGGAGGTGCTAACCGGAGCACGGTCACCACCGACAGACGCTGATGGTGTCAGTGAGCAGTGGGGAGAGAGGTGGGAATGGGGGTCCCTGTTAGGGCTGCGCCTCTCAGGGTCCCTAAGCTGGACTTCTCTCCTCCGTGTGCATGAGGGGCTGCCCAGCACCTGAGGCACGGGCTCCGGGACCTGTGAACGGCTGGACACAGGTGAGTTATCACTGCCTCACAGCCCCTGCTGCTGAGACCCTCGCCTGGAGGTCTTCCCACTGTTTCTCAGCGCAGAGTCTGACTCAGGAGTCATGCCAGGCGTTGTCCGGTGGCCTCTGGCCCTCACTTCTGCGCCCTCTCACTCCTGCTCTGCTCCTGGCTGCCGCCCCCTGAAGCCAGCACTGCGCCCTGTTTATTTTGTGATGGGCACTTGGGTCTTGATGTGAAGGAAGGACCACACCATAGCTCCCACCTCCTCCCTCTCATTCCAGATTCCCTACCTCCCTCGGCTCTGTTATAACCTAAGGATCTCAGGAAGTGAGGCCAACATCATGGGATAAATGATGTCTTGGTGTAGATGGGTGGAAGGATGGGTGGATGGAGAGATGGATGGATAGATAGGTAGATGGATGGAAAGATGGCTGGATGGATAGATGGAGGGAGGGAAGGAAGGAAGGAGGGGTTGAAGGATGGATAGATGGATGTTGGGTAGATGAATGGATGGAAGAATGGAAGGAAGGAAGGAAGGAAGGACGGAAGGAAGGAAGGAAAGAAGGAAGGAAGGATAGATCGGTGGAAAGATGGTTATTGAAATATACAAAGGCCTAGAATTAAAAAAAATTTGGGTCATTTGAATCAAAGTGATTTTTTAAATGTTAAACAACATTTCCTTTTACCTGATGACGTAAAAAAATGTCTTATAGACTCTTTAGAAAATGTAGCAAAACACAGAGAAAAGAATTAAAATCCCAACTCTCAGAATCTATCTTGGTTTTGTATACTTTTAGGATATTATACTTTTTCTACTAATTTTATACCAAAATGGATCACACACCATAAACTCTGCTTTCATTTAAGAGAACACTTTTATTTACCTTAAAATACATTCAGAGCATGACTTTATCCTGCGTTAATAGCTTGTCACCTTTCATTTTATTTGACCACTCTCCACCGTTGTTACACATTAAGCAGTTTCCCTGGAGTCAGTGTTCCTGAGAACAGTGCTGGGCCGACATCCATGTGCTGCAGGAGAGGCTGGCTGAGAATTCCAGGTCGGCTCAGGGGGGCTTTCCCATCTGTGGCGGCGTCAGAACCACAGACACCTTGAGAAGGTGACGGAGGGCCGTTGCATGCATTTGGTCTCTCCTGACTTATCTTGACAACCTGCAGTTTGCCCAGGAGAGCAGATCTAAGGCTGTGTGCACGTGTGTGTGTGTGTGTGTGTGTGTGTGTGTGTACACACACATGCATGCGCTTGTGAGGTAGGCTTTAGTTCTGATAAAGAAAAGCTGACCAATGACAGCATTTCTAATGAAGAAGCATAACAGAATGAATGAGCTCTGGTACATAAATGCAGGAGTGAGCAGGGGCCGGAGGCTGACAGGAGATCGATGGTCTGAGACAGGCGAGGTGCCCTGCGTGTCTGGGGTGCAGACCTCGTGGCCCAGGAGGTGACATGCCAGTCAGGGTTCCAGCTGCCCCAGCTGTCATGCTGAGCAGCAGGGACTTGACTGCCTCCCAGGGCAGTCACCTTCCTGATAATTATCAGCGTTTGTAATGCAGGTTGCCCTGTACAGAGCGCTCCCTTAACCTTCCTGGTTCTCCCAGCCGGGCCCTGGAAGAACTTGTCAAGGGTCGCACAGCCAGTAAGTGACAAAGGTCCACCTTCTGGAACCTCTTTGACTGCCCCTGGCCTGGGTAGCTGCCCTCTGACAGGCTTCCTGTAGTCCTCATTGGCTTGTTTACAAATGGTGTCCCCCCACAGGCACCCTGAGCTTGCCTGAGCTCTCTGCGCCTACCGCAGTGCGGGGCCACAGTGCACTCTTTGTCCGAAAGGATTAAACAAATACATGATGTAGTATTGCCTTCAGTCTTCTCTAGGCTGAAACATACTGAAACCCACCTGCCAGATCTTTATCCATCCGTCCTTCTAGACCTGGAACCCAGCTGTTGGCCCTCCTCCAGCCCTGAATCCCACCTGTCATCCATCATGCCCAGCCTGTATCTGCCTTCTGAGGTGCTGGCTCTGCTGGAGTGTGAGGTAGAGGGCGGTCGGGGTCACGTGCCCCAGATGCAGGGAACATATACTGCATCCCAGATCGTCTTAGCTGTGGGGGACCTTTGCGTTACCCCCACTCCCCGCCAAGGCTTTCCAGTTAAATATTAAAAAAAACAAACAAACATGTTGTTAATAGTATAACAAACATTCCCAAGAAATGAAAAACGGGAGAAGGCACACTGCTTCCCAGAGGGTAGTGTAACCTGGATTTTTTTTTACCAAGCAAGATTGTTAAAGAAAATTAATATTGGAACCTCTTTAATGGACACGGTGAAATAATGCTGAGTGAAACTCTGGCAGCCTGCAGAGAACAGGAGACAGAGAGAGGGAACATTGTGACCGGCGGGGCCTATTCCAGGAATGCAGATGTGTAGCAGTTTTATGTGACGCATTGATGTCGTGGATTCCATTAGCAGAAGTGGAAGGTCACTCCCTGATCTGAATAAATGGAAGACATTTCAATAAAATCTCAAGAACCATTTATTATTAAAAAATGTTAGTAACATAAGTGCAAAAGAGAACTTCCTTAAACAGATAACTAGTAAATGTCCACAGATAAAACAGTGGAATTGTGTTCATGACATTGAGCTGTCAGAAAGCCTTCTCCCTCCAAAGGCTGGCGGGCTGCTCACTTCCATTTCTTTAATTCCCTGCTCTGTAGGGGCTCAGCCAGAAATCTAATGTGGGAAATGAACCATCTACACTAATAAAAGAGTAAGATGCAAATTGACTGTACCTTCTTGACACCCACCAGCCAATCAGGAGTGAGTATGCAAATTAACTCAACATAGATGGGTTAATTTGCATATGCAGGTGCCTAGTTGCCAGGGTTGGGGCAGGCTGCTCCAGGCCTCTGGGCAGTGTGGGAAGGCAGAAAGGTGGCTCTGGGCTGGAGTGAAGGTGGTGCCATTCTTGCATGAATCTTCATGCATCGGGTCTCTAGTTTGTATAAAACTTGTAAAGGATGTAAAGGGAGAATTATAATTACCGCCATTTGTAGATAACACAGCTTTCTCTGTAAGAAACCAACAGACTATGGACAAATTATCTTAATTCATAAGAGATTATAGGGGTGTGGCCAACCAAAAACAATGCCATAGTCTATTGTATTTCTACCTGTCCAGGATTAGAAAGTGTGATTTTCCAAAGGACACATTTAAACTAGTCACAGATCTACACATGGTATGTAGATCAAAACCTAGTATAATATTTGCAAGTAGTTTAAATTTCACAATGAGCCCTAACCAGTTTGGCTCAGTACATAGAATGTCAACCTGCAGACCAAAGGGTTCCGGGTTTGATTCTGGTCAAGGGCACATATCTTGGCTGCAGTCTCCTTCCCGGCCCAGGCCCTGGTCAGGGCTCATGCAGGAAGTAACCAATCCATGTGTTTTTCTCATATTGATGTTCCTCTCTGTCTTTCCCTCTCTCTTCTTTTCCTTCTCTCTCCCTAAAAATCAATAGAAAAATATTACCGGGCAAACAACAACAAAAAAAGATTAAAAAGTTGTATTGCATTAGAAGACTGAAATGGATGTATAGTCATTTTCCTAAATATGGCAGTTATTTCCAAAGTGTTCTAAGGATTCAGTGCAATTCCAGTGGAACTTAACATTTACATGAAAAAAGAATATCAGAGTCCCATTCCTTGCAGACTCTGACCTGTTGTCCAAAGTAGCTCATGTATGAACCAGGAGACAACCCAGGTGTGTGCAGTCATCCTGCCAGACGGCAGAGTTTAGTGTAAAACTATTGTGTTACAAACAGTGGCAAATTGTTGGTAAGAAGGAGAAAAACTGCATCCATGGAGCAAACAGGGAGAGAGCCAGCCCTGGGTGTGGGAAACTTTGAGGATTCCTGGGGGGAGTGGCCAGAACAGGGCATGCCGCTAGGGAACTGGATGGGGGACTTAAAGGTAAAAAAACAAAGAATTTAAGAAATAATAACGTAGGCAACGATCTTCATGGCCTCAGGTCAGGGAATAGTGTGCTCAAGAGCACAGAAAAGAGCCAATATAAAGACAAACTAGGTCAACGTGCGCTAACACAAGAAGACGTCACACACATGTGGATACACAAGAGCCACCTGCTGTGAGAAGATGTTTGAACACAGAACTGGAGAAGTGCTATGTATCTGTCAAGGATCCCTTCACATCCACAGGAAAAGGGAAGTGATCCACCGACAGCCAGCAAACAGCAGGCATTTCAGGGCACAGGAGACACGAACGGCCTGTGAATGTATGCAGACATCTGAACAGTGTTGGTCATGGGAAAAGCTCAAGTACAAACCAGCATGTTCAGTCCGTCCGAATGGCCGAGTCTCAGTCGGACGTTTCCAGCTGTTAGAGAGAGACACCTGGGCCATAGGGTGCTCCCTGCCCCTCCTGTCCTTGCACATATACTCTGCCACTGTCAGCGGGAGCTTTCTCCAAGGAAGAAGCCCTGAGAGGAGTGTCATGTTGAGACGCTCTGGACAGTGGATGTGACTGCTCCCCGGTACGGCTGCTACATACATTTGGAAGATTCTGGAGGGTGGCGCAGGAATCTACTCGTCTTGCCGTAGCCCAAGACTAGCCTCGGAGTTCCCTCACTTCTTAACCCGCCACCACCCATGTCTGAGGTTTCTCCCTGCGTCTGCGTCCGGGGCCAGTTGCAGATTTCAGCCAGGAAACTCCGCGTTAGTGAACCAACCGAGCGGAAGCCACGTGGCCATCGCTTGGTGCTGGACCGTGGCTCGCTCCTTGTGGGCTGCAGAAGTTCTATTAGCCAGCCGTGCCTCAGCTCCCTCTCCTGGGGCAGTCCTGGGAACGGGGGGTGTGGTTTTGGGGTGTTAACTAGTGGTTTGGGAATCTGTGTGTCTCTACTTATGTTACAGAGTCAGCTACTCAGTGTGTACACAGATACACTCGGCTCCAGCGGTATCGACGTGAAGTTTTGGGGCCTCATCACTGGCTGCTGGGGGTCAGGCAGGTCCCACCATGAGCTTCCTCAGCAACTTGGAGAGACGGAACGTATAATAGAACGGATGAACATAGCGCCCCAAGCTCCTTTTCTATTTCTCCGACTCATCCCAACATTCAAACTAACATCAGCTCCCGTCTGTGGAGCCCTCCCTCGGCCTGAGGCACGGTCCTAGGTTCGAATCCCTTTACATCCATGTGAGTTCTAATTCATGGGAACTTCACCAGCCTACAGGATTGGTTTATCATCAGCCCTGCTTTCCAGGCAGGAACCTGAGGTACCCTTCAGTCACGGGGTACCGAGAACGCAGAGAGGAGCAAGCCGAGCCTGGAGCCTGTGGGCAGGAAGGGACTCGGGCACCTGGCTCCTCCCAGGTGTCCTAAGATGAAAGGGCCTCCCAGGGTCCGAGGGGAGGCTCTTCCCCGTCCCCCTGGTCACGTGGGACGTGTGGAGCCTGCTAAGCATTTCCTGACAGTTGCTCCTTGTTGCCACAGGATGTCAGCATTGAAGCCCGCCTTCTGCAGGACGCCAGGAAATGCCTGACTCCTCACCCACCCCCAGCAGACTGCCCCTGTGGCCCCCAGAGCTAGGCTTGGCCAGAGGGACCCCAGGCTTAGCTGTATCGCTCAGTGCTCAGCTCTTTGAAAGGGGGCGTCACCTTCCAGCAGCCCCAGAACTCTGTCGCCGCTGCTCACCCCTGTTTTTGTAGACACAGTGCATGGCTCACAGCCCCTCTGCGGGACCCCGTGGTAGACGACTTTGCGGAAGCTATTTCCGAGGTGGACCTGGCAGAGGTGGTTTAATTGTATGAGCGGAGAGGAGGGTGGAGAGGAGGAGACAGGGACCAGGAAGCCTCGGGTGATGTGGGTTTCTGACACGCGGGCCATGGATGGCCAATCATTTCCTGGGAAAGCAGGTGACCTGGAGGGTTATGTCTGTCTGCCAGTCGGTGGTGCCCGCCCTGGACAGAGGCCGGGCCTTTCCCTCCTGGACCCCCTACAGCCCCCTTGGGGTTCAGAGCCGCACCTTGTGGGGCTGAGAATGTGGCAGTTCTGAGCAGGGCACTGCACGGAGCCTGTGCGCCAGGAGGGCACAGGGGGGGAGGTAACTTCTGAGCCTGGAGGGCATCTCTCCAGCTGGATGACTGATGGGTGCCGTGTTGGCCACCATAGGCGAGTGACTGTCACCAGGGAGAGGACCCCTGGGCCCTGACTCAGAATCACACCCCATGGCTCCCTAGTGCTGCATGGGTGCTCCTGGACCCTGAGGCGCTGCTCCTGTCTGTCCCTCCTTCTTGTCTTGTCACCTCCAGTCCCTGAGCAGCAGGGTCTGAAGAGGAAGACTTTCCAGTAAGAAGTCATAATGCTATGTTGCCACAGAGGTTCAGGCAGGACTGGGAGGAGAGGTCTAGGAATGCCGGGATGGGTTGCACGTTTCATTTGAGGTTATCTCCGGGCTCATTAAGACTTTAGACACAGCTCAGCTGGCATGGCTCAGTGGTTGAGTGTCAACTTATGTACCAGGAAGTCATGGTTCAATTCCCGATCGGGGCATGTCCCCAGGCTGGTGGCTGGATCCCCAGTAGAGGGCATGCAGGAGGCAGCGGATCAGTGATTCTCTCTCATCCTTGATGTTTCTCTCTCTCTCCCTCTCCTTTTCTCTGAAATCAATAAAAATATTTTTTTAAAAAAACAAAAACGATTCTAGAGACAGATGGCAAAGCATTGCCCATGTGTATGTGTATAATTTATTTTTGGTTCAAACATAAAGGAGAGTGTCATAAAGTGGACATTGAAAGTCTCACTCCCACCCATTGAAAGGCTCACTTGCCCATCCAGCTCCGCACCAACCATCTGCGTGGCTGGTCCCCACTTTGCAGGAGCCTCGCGCAGCCGGCCAGCGCACACATTTATGCCGATGCGAGCAAATCCAATGCACAGCTGCCTCCGCCTTCTTTCATGAGAGCCGCCTTCTTGTAAATGCTGTTCTGCACTTTGCTTTTCCACTGAACAATGTATCCCGGGGGCCACTGAAACCCATCCCAATACAAGGGAACCCTGTGCTCCCGGCACCGCTCTGCCCTCCCGGGGGTCAGCAAAGGCAGAGGACAGTGCTGGGCCCTTGCACAGACTCTCAAAAATATGGTCACAAGAAAATGCACTGGTGACAGCAAAATCCACGTCGTGTGATTTTGATCACAGTGCAAGGACAAAAGCTGTGAAAGAAAGGCATCTGTCCATTTTCTCGCTGGAGAAATAGTATTCATTTACCTGCTGTTACCCAGGCATTTGCTGAGCATGTGTGCTGTCCAAGGCGTGGCTGGGTGCTGCGGGGAGGGCAGGCACGGCAGACAGGGCCTCTGCTCCCTGGTGGGACTGCAGCACCCCCCTTCCCCCCAATGATGCCCAGTCTCAGCCTCCGTGCCCAGCTGGCCCCCTTGCCTGGCCCTGCCTCCTCTTTCAGGCGTCTTCCCTGATTACCTGCCTCCTGCTGCCCAGTTAGATTAGCCGCTGGTCACGCTCATTGCAACTGCTTGGTAACAGTCTGCGTCTCTTCTTGGTCTGTGAGTCAGTGCAGCCCCGGCTACTGGACAGAGGGAGCTCTGGGCCCTGGTCCCCTCTCCCAGGCGGTTTTCTCATCTGTAGCCGTGCTAACAGTGATATCGAGAACAGCTCTCCACCTGCAAGGCCTGTGAAGGATGCTCAGTGGATGGTTGCTGCTTCAACCCCCTCCCACCCCCCACCCGGAGACTTCTCTCCACTCTGGACCGAATCCTACAAATCTCTAAACCCCAAAGCCAGATGAAGTGGGTTACCAGCAGACGGGTTCACTGGTTGGTGGAAGAGGCGCAGCCGCCTGTATGGAGGCAGAGATTGCTCAGGGCTTTCTCCTTGCCAGGCATCCACTGGATTTAACACCCTCTTCAAAGTGTCACCCCTCCCCCAGCCACGTGACGTGTGGGGGTTAATTCCCCCCCCCCCCACCCCCCCCAGGGGTCTGGGAAGGACCTATGAGATTTGGCCGCATCCCAGGCCCCAGTTCACAAGGGCAACTCCAGACTCTACGCGGAGACTGAGCATGCTCCAGGCCAGGAGCCTGTAAGGCTGGGGGCTCTGGCCTGGCCGCTTGCACCCCTCACAGGCCCCGCGGGCGAGCGGGCGGGGCCAGGCTGAGGACCACGCCTCCGGGCACTGGCGCAGCGCGGCGGCGCGGCTGCGGGAGCGCGCACAGAGCGGGAGGACGGGCGCGCGGCGCGCTCTCCAGGCCGCGGGGGCGCGCTGTGCGCCGCTGCGCGGGGTCTGGTGCGTCCCGGCGGGGGAAGGAGCAGCAAGGGCGCCGAGGTGAGCAGAGCCCGCAGGCGGGCGTCCGCGCAGCCGCCGGGCGCTTCTCCGAGTCCGCAGCGCATCCCCTTCCTTCGCCCCGTCCGCTGCGCGGCTCAGGGCCCGTTGGCCGGGCCGCCCGGAGGCCGCGGCCGGGCAGCTGTTGCGCCCAGAGCGGGCAGCTGCGGAGTTCCATAACCATAGCAACCGCATCAGCACCGCGGCGGCGGCGCGGCGGGGAGGGCACATCCTCTCCCCTCTCCTCCTCCAGGTGGCCGTGCTGCCCCCGGGACCAGGGACAGAGACCCGCTCACAGGTGCCCGGGCTCCGAGGCCCGCCCACCGCCGCTGCAAGTGCTGGCGCTGAAGACGGGGACAGAGGAGCCGAGGGACCGGAGTGGGGCCGGAGGCGGCGGCAGACGGGAGCCCTGCGGCGGAGACAGGTAGGTGAGAGCACTGGCGGTCCGAGGCGGCAACTCGCTCCTGTGTCGGTGGCTGTGACGTTTCTGGAAGCCTGGTTGCTAGTTGGATGGTTTCTCTTACTTAACAGGGATTCCTTCTCCTCTGGTCTCGGGCACATCTGGGCAGGTCTGGAGAGGCCAGAGGGGACATCCGATGGGGAGAACGGGGTGAGTGGGGGTGGGTCCCCCTCCGAAGTCCCTGGTGGAGGCTGAGGGAGGAGGGAGCACATCTGGACCCCAGCAGCAGGTCCTCTGAGCCCTTGAACCTGGGGCAGGTTGGGGTGAAGGGGCAGTGGTAGCGGTTCCCTGTTACCCGGAGGCCAGTCTGGCTGGGACTGGGCTGGGGATGGGGTGTGTGTGGGGTGTCACTGCAGCACAGCTGTGACATGCACAGGGACCAGCTCGCCCCAGCCCTTGGGAAGTCAGCTGCAAAGCCAGCAACTGCAGGGATGTGTAGACGAGGGAACTGTGGCCGTTTGGGGGCCCAGGGGTGTCCCTGAGTTTATCCTGTTACTGCCTTTGGCTACTGGGGCTGGGTGGGAATAGAAACAAGATTATAAATTAGCAGTCATGACGCCCCCCTTTCTCCTCACCTCTTTTCTAGCCATCCTGCACCCCCACTATTGCCAGCAACACAAGACGACAGGGTATAGGGACACCCCTCCTCTCCCCACCCCCCTCTCCCCAGCCACCCCTGGGGGCTCCAGCCATCGGCAAACTCTCCCACATTCAGACGCTGCAGGATCCGCCTCAGCTCCGTGTGAACCAGGGAGCACCTCCCACCAGGCTTCCTGCTCTGGGTGCTAACAGATGTGTCAGCAGCGGGGCACTCGCCTGCCCACCGCAGCCATGGCTGTTAGCCTCGTCCGCAGCCAGAGGAGGGGCCGAGGTCTGGGGGCCATGCCAGACCCGCTCAGCGCGGCCAGGGCCCCGGACGCCTGCGCAGAGGGAGATCGGGCTAGGGGAAGCAGCTGTGTCCAGGCTGTTGCTTACGGGGAAATGGGTCTCGGGGCAGTTTCCGGATGGGCGGTCATTGATTCTTCTCTATGCCCCGGCCTCTGGGCGGGCGCAGTGACAAGTCCCAGGTCCATTGGGCTTGTGATTTCTGCCGTAGTTAGTCCTGTTGCCTGAGGGGCGGGATGTGGTCTGCATTTCACCGGGACTTGTGTGGTAATGAGGACGATATGACTGTGTCCCGGACAGATGGTAAGGTAGAGAGAAAGGATGAGGGTGAGTTCTGATCCCATCCTGTATCTGCCGTGTGACCTTGAGTGTCCCCACTGACTGAGACGCCTTTCCCCCATCTGTAGAATGGGGCACTGGCCCTCCCTGCTCCGGGGACAGTGAGTGGCGATGGAGAGGGAGCACAGGAAGGGCTGTGGGGACCTCACGTGCCACGCAGATGGAAGGAGTTGCCATTCTTTTTAGAAGAAACCCCAGCCTTGACCAGCAAGCAGACGTCAGCTCTGAGGCCGCAGCACAGATGATGGCCGGTGACTCAGTGGAGACGCTGTGCTCTGGTCTGAGACACGCTCGGGGAACAGAAGTGGCCATTGTCGGGGGACAGCATGTCATCTCTTTGCTCACAAATGGTGAAGGTCAAGGGCTTTGGCGTCACAGGCAGGACTCGTCTCTTTGGGAACAGAGGGTCTGCTCAGCACAGGGCTGGCTGAGCACTTAATAGCGCCAACAGGGCCTGCACACGGTGGGGATTCCGCTCGCTGTGGGTTAGGTGGGCACGTTGGACACACGGGCTCCTTCGTTCACCTGTGCTCCGTCAGGCCCGGTATATACCGGCTGTTTGCCCGCGGTGACTGAGTGCCCGCGGCTGGGCGTAATGGCCAGGGGACCACAGTTCTTAGAGGAACCGGGGCTCACTCACAGTGAGTCCTGCTTCTCGATACCCCTGCTCACTCAGGCCAGTCTCTGTCCAGAATGACTGACTCTTCCCTTCAGGACCCAATGCCTCTTCCTCTGGGAAGCCTTCCCGACTCTCCCTCTGCTCCCACAGCGCCTGGGACCACTCTGTGGCAGCCTGTGCGGTGTCATGCTTGCACACATGCCTGTCCCCGCTCTCGAGTTCATGCTTCCTAAGCACAGGAGCCTCCCCCTGATCTACACGGTCATGGCCCAGCAGCCGGTGCAGCCACGGCCATGGTCATGGCCGCTGAACCAGGGAATGAGCCTTGCTGGCCACGTGATCACCAGCTGCGGGGGCGGCTGGCACAGAGGAGGTCCTAGCCACTGCCCTCGGCCCGGGGTGTCCACAGGCCTGGAGGTGCTCGCTGGGCTGCTGTGAAGGATTAGGCTGGCCCCTGGCGCAGAAGGAAGGAAAACAAAAATGCCTAGTTTGCCTTAAAATGTTCATTGTTTGTTAAGTGGCACTTCAGGATAATTGAGTGTGGAATGGCCTTCGCATACCGCTTGCTGAAAACACCGATGAGAGATTTTAAACTTAAAATGGATTTCCTTCCCTTCCTTTCCTTGACCTCAGCTCCAGTCCAGTGGGAAAGCACGTGGTTGGACTGAGAAAACCTTAGTGAGGGCGCTATTTTAAAAGTGATAACAGCCAACACAATAGCTGTCCGGTGTAAATGAATCAAAATTACACCTATTTTTATTTTTTTGTCGGATCGGCAAAAATACAACAACAAACAACACACCTAGATTTGACTCTTGGCTCTGAGGGAATACGGACCTAGGATGCCTGCTTTCTCGTGCCTCAGTTTCCTCACTTGGGAGCTGTGCATGCTTATGGCCATCTCACAGAGAGGTGAGGGCTGGGAGTGGCCAAATAGCTGTGCAGGCTTGGCAGTCTCACTGACTGCAAAATGCATCTTAATTTTCCTTATTATTTTCTTGTCCTGAAAGAAGGAGCCAAATCTCTGTGTCTAATGCACACAGCCTTGGCCAAGATGGGCGGGAATCCCAGCTCTCCCACTTGCGAGCTCCCAGTGACCTTCAGTACTCATCCACCAACCCTGGCCTTATCTGATGCCACAATAATGACCTTTCTAGGGGAGGGAGGGGGGGCTTGGGGAGATGCACATGAGGACAAGCGCCAGGTCTGGCACTTCCTCCATGAAGTGACAGACGTTTCCAGAAATTTTTGAAATGCCCCAAATGCATTTTTTACCTTTGTTATCTGCCTGTCGGGTGGGGGGAAAGAACTGAGAAGATAGCGATGTACCCCATGGCCCACAGCTCCGACCCCCTCCGGGCCCCATGGGCGTGGAGTAAGCTAAAGATTCAGGTTTGGGAACAGCTCTTCTGTTGGTCTGTTCTCCTCACTCTCTGCGCCCCATTTCTTCTCTACCTGCCCTGGCTGATGACTCCCCTGGCTCTTTCACCCTTTAGAGTGAGATGGGCATGGGTTCGAATCCCAGCTCTGCCTGTAGCCAACAACATGTCTCTTTTTTGGGGGGAAAGGCACTTGTCAGAGTCCATTGTAATACGTGGCCCCAAATAGGTGATTAATCAGTGGTGTTTCTTTTTTAAAAAAAAGAAAATTTTATTGATTTTTAGAGAGAGAGAGAGAGAGAGAGAGAGAGAGAGAGAGAGAGAGAGAAACATTGATGTGAGAGTGAAATCTTGATCAGCTACCTCCTGCACACCCCACCTGGGGATTGAACCAACAACCTTTTGGTGCAGGGGATGACATCCAACCCACTGAGCCACCCCAGCCAGGGCGAGTGTTTATTCTGATTAAAGACTAGCCTACATACTGCAGTATCAGCTAAGAGGATGGTGAGGTTGACATTCCACTGTGGGCCCTGAGGAAGCTGGAGGAGACTCCTCCTCAGAGGGCACCTCTGTGGGGTGGACCAAGGGGCTTCCATAGGCTCCGTAGCCGAACGCTGGGTTGTGATGCAGGAGCTGGGAGATCGCCATGGCCCGGGAGTGTCTGCGCGGCAGGCATGCGGGCGCTCAGCAGTAAGTCACATTCACAAATGGCAGTGAGTCTCCAAGGAAAACGGAATTACTGTCCGGAGAGGCTGCTGGAACAAGGCAGGAGCATAACTCCTACACAAGTCCCATCAGAAGCCACTGCAATTAAATATGAAAGAATTTGCTGTTCTGAGGTCTTGGTAGATGTTTTCTGAGAAGCTGATTTCTGGGTACAACATCACACTGAGCTCTGACTGCAGGGTGGAGGGCGGGACTGGGGGGTGGTGAAACCGTGTTGGTCTTACATCAGAATATAAATTGCACTGGAGGATAAATGGCCTTTTTTTAGTCTGTTTAAAGGAAATATTTAAAGATCAGATTATCCTTGGAATCTTGTGCCCAGGCTAGCATAGCAAGCTCAGGATTTAATGTGCCAGCCTGTACCGGCCCTTCCACAGGATAAAATGAATATTAATACGATTGTTTCTGAATAACAGAATGAGATTTCCTTGTGCGCTGTTTCCTCTCTTCTTTTCAAAAGCCTGTGGATACTGGAAACAACAGCAAAAAAGGTCAGAAACCCTCTCAGTGATAGGTGGGATTGAAGTCTGTGGTATAGTGGAGGTGAGGAGGGTAGCTCTTTCTAAGCACCTACTACGTGCTAGTGACCATAGTCGGTACTTCCCTGCAGCTAAATTTATTCATTCTCCGTGCAGAGTTCTTGCTAGCCCCGTTTAATGCTGAGGGGACCGAGGCACAGGGAGGGGAAATGATTTTCTTACAGTCCCACAGCCAGCAAGAGTGAAAGCCTTGCCCTAGCCAGTTTGGCTCAATGGATAGAGCATCAGCCTGTGGACTGAAGAGTCCCGGGTTCGATTCTGATTAAGGGCACATGCCCAGGTTGTGGGCTTGATTACCAGTTGGGGGTGTGCAGAAGGCAGCCGATCGATGATTCTCTCTCATCATTGGTGTTTCTATCTCTCTCTCCAACTCCCTTCCTCTCTGAAATAAAATTATGTAGAGAGAGAGAGAGCGAGAGAGAGAGAGAGAGAGAGAGAGAGAGAGACTGTGTGTGTGTGTGTGTGTGCTCGCCCGCCTGAACCTGACCCCAAATTGGCATGATCCCCGCATGTCTTCCTTCTCAGCTGTCCTGTAGATGCTCCTTGTGAAGGGCATTTAAACCTCAGCTGTTGCTCATAAAACAAACAAAAACCATATTGAGAAACCATTCCATCAAAGCATGTGGCTTCTCACCATTCAGCTGTGTGGATCTGGGATTGAACCTGCAACCAGGGCAAGTGCCCTGGCTGGGAATTGAACTGTGACCTCCTGGTTCATAGGCTGACGCTCCACCACGGAGCCCCGCTGGCCTTTGTGAAATGTGCAGAACACGTCTCTCCCAAGGCTGTTTATGGCAATGCCATCGCCGGGCTGGGTCCTGGCTGCCGGAGTTCATTCTGTCCCTAGCTTTATGCATGCTGATTGACACAGTGCTCGGACTGAATTCAAAGGATAAAGTTACAATTGAATAGAAAGGTCCTCTCTCCCTCCCTCTCTCTCTCTCTCTCTCTCTCTCTCTCTCTCTCTCTCTCTCTCTCTCTCTCTCTCCTTCCCTCCGATCCCCCTCCAGTCAGTGGTAGGTAATAAAAGGAATAACACTAAACTACCAGTTGGTCCAGGACAGCCTCCCCTTGATTGTTTTCACTGCTGTTTGCTAATTGCGCTGACCTCAGGGCTGTGTGCCTGGGCATTGCCCTGTGTTCTCCTGGCCTCCCACAGCTGCCTTCAGTGCCCGAGTCTTTAGGAAGCTGCTTCAAAAGACGTCAGGCTGCCTCTGGCTCAAGCCCTGGCTTTGATTCTTTGGAGTATTGTTCCCATTTCAGGAAGCATTTAGAAAGGAAATGGCCCTAGGATTTGGTACGTGTGTTTCCATGCAGAATAGGGATCTGTAGGGGCAAGAGCAGGGGCTGTACCCTAGAGGGGGTGTAAGGCGTCCCAGGGGTGCTGTGCATCACCCTTTAGGCGCCGTGGATCCTCGGGAGCTTTAAGCATCAGATACACAGTGCCCGAGGAATGGCAGCCTCCCCCTCAGGACAGCAAGAAGAGCTCCACCTGCAAACTGCCTGGCAGTGCGACACGTGTCAGGGTCTGTACAGCCTGTAGGGATGTTGTTGGAACAGAAATTCTGTTATGAAAATGTTCACTCACCCAGAAGAGTTGGAAAATAAGGCATGACACATACCTACAATTTCTACACCTAGATTCAGTCACCGTTAGCATTTTGGAATATTTGTCTTCTCTGCATATGACTGCATGCATATTTTTCTAAATCACTGGAAAATACATTGCAGAGATCAGGACAATCCAAGCCAAATGTTTCATCACGCTCAGCCAGGAAAAGCTAGTCTTCGGCCTGGCTCCAGGGGCGATGTCGCAGTGAAGAGAATGGAAAAAAATATTCCCTAGCACCTCTGCTCCTTGTGAAAAAGGTGGTCTTAATATGTGAGTTTATTTCTGGGTTTTATGTGTTAACGAAAAAAACCATTGAAACCTGTAAAGAATTTTTTAATGAGTTTATTTGAGCCAAAACTGTCGACAATTGCCGGGAAGCAAAACCTCAACGGATTGAGATAATGCTCCGAAGAATGGCGAGTTACATTTCTCTATTTATACACCGAAATCAAAGGAGGGACATAGGTGGGTTACATGAAATTCATTGGTGATGGAGTAAGGAGGCGGGAGAAAGCAAAGTGGTGGGAAACTCCTGGGATTGGATAAAAAGTAAAATGATGGACGTGTACTCAGGTGAGTGCAGGAACAATTAACATGATAAAGAAGGAATTTGAGGCATCTGTCCTGGTGCCCAACACATTTGGTTGTTCCCCAGGGGCTCCGGAAAAAGGGAAGTTACAAGTTACCCAGACATCTCACAGATATGTTATCTTAGAGGCAAAAAGGCAAATGGGCTCAGTAAAAAGATCAAAGTTGATCTTTGTCTGGAAAAATATCTGGGACATGACTACCTACTATAACCTGTTAGATATTTAATTTTCAAACCATATTTTGTGGTTATCTTAGGTCTCTGGGTTTGCAAGACTGCCACGCAGGCCTTCCCTGAGCTTGTCAGGTTAGCATGTGGCTTTTTTCTTTCACATATGTTTTACTTCATTGATCCATCCTCCCCCCACACACCAATACTACACTCTTCTTAGCTTTGTAGTAAGTTTTGAAATTGGGTAGTGTGAGACCTCCAACTCTGTTTTTCTATAATACCATGTGGGCTAGTCTGTATTTTTTTGCCTATCCATATGAACTTTAGGATCAGCTTGTAAATATCCATAAAATAACTTGATAAGATTTTGATTGGGATTGAATTTGTAGTTCAAGTTGGGAAGAATTGATATCTTGACAATGTCAATTGAGTCTTCCTATCCATGAACATGGAATATCTCTCCATGTAGTTCTTTGATTTCTTCCATCGCAGTTTTGTGCTTTTTCTCATATAGATCTTGCATACATTTTGTTAGATTTGTGCCTCTGTGTTTTATTTCTTGGGAGCTGTTGTTTTTATGGAAAATGAATAAATGGCCTGGTAGGCGGAGAGGAATGGGGATGTTTGATATTCAGTTGCTGGATGAAAGTCTAAATGTGAAATGAGCAAAGTGTTTTAAGGGTAACAGGATAAAAGTTAAGGTCCCTTAGGACACCCAGATGTGCGCTAGAAATAGCCTGCCTGGCTATTTTGGATAAAGAGTAAAGACTTATATGGCGTGTCCATTGAAAAAGGAGAATTGCACGTGCACACACACAGACCAGTTAATGAAAGCATTTGATCCAACACGGAGAGCGTGGCACCTCTCACTGGATACCAGCAAGCTGCCCTCATAGTTTGCCCCTGAAATTTGCAGAGCTGCTGGACATGTCTTAGCCCAGGCCCACAAATTCCCCTTCCAATCCTCCACCCAGAATACTGACTATTGGAGAGGACAAGCCCGTTATCTTATAAAAACTCCCACGTGCTGGAGTTTTCTGGTTGATTTCTCATAATGCCACTTCCGTTGGTGCTCTGCCCTCTGTATTTCAGAAACTCAAAGCAACAGTGTCCCCTGGAACATCTGCGGTGACGCTGTCCGATGGTGAATTCCTGTGGTGAATTGTCCACTGCGGCCACCATTGCCACAGGTGGCTCCTGAGCCCTTGAAATGTGGCTGGTGCAGCTAAGGAAACGGGCTCCCCCTTTTCTCCAATAACTTCAGTGGGAAGGACCATGTGTGTCTCATGGCACTGCTTTTGGCCCAGATCGAGAGGCTCGAATCAATCCAGCTTTAGTGTTTCAGGGAGCGCCTCGGGGATGCTTAAATGTGTTTTGCAGCTTTAAAGGTTCGGGCTCTCCTGACCTCAGGTGCACACGAGGGTTACCCTGATGTGCACACGGACACGGTGGCATCTGATGACCCACCGGCCACACTTTGCAGGGTCTTGTGCAGGCGGACAGCACAGGAGGTTCTGATAAATGGGACGGTTGGGGAGGAAGGATGCCAGAATTTGGCCGGCCAAGGACTGATTCAGGACCGCCTCCTGAGCGAGGAGATGGATTACTGGAAAATGTCACCACATCTTGTCTGGCGTCTGCCTCCTCTCCCCGCTTTATCACACCTCCCGAAACACACATCTCCATGGATAATAGGGGCGTCTCACCGAGAACACACGCCTGCTCCTGAGTCATTGGAGCCAGCGTGTGTGACGGGGCCACACCGTCTTACTAAGGGAAGAAACACACAGCTACAGCGATGGGTGCAGAAACCATCTTCTCTCATCCCCTGAACTAGCCACAAACTAAACAGAATACCCCAGCCCTCCATCCGGGTACTGAGTAGCTTTCAAGCCAGAAAGATTTCCTCCTCCTTTGTATTGATTTGAGGGGGGGGGGGGGGGGGGGCGGGAGGAGGAAGAGAGAGAAGCATCTATTTGAGAGAAAAGCATCAATTGGTTGCCTCTCTTTAGCACCCGAACAAGGATCATACCCACCACCTGGGTGTGTGCCCTGACCAGGAATCGAACCTGGGACCCTTTGGCACATGGGATGATGCTGCAACCAGCTGAGCCACCGGCCAGGTTGCAAAGATTTATTATAAGCCCGTCTCCTTGCATTGGCATAAAGACATCCACCCATTACCTCCCAAGCTGAAAGACAGTGTCACTGTTGTTTTAGATTTTTAATTCAGCTGCTGAGTCATGCATTTCTCCAGCAAACATCGGGGGCAGATCACATCATCCAGGGGCCCATCTGGGGGCTCTGTCCCCTCTGTGCGCCCCACCTGAACCCGACACTCACGCCCACAGGCGCACTTGGCTTTCTTGTGCGGTGTTCCTCCTCAGGCCTCTTCTAGCTGCACTCCAGGCTCGCTCCACGCTCAGCCCCAACCTGACCTATTTCTCTCTCCTGACCGAGATTCTGACCCGCGCTCTAACTGGGTCACAGTGCGGCTGTCCTGCGCCGGGACCTTGTTGGCATGTTGGTTTCGGTGCCAGGGGAGCGGTGTGGAGAGTGGGGCCGGTCTGCTTCTAGGAGTCCAGGAGCACCCGGCTGTGTGGAAGCAGCGGCCAGGCCTGGCTCCTGGGGGAGAGAGGGGGCGTGGAGGTGTGAAGAGCGGGGCCCCGGCACTCTGCTGGCGTGTGGCATTGTTAAGGGCACAGGGCTCCACAGCCGAATGAAGATCTCACGTGCTGGTGGGCAGAGGGTGAGAGAGTTGTTGAGAGAGGCAGCTAGACAGAGCAGAACGAGCAAGGAACCTATGGACGTGGGCGGCCCCGAGTTGCCCTGGCAGCCTGTCCCTCACCTTGTCGTCTATGCAAAAGGCATTGGCCCCTGGAGCCCCACTGCTGCACCTGTGGATTGGGGTAGGCCTGACCCCTCCAGGTGTGTCGGAAGGAGCCCAGAACGCCCACCAGGAAGGGGCTGAAGGGGAGCCACATGCACATTTGACAGAGACAGCCAGTGAATGTTCCTCCCTTTCCCCACATCTGGGCCTGCTGATCCTTCTCCTCCCCTCCTCCCTGCGCAACCTGACAGCCAGCTCTCCCACAGCAGCCTCTAATTGTCTTAATTGCATAATTGCCCTCGAGCCTGGGATTCCAGCTTGTTGCTGCTTCTCATTAATTGTTCTTTAGTTTAAACAGTGAGAACAGCTATCATTTCCCCAGCTTTTGAAGGCACCCTGCTCTGGCTGAAGTGTTATGCCATGCCCAGAATTCCACGGCCAGGGCACAGGCAGGGGCGGCTCTGTCCCTTTAAGGGCCTTGGTCCAGGCCCGCAGCGGGATGAGATGTGGCTGGGCACTTCGTGTGAAGTTCCAGCGCCTTGGGTGCATTTTCTCTGACACTTGTTTTTCTAGTGTCTGGGCAGCAGGCCCGCTGTTCCCGCCCGAGGACCGGTGGCGAGGATGGCAGAGCACCTGAAGTCCTCCGCTCGGGTTTTTTCCATCTCCCACTGCACTGCAGCATGGGGAGCCTCTCTCCTCCCTCCTTTCTAGCTCATTCCGCACCCCCCCTGAATTCCAAGGCCAAGTCTTCATGGACCAGGGTGTCCCCTCCAAAAATGTATACACGCAATTTAAATGATGGTAGAGTCAGTGTTTGTTCACATACGGTTCGTTTTTCAAAATGTAAAGGAATCTAGAGGAATGAATCATATTTTTGGTTGGCGCCTGTTTTCAAATTGAAGACTGTTCTGGCCCAGGCCCTGCTGATAATGGAACCGCAAACATCAAGGATCATTTCGTGCTGCATCTGTGCGCCCCTGATTCATCAACTGTTGCTGGTTTTGTACCGTGAGCTTTATCTTTTATGCATCTCCATAAAAAAGTCCAGTGGATAAATTTTCATTGTTCAAAGCTTAGTCTGACTTCACCCAGTATTTCAAATCAGACCCGAAAAGGAGTGAGAATTAAGTGAGTTAGCTGTTAGAGTGTCTGCATTTTTGGGAGGGACACCCTGTGTCCTAAAAAGATGTATACGTGCCCCCCCTCCCCCCGTGGTTGACCACAGTGGGGAGCAAGTCATCCGCAGGGACCGAGGTTCACTCTCTGGGTGTCCTCTCTTGTTAAACAGAGTCATCCTACTCATTCATGGGGCTCAGCCAGCACACCTGCCATACTGGGGTTCACACCGTCTCGGTGTGAACTCCTTCCATGACTTTTACCAGGATCCTCTCTCCCCTTCTCCCCACCCTTCCAGGCAGGTGTGTTTCACGCTCTAGGCTCCTATTGTGGAAGGAAGATGCCAGCTCCCGGGACTGTGGGCACCTGAGTGAGCAGCGTGGCACTGGCTTGTATCTCATGGGCTCAAAGCCCGAGAGCCCAGGCCTGGCTCCCCCACTCTCTCTCTGCTTCTGAGCTTATTGTGTCCCTGGTCTGTGCCTCAGTGTATCCCCCCCCCCCCCCCCCCCCCGTAGGACTGAGGGGCAGCCTCTGCCTCCCTCACGGCAGCTCTGAGGACAGAGTGATGCAGATTGGCGTGTCATGGCTCAGCAAGGCTCCCACAGCCAGCGCATCACTGCAGGGGAGGCAGGGAAACAGCAATCGTGGAGAGGATGCTCCCGAGAGCCCAGCTCAGATCCCAGCTGCTTCTCATCAATCCCAGCAGGTCCTCTCCGCAGGGGAGGTGGGAGGAGGCCCTGTTACTACAGGCACCTCTCAGCGCCTCTCAGTTCCCGCAGAGGAACTCCCCGGGGCTGGAGGCACCCAGGGCCACGTGTTCCAGTGACTGTTTCCATTCCCTCTCCCTGAGCAGTGACGTCCTGGGGAAAGCTTCCTATCTGTTCCTTTCATTTGTCTTTTTCCATCTTCATTGTGCTGTGTTCTCCCAAAGCTTCCCGGGGGGATTTCCCTGACCCTCGTTCCTTTCATTTCCCACCTCAGAGGCGAGAGGGAAGGATCCGGGAAGGGAGCGGCTCAAGTCTACCATCCGTCTCCCTTCATCTGAGGCTGCGGATCGAGGGCGAGCGTGATACAGGACCTTGGCTTTCGCCCCGACAGCGCAAGATCCTTTTCCTCTTCTCTTTGATGCGGGAACCTGGGCTTCTGAGGGGTTCGGGGAGGTGGGACGCGCCTTGCGGAGTCTATTCCAGCGAAGATGGAGGCTGGGCACACGAAGATGATCTTGTTTTCCTAGCGAGGCGCCCGGTCTTGCCCAGGAGCCGGGGGGAGGGCTCCGGAAGCGCAGGGAAACCCACTCCGCCCTTGAGGACGGGCTGCCCACGTGGGTGCCAGAGCATGCCCTCTCCCTGGGCTGGCACTTGGGTTCAGTGACAGCCGCCAATCAGACAGCAAACTCCTCGTCCTCCCCGGTGCCTTTCTCCAGACTCCTTGTACCCACGTCAGAAACGCACTCGGTTTTGGCCAAGTGGAAGCCGGCAGCTCCCAGATGCAGAGGCTCTGGGCCAGGACCTGGCTTTCGGGATCGGGATTCGCACGCGGTCATTCCGTCGGTGTGGGCACAATCCGAGCATTTCACCCACGTGACTGCTGATATTCATGAGGGTCCATAGTACAAACCTGGAGCTTTTCATGGTTTGTGGCTGTGGGGGGATTTTGTAGCTCAAACCAAAACCTAAGGGAGACCCAGCGAATACATGGCTTTGACCCAGATCCCCTTTATGTGTGAGATGGCACGGTGGTTGACTCATTGACTCATTTTTTCAATGCATTTATTGAGCACCCACTATGTGCCTGCAGTGTTTGGTCCTCACACACTCTTCTGAGTAGATGATTCATTTCCCTCATTTTCTAGAGATAGAAATGGAGGCTCGGAGATGTCACTGTCAAGGCCAACAGCCTGTCACGTTGTGGAGTCGGCAGACGGCTGGGCGTTTCTCCAGAGCCTGGCCACAGCACCCCCTTTTTGGCCTCCCAGCCCGATGCAGCCCACACGGCAGTTCTTCCCATCATGAATTATGGAGTAAGCTGGCTACTCAGAGACTATATATCCACAGCAGCGACACATTCTTAATTATTTCCTGTCTCTTTCCATTCTTTCATTCATCCATCCAGCCATCCATCCGCCCACCCACCTACGCATCCATTCACAAAGAGAGCCATGCCAGGCAGGGAGAAGCAGAAGTAGTTGGTCTATTGGACTTGCATGCTTTTGTCGTCCTCAGTTCCTCATCTATGAAATGGGAATTATTACAGCAACATTATAGCCTCCTTGGTAGGCTCTTGTGAAGGTTAAATGAGGTGATGCACTGAAAGTCTTTAGACCATGTAACGCTCTGGCCCTTGGCGATTTTCATGATAGCATTACTATGCATAATTATTATAATCTCACATGTGTCTGGAATTTATGAAGAGAGGTACCAGGCCAAGGACATGGAACTCACAGACCAGGAGACCCTGCTTAGTCTTTGACTTGGGTGACAGTTTTGCGGAATGTGGGTCCATATGTAGTGTTCCTTACCCTGGTCCTGATCAGAGATCGTGCTGAGCCAACAAGGCAGAACCAGAGTCACTTCCCAGGGACACACTTAACGTCCAGAGCCCTTGGGAGGGACCCGTGGAATAACAGCATCGTGTCTGTGGTATTGGAAGCAAACTTACTTCTGCATTGAAATAGGTCCCACCGGACTCCTTCCTGCCGAAGGTCACACAATCGCTCCTCACTTCCCTCTGAGCGGATGGGACAGATCATTCCATGAAGCCGAGCCTTTGTTCTCTCAGTCAACACCAGGCAGTGCTCACCTGGTTCCTAGGGTCTCAGTGAGACCCTTTATCTACTCAGCTTGTTTCCAGAAGGCCTCCTGCCTGCCACACCCTGGGCTGCAGGCCGTGATGCAAGCTGAGCAGCAGTGGGCAGAGTCCTTGTCCTCGTGAAGTCGAAGCCTAGTGAGGGGCACAGGCTGTGCTTGGGAACTGTACAGGGAGCCTGGCACATAGTAGGTCCCTAGGAGTGTGCCATTCTCCTCTCTATAGCTTGCGAGTTCTGTGAGCCAAGCCAGCATTGGTCAGAGCCTTCTTCATGAACGTCAGCTACACCTATGGCTGGTTGGTTGGCTAGATGTTGAGCAAAAGAGGAAGGAAGGGTGCCAAGGTGCCCCTCGTACCTGTGGTTCTGTGCTGTGCTCAGTTATGGAGAGGCAGCAGACTTCTCTCTTGTTGTTTCCATGTTTGTCACTGTTTCAGTGATTGTTGCCAATTCTCTCCCCAACCAGAGGGTTTCAGCTCCACTACCCTGTCCCTGAGTCCAGGTGGAGTAAATGCGTAATGAATTACTTGGAGGGTTTTGAGAATAAACATGCCTGGGCTGGCTAGTTCGCTGTTGTATTTGTGCGTCCTGCCTCCCAGGTGCGATGGGGGAGTTCAGAAAGTCATTCTTTTGGTTGGGCTTTCGTTTCCGCATCTTGATTCTTGTAGTAAAAGGTGCCAACACTTGAGGTCCCCCCCATAAACATCCCCCCCGCCCCAGCACTGAATTCACACACAAACTCTCGTTTCCTAGCTCCTTGGAGGACTGTTTTTTGGAACCCGTATGAATAAAAAAATTTAAAAAGATTATTTGAGTCAGAGAGACTAAATCTCAAATTCTATCTCAGCCACCAGCTCTGGAGCAGCTGCTTCCAGTCCCATGACTTGGGGTCGACCAGATGTCCGTCACTCAGAGGTGATAAGAGACACAGCCCTTACTTCCCGGTTCCATATCTCCCCCCCCCCCCCCCCCCACACACACACACACTGCTCTCTGAAGGGAGGGCCTGGTCGGGTCATTCTGTTTCCCTAAATGCAAGACTCGGGCAGCACCCATGGGAAGCTACTGTCCAGAAGTAACCCATCCTAAGGTTAAACCATGAGATGACACAGGCATGTCTTATCGGAACCATCGCCTGGCCCTCTCAGACTAACCAGTGGCAGTGCATTAACATCAGTCCATTTCTGAAACTCCATTGCCGTCCTTCCCTTGTGGAATCTCAGAGCCCATGGCAGCGATCAGCCCGTCCCCTGGGAGCTGGGACTGCACTGCGCGGCGAGGCCCGTGGACAGGGACTGTTGCTGGGGATTCATTACTCAGGAGAGCAGGAGAATTGAAGAGCTATTACTTTTTACATTCTGCAGTTGTAGTGTCCTGGCTGCCCTCCAGAATCACTTCATTCCGATTGTTTCTCTCTTCCCCCTCGTTTTATTTGTTTTGTCTTTGGGTGGAGGTTAGGGGAGGATAACATAGTGGATAAATATATTGAGTCTCCATCTGAAAAGTAGAACCTGAGTCCCAGCGACACACAATCACTGGGCATTTCAAAGCCTGTTGAAAGGGGATGGCCAATAGCATCTCTGGGAGGGATGTTGTAAGCACCTGTGCATAGTAGGTGCTCAGTAAATATGTGTTAAGAAAGGGAAATATTAAACATACACACACACACACACACACACACACACACACACACACATAGTGACCCATGAGGGAGGTCTTAGGACAGTGTCTGGCAGGCAGCAGGTAAAGCGTGCATTCCTAGTTTCCGGAGAGGCCCTGCCATCCCGGTGGCTGATGTGTTTGTGGCCCACACCATTCCTTGGGAGGTGGTGTAGCGGGAGCACATGAATGTGTACCCAGCAGAGGGGTTAGGGTTAAACTAGAGAGAGGAGCCACGAAGCACCAGGAGAATCTCAGGCACAGAGAGTGCCCGAACCAAAGCAAGTCCTTCCCCTTCCTGTTAAAGTGCTGGTACAGCACCCCATGCACAGGATCGGGGTCTCTTTATGACATCCCATCAAAGGGAAGCCCCTCATGCTCCCTTTCCCCATACCATGTCCCCTTCTCATGTCACATGGCTTTTCCTTTAGGGCTGAAGGAGAGCCTGTGCATTGAGGCCACACAGCACAGTAGGACTGGAGTGGGATTAGGGATTGGGATAGCAAGGCTCATCCCAGATGGCGCCATCCGTGACTGGTTACTTACCTCTCCAGCCTCCTTTATCGCCCTCTGTGCGGGGCTTCCACATGCAGACCGCGTGGGGCTGCTCTGACATGACAGTGGGCCATCCGTGGGGCGGGGCTGTATGACCTGGAGGAATAGCATCTGTGTGCTGGCCCTCCACAGCGATGTCCATGGATAAGTGCCCTGGACACGCTGCCTGGTGGAGCTCCCCGTGGACAGATGGGAGCCCTCCAAGGCACATGGAATGATCTCATATCCATGAAAGCTAACTGAGATCTGTGTTCTGTAAAGGCTGATGGTCCGGGGAGAGACAGCCCAAGTCAGGCAAATGTGAAAGCTACTTGTTTTCTCAGGTACCAGTTAGTGAACAGAAGTCCCCTCCATCACTGGTGACCTGTTTGCACGGTGACCTCTCCCGCCCGCCCACCCACGAAGTCTCTGTGGAAATGACAGGGGAAGAGTATCATTCCATTGGAAGAGATGAGATGCTCATGAGTCAGATGCCACTCTCAGGAAGCGTGGTGTTAGTCATCACCATTTCATCAAGAGCCGGACCAGGATGTGCTAAGGGCCGCTGTGTGCCAGGCACCGGGGAAGCACAGGCTAAAGGGAAAGAAGCCGTGGACTTGGCTTCTTCTGGGGGGTGAGGTGGGGAGAAGATCTGAAGCAAAATTGTCAATGTTACAAGAGTACTCACAATCCCACATAAAGTATATATGGGGTGAGGAGGAGGTAGGGGGTGGCGGTGGTGGGGAGAAATAGGAAAAATACAATTTTAAACTATGTTTGTGTGTGTCGACAATATACATCTCTGATACCTTGATCAGCTTTGGGGTGAGAAGATGCGGACAGGATGCATGAAATAAGGTTTAAGTTCCAAATAAAATAGCTTCAGTTGTCAATTACTTAATGTAAACTAATTATCTCTCACAAAGCAAGGGTAATCTATGGTGAATGTATAACAGAAGGTCCAAGAAAGCTGGTAACTTGTCGATTTTAGAACCATGCCTGGAATTCAGTATGTAATTATCTGTTAAGTTAGTTAATGCATTAATTAGTGGTTATATTGCATTCTCAGCCTCTTATAGCTGGTCTATACAAATAGTTTGTCTCCAGAAAAATGTGAACTTTCCCAAAACTACTGTCTTTATGAGATAAAAACTTTCCAACCGTATGTGATTCTTCATTTAATTTCTATTTGAAATCCAAGGAATATGCAAGATTTATAGCTAATTTTCAATCATTACAAGCATATTTTCCATTATGTCATCGAGCCTAGTTATAACTTGTGCTAATCCCAATATCTGGATATCTGGATCATCCATTATCTTTCTTTTAAGAATGGGTCATGTTTTCATATTTCCTCTCATGTTGAACAATTTTGGACTCTTAGCTATTTTGAATGTTGTGTTGTGGAGATTCTATAACATTCTTCTGATGAGTGTGTTTTGTTGTGACGATATTATTTGTTGGTTTGCTGTCGTGGACAATTAACTTGATTGAATTCAAATAGCAACCTCTGCCTTTTGGGCAGCACTTCGAAGGTCAGTTCAGTTATTTTATCCCAAGTCCAGCTGCTCCTGGTTGGGGCTCAGCCAGAGGTTTGGACAGAAGGAGGACGTGGAATGTGTGGCTTCCCTCTCTACTTCTTTCCTCTCTTGGTTTCTCCCTCACTTTGCAGAGGTTGAAGTTGCCCTGAATTCTGTCTTCTTGTCTTTTGGGCCCAAAATATTCTAGTCTTTTATGGGCGGGGTGCCCTGTCCTGCTGTAAAAGCCTTAAAAACAGGGGCCAGGGTTGCCACTTGAACTAGAGTTAGGAGGAATCAGCATTTAGCTGGTACTTGAAAGCACTCACAATGCTCCTTCCTTTTATTATCTTTTACTATATTTCCCAACCATTGTCTGCAGTTTTGCCAAGGAAGCAGAGTTCCAAGAACTCCTGGGGAATCTGCAGGATCCTGCACTGAGCAGATGACACGGCGCCTGCTGCCTCTGAGATGAGAGGTGTGGAATTGGAGGAGCTCGTGGCTTGAGAGCCCCTGAGTAATACTCCCTAAAGCATGTGATAACAGAACTGCGGCCTGAATTGCCTCTTATTCTTCGGGTGTCACGGTGCTTTACAAACATGCCTTGCTTGAAGCCTTTTGGGTTAATGAATGTGAGCAGATTTCCCAGGAAGAGAAGGTGCCTATTTCTGTACTTTCGGTGCTTTTCACAGGTGAGTGCCCAGAGCTACCAATAAGTGCTTCACCAGTTAGCCGGCTCTGGCACGGGCACACCAGCGTCTTGCCAGATGTCATGGCTCTTCAGTCATAACAAGCACGTCAGTGACTCCGGGAACCTGGTGGTCACATGGGAGCATTAGTGCATCCGTGTACCAGAGGAAGGTCAGGTGTGTGCTCTGTGTGATGGCGTGTTTCCTCCCGGCGCCTCCATCAGCAGGCCCACCCTCCATCCTGTGCCGCTGGCGGTGGCTCTGACCTTCATCTGACAGCTCAGGACACTGAGGCTCCAAGCGGCTAGTGACTTGCCCTGGGTCTCCCCACGAGGAAGTAGCCGAGCTGGGATTGGAACCCCTGTATCTAACCCCTATTCCTCTATGCTTCTTCTCTGACAACGTCACTATCCAGCGTCTCTGTGTTTCCCCCATTCCTAAATTCCTGGGGAGTGTGGCGTCCTCATCAGCGGTAGAGCTCATCTCAGACCCGCCGCCTTGCAGGACGAGCTCAGTGTTGGCGGTTAGCAGAGATGAAGGGAGACTATCGGGGAGTTGGAATGTGGGGGGCCTTGCCAAACAGGCCCTGGCACTTGGACTTCATCCGGCCCTACGCCCGGTCCCATCTGCTGGCGGCAGTCTTCAGCACACAGTGGCCCAGGGGACCGGGGAAGGGTCCCCCGTCCTCCCCAGCACACCCCTTGGGCAGACGCTGGGGCAAACTCATGGTCAAATGTTATTCTCCCCAATCCCTCTGAGATAGTGCTCTTCCTTCGACAGAACCAGAAGCCAGCGCTTAGGAGCATTACCAGGTGTTCCCTGGGTGGCACAGCCCTTAACAACGTCGCTGGCTTGTTCAACTCCTGGGCAGGTTCCTGCGTCTCACACTGTTTAGAGAGCCACATCCCAATGGGCCCGCGACCAGCCTGTCTGGACGGAGCCAGCCCCGCGTGGACACGCTGTGCAAGGCTTTTCTGTGCCAGGGGGACACATGGCTGCTGAGCTGGCGTGGAGGCTATTGCCTCTCCATCCCGGTCATATCAGCAGAATGCAGGGTGCCCTTCCCCCTGTGCTGCCCTGGCCTCGCGTGCCACGTGGGTACGGACGGCCTTGTCCCGAGATAGCCCAGGCCTGATGAAACAGTGCAGCTGGAGACCCACAGACCTCCCACACGCTCTGCAGAAACTGCTGATGCTGCTGCTGCATGGGTAAGCAGTGCTCGGTATTGTGATGTCATTACTGCATTGGAATAAGTGGTGCAGTCGTGTATCACTGTGTTTGGATACAGTAGTGCTGCAGAGCTAAGAGGCACTCCTATGCGAGGATAACACTCTAAGCTTCCCACGCTCTGGTCATCCACTGGACACAGGTCCTAGCAGTTTAACTTAGTGGATAGAGCGTTAGCCTGTGGACTGAAGGCTCTCAAGTTCAATTCTGGTCAAAGGCACATGTCTGGGTTGCAGGGCGTGCAGGAAGCAGCTGATGAATGATGAGAATCGCACACACACACACACACACACACACACGTAAAAGAACCAGGCTTAGGTGGTAACCTCTTCATATACAGAGAGCAGATTCAGAGATGATTGGCTTCCCAGCTGCCAGAGCAGCACCCTAACATGATAATAGACACGAACCCAGCCATGTTTGTGGGAGCTCTGAGTGCCATTTCCCAAAGCGACCCGGGGTGTGGACTGCCTGTGTCACACTTCTCATGGCGGGGTGGCACAGGAGCCCCGGAAGCATGGGATCAGGGCCTGGCACACCATCACACCCCACATCTGCCTCTCACTAGCTGTGTGCTTCAGGGCCAGTGAATGGCGTCTGTAAGCTTCCGGTTGCTCATCCATCAAATGGGAATGGTTACAGTGACCTTGACCCGGGAAAGGATAGAGCAGAATCATGGACAGGGCAGATGGCTCAATAGGTGTCACCTTTTAAAAAATTGTTTTTATTTTTAGCTTTTCTGGTTAGTCTCACGCCCAAAGAGAAGGCAGGCTCAGAGCTGAATAAGTCCAAGCACTTGAGAAGCCACATTAGATTCCTATTTAGGCAGCAATTTATTTCTTTTCTCGGGGGAGGAAAAATTAGACACTTGCTTCTAAAATACGAAGAGGGTGGTTATGATTCACCACATGATTCAGAGAGGAAGTGGGAGCTAGCGCACAGCTCAGCTAGGCTCACCTGATAACACTGCGTCCTTGGGGCTGGCGCTGGCTGGAGCTGGGCTGAGTACCCAGCGGGGAACAGAGACCCTCACGGGCAGATCGGCTGCTGCGAGGACCGGGGTGGAGAGGGGGCTGTCCCCTGCGCCCACCTGCCCAGGGTGGTGCTTCTGGGCCATCTGCAGCTCGTCCTTTCCTCCGCCCACGTGGTTTCCAAGTTTGATTTCTGGAATCGGTGCCTGGAGCCAGGCTTCCTCCTCTCTGCCATGGGTTCTTGCGGCAGCTCCTAACGGGTGTCCCAGCCCCCTCTCCAGCACACCTGTTCTCTCTCCTTCCTGAAGAGAATTCTTCAAGCAGCAGTCACCCATGTTTGGGTGCAGCTGAGAAGAAAGGCTATAGACTTGGGCAGTTGACATTTTTTCACCACGAAGACCTTCAGCCACCTAGTCTTGCTGAGCGTGAGTCTCGCCATGCCCGAAATCAAGTTGGCTGTCTGCTTAGGTTTCTTTCAGAGGATTAAGTGCGCCTGCACCAGCTAACACAGGTCCTGGAACACGGCAGGTGATCCGTACGTGCTGTTTGCTCTCCAGTGGCTCTTCGTTGCTGGAAGAATGCATTCTCACATTCTGGGTCTTCCACATCTGTCCTCCTTGCACATCTGTCCTCCTTGCACACCTGTCCTTGAACATCTGTCTGCTACCTTCGACCACCTGTGCACAGCCCACTGCCTCCCCACCTTCTGCCTTAGTGTTCTGTCTGACTGTGAACTTTGCCCCTTGGAGTTCCTAACACTGATGAATGGATACATACCGTACCATGGTCTTTCCATCTACATCCCTTTGCATTGGGTACCTGGACAATGCAAGAAAATCAAGGTCTTCTGAGACCCCATCATCCCCAGGAAATCGAAGCAACTGATGCCACAGCCTAGACTACTATATCTGACTCCAGGGCCTGAGGAAGGGCCCGAGTGCCCAGCACGCGGAGACTCCTGTGAGGACCCGGAAGGGAGGGGTGTTTGCTCTCACAGCTGTACGTCCAGGTGTATCCCCGGAGCCGAGGCTTCCTCCCGGGAGGCCAGCAGGCTCTCGAGGAAGGAGATGCCACCGGTCCGTGTCTCTTCAGGAAGACGCCGCCTTCGCTGGAGGGGCTGCGCCCTTGCTCCTCTCAGGCCCGCCGCTGTGTCAGCCGGTGTTCCAGGCATCTTCCTTCCTTTCTGCTGAAGGCTGGGAGATAGATGCGCACCGTCCCCGGGGCCGCTGTTGGCGGAGAGCCCGGCTGCTAAACACATGGGCTCCTTTCAGGCCCGCGTGGTCCCTGCCTCGGGAAGAAGGAGTGAGTGCCCGTGCCTCCTGCGGGCTCGCCCGTGGCTTTCCAGGCGCTGCCGCTGCGGGCTGCCCTCAGGCGGGCCTCGCTGAGGAGGCAGCCGCGGCTCAGAGGGTTCCCGTCAGGGAAGGCAGAGAGGCGTGCTCCACTAGACAGGTGTGGGAGGATTGTCATGTTAGGGGCTCCGAGAAGTCCTGCAGCCCTGGCCTCTGCAGATGCCAGTTCCTCCCGAGTCTGCTGCACACGGAAACTTTTATAAGGTGCCGAGGAACGAAAGGGGATTCCTCAGTAGCTGCTTCCACGTCGGGGTTCTGCCCGAGAGGAAGCGTCTGACCTACTTTCCCTGACTCATCTCTCCGCCGCCGCCTCCTCTTCCCCTCCTCCTCCTCTCATTGTCCCTTCCTCCCGCTCCCATCCGAAGGCAGTGGGTAGAGGTGAGCCTGGGACAGAGTATGGGAAACACTGGGCCTTCGCCTATGGGAATGACTGGGCTTCTGGTCTACCACCCATCCCAGGCCCTGGAACTGCCTCCACTCCCCGATGTTCCAGAGCTGAGGGTGGGCAGCCTGCCAGTCACACAGGGTCCCAGTGGTGGCACTGACCTGCCTTATGTCGGCAGTATTATTCCCCAAATCAGCCGTCACTCCCCACCCAGGGCTGGGTCTGCGCAGAGCCCTCCCTCAGGGTCCCTGAAGGGAGCTGATTTCTATTAACATCATGGCTCCTCCTCCTCACACCTCCATCCTCTCCCCAAACCGAGAGCTGCTGTTCTGGGTCACCCGAGGCCTGCAGGGGCGGGAAGGAGGTAGTAAGATGTGACATAGAAGTTGAGCAGATTTAATGTGAAATCATCCAGAGAAGGACTATTTTTAGCAGCATCCTTCTGGCTAGAAATGAACCCGCATACCCTTGACAATCCAGCGGGGCCTCCTCCCTCCTCGGGGCCTTTCCTCTGTGCAGACCCAAGGAGGCCCCAGCCCGGGGAGAGGAGGTCCATGCCAGCTGCAGAGCCTGGTCTCCCTCTGGGTCTGTGAGTCTGGGAGCCAAGGGAGAGGCGCAGGTGGGCTCATGTGCAGGAGAAGGCCCCTCCCAGCCAAGGCTCTCTGTGGAGGCCCTGAGGCCGGGGTGCACCTCCTTAGGCTGTGAGCACTGATGCCGGGCCCAGAGGGGCAGTACGCCTTCCTGCCAGGCACATGGGGGCTGCGATGGGCCGTGGTGGCAGTGCCAGGCTCTCTGAGGTGGGGCTGTTTCAAGTGCCCGAGTGGGGTCTTCAGAGGAGAAGGTTCCGGGGACATGGACTCCGAGACCACTGCTGGGGCTGCCCTGTACGAGATGGAGACTGGATCTGTAGAGTTTAAACCAGGGTGGGGAATGTCCCGCTCTCGGGCCCAATGAGGCCGGCGAAACCATTCGGTCTGGCCCTGCCAAGGCAGAGGGGTGAGTTCGTGACGTGCTGGACCCTATGCTGCAGGCTCCTTAAGCTGATCATCTCGTACAGCCGTGAATGATGTTCCATGGACGCTGGCAGGAAACTTTCCCCTCCCCGGGTAAACCAAGAATGGAACCTCCGAGGGCTGGGGGCGGGCGGCCTGGAAGTCAGAGCGAAGACACAACAAAACCGGCACAGCCCACGTGTGACATCAGTTGCTGTTTTCACTGGGCTGTTGGCTGTGTGAGTAGCATCATACAAGCATGCGTGGTATCGGAGGCGCATGGTTTGACTGAGGTGAAGCTCACATACCATCACATTTGAATGGTGCGATTTGTGACACTTAGCACATTCGCCGTGTTGTGCAACCACCGCCTCTGTCTAGTGCCAGACATTTCGTCTCTCCGAAGGACGCCCCAGGCTGTTAGCTGTCACTCAGGGGGACCTCTCCCCACGGGCCCTGGAAGCCACAAGTGCCTGTCTTTATATATTGATTTCAGAGAAGAAGGGAGAGGAAACAGAAACATCACTGATAAAAGAGAATCTTTGATTGGCTGCCTCTTGCATGCCCCACACTGGGGATCAAGTCTGCAACCTAGACATGCGCCCTGACCAGGAATCGAACAGTGACCTGGTTCAGAGGTCGATGCTCAACCACTGAGCCACACCAGCCAGGCCCACAAGCGCTTATCTTGTAGGGATTTACCTGGTCTGGGTACTTCATAAGAATGGACTTCCCCAGCGCACATCCTTTGTGTCTGGCTGCTTTTCTGTAGCGTCCTGTTTTCCTATTCATCTGTGATGTGGGATGGATTTTGCACACGGACCTTTAGGCCAGAGTTCTGGGAAATGTTTCATCAGTCGGAGCTGGGCCCCTGTGGGGTCCCGATGCCTGTGGAATCTGAGTGCGCGCACTGCTCATTCAGTCCCCGGGCAGCTCAGGGCGGGCTGGGCAGGTGGCTCACTCACCACTCTGCTCTCCGACAAGCGGACTGCACACTGGCTCGGGCATAGGTTAGCTGGGGCCTGGGACCTGTTAGCCAAGGAAACCTCTTTTTATGCATGTTTAGTTGGTTTCCTTGGACCCTACTTGTGCCATGGAAGGCGCCACATGGGCCCACGGATGAGTGAGGGGCATGTGTTCCCTTCGCAGCAGCAGCGGGTGCTGCCTGGGGACAGAGCCAGGGGCGAGGCAGCATCCCTGTTTCAGGCGAGGAACATGCTCTGTTAGTCCATCTGCCCTGGGGCTGGAAGCCGAGTCTCATGAAGTAAGTTCCCTGTTCGCAGACGATACTGCTCTTGCGCACAGCACAGCGTGGCCCTAACGTGCAGGCCCTAACATGCTCTAGAGAGCACTCCGCCTGGAGAGTCGCACCAAGTGCGCGCATGCTAAGGGCTCTGAGAAGTCCTACAGGAGCGAGAAATGACCTTCTTTATGGGGTGGTTCCCAAACTTACATGCCCGAGAGCTTCTCTGGGGAAGAGACGCCCATTCAAGAACCTGCTCACCCGGCGGCGTGGCTCAGTGGTGGAGTGCCAGCCATGAACCAGAGGCCATAGGCAGGAGGCAGTCATTCAGCGATTCTCTCTCATCGTTGATGTTTCTCTCTTTCCTTCTCCTTTTCTCTCTGAAACCAATAATATACATGCATACATATATATATCTTAAATAGGACCTGTTCAGAAGGCAATCTGGGAGGCCATTTACGACTCCCTCCCAGGGGTCTGGAGGGGGAGAAAGGGGAGCGACACTGGCCTGTGGGGATGGGGGCGGGGAGAGAGGAGAACCAGCACCCCACATCTGTCCCCTGCTTGTGCCAGGACTGTGTTGAGCTCTTCTGACCCAAGGCTGGAAAGAGGCAGGATTCAAACACAGGTCTGTCCAAAGCACGGTCCTGGTCGTAGGTGGCTCAGAAAACTCCCTCCTGAGTGGACAGCAGTGCTGCTTGGCTCTAGACTTCACGGAGAAGGCGAGGGAGGTGGACAGGCTGACTAGGAGTGCTGGTGGTGACCTTGAGTTTCAGAAGGACTGGCACAGGCAGCAGACACAGGATGTATTCAGTGCCTGCTTTAAAATGCAGCCCCTTCCTGCTCCCTTCCAATTGTTGGCTTCATTCACACTCTAGTGTGAATTACTCTAATTAGCTAATGTCTTCACACATAGCAAAGTGCTGCTTAGGCTTCTGGCCTAGACAGTTCCCTGAAGCAGGCCGGAGGCACAAGTTGGGAGGAGAAGCCAGCTTTGGGCGGGAGGGGCTCCTGGGCTGGGGCCAGAGGAAGAGAGAACAGTTTGCAGAGACAGTTGCAAAGACAGGAAAGGCAAACATTTATTTAAATGAGATGGTTACATTCCAAACCTTATTTGAATGTGTGACATTCAGTATGAGAGGTGTTTTTCATCTATCATCTATCTATATACTCTATCTATCATCTATCTGTTTAACTATCATCTAGCTCTCTATCCATCCATCTACCTACCATCTGTCTGTATTTATCATCTGTCTATCCACATATCTATCATCGATCTATCAATCAATCATTTATCCACCCATCATCTATCTATCTATCAATCTATCATTTACCTGTCTATCTATTCATCCTTCCTGACCCTGACCACAGAGTACAGGGCCTGAGCCTCCTGGGTGTGAGTGCTGGGAGTTGGGGGCTGGGAGGCCAGAGGCCCAGCTCAGGTGGGGCCCCTCAGAAAGCCTGGCTCTGCTCTCCCCTCTCCCCTCCCCCAGCCAGCTCCCATGCCTGTCTGTGCTGTGTCTGTGTGAACTGCTCCCACTTCACTCTGAGTGTCATTGGCCCTGTGCCTAGTTCTCCCTGTTTACCTGGTGCTTGGTTTCCCAGGTGCTCGGCCTTCGAGGGTGTGGGCCCTGGGGGTGGTCTCCATCTCCTGCTCCCACTCACAGGTGGGGAGCGCGTGGCCACCCCGTGGTCCTGTGACAGCCTCCTGCCGAGTCCCCTGTGGTCCTTACTGTCCTCTCGTGTGGTCATGTTTCCCTTTTTCCAACTCTTTTCTTGCTCATTCATGTCTCCCCAATTCATTCATGTCTGCCTACTGGCCAGTGTGGCTTCTGACACAGTTAATATTAATATTTGCTGAATGATCGAACGAGCCAGGTCTCATTATGTCCACGAAGCTCTCTGGGCAGCCTTTGCTGAGACAGTCATAGAGGGAAGAGTGATTCTAAAAAATGAAGAGCATGAGCTCATGATTAATTCATGCCCCAACTAGGCTGTTCATTGTCATCTCACAAAGGTTAAGGCTTTAAGTTTCTTCTTTAGGTTTTGCTGCGTGTGACACTTGCAGGGCCCACAATCCTTTGCCTTGCAGGCCCTGCGCAGTCCTGTCTCTCCAGGGCCCTCCCGTAACTGGGCGATCAATAGGTCCGTACTGCCTGTCACTGTCTGAGCCAATTGGGCAGGGACAGGGGTGAATCAGACATGAGCATTTATTCCAGTCCTGCCGGCAGCGTGGGAGCAGCAGGCCATCCACAGAAATCTGCTCTGCACCCCGTAAGCCAGCTGCTTACATTGGGTAGAAGGACGAAGACTACATGGGAAGTAGGCAAAGGGCATGCCAAACGGGCAGTTAACTGGTCTGCAGATTTGCAAAGGCCTGAGGGTGTGCAAAGGCTGGGTGTCTTCAAAGGGCCTGTGGCCCTGGTTTCTGCCACAAGGTTGGTCATCTGTCCACGCTAATCGGCAGCTCCCGATGGGGAGGGCGGGACACATCTCCAGGGGAGCTCCCAGGTCCCACTGCCGCCCCCAGCCAGGTTAGAGTGTGCCTCCTTTAATGAGAACAAACCAGTCACGGTGAGCAGAGCATGATTATTCTTTAAATTCTAGCTGGCCCCCACCACTCTCCTCTGTCACTCCCTGGCGCATCCCCAGGTCCCCAGCATGGCCCCGGCTCCCCCTCCCCATCCCTCCTCACTCACCTAGGACCCAGTGAGGTCCCTGCGGCCACATCATTCACTAGCCGTGTGGCCTCAGGGAGCCTCAGCACCTCCATTAGCATCCGCCACAGAGCAGGGGCGTGTTTACAACCCTGTGAGGCTGGGTTTTGAGCCAGGTGTTGACTATGAAGTGAAATAAAGTGATGAGTGGCAGTCTGAGAGCTGTCCCAAGGCTTGTCCCCTCCTTGCAGGTCCCCTTTACACAGGTCCTCCCGCCCCTCCTGAACCTGTTCTCTCTCCAGCACTCTGCTCGGTGGTCACTGCCAGCTTATTGAACAGTCACGTGTGGGGCTCTGTCTGGGGGCCAGGCATCGGCTGCCCCTAGGGACACAGCAGCCCAGGTGCTTGGGAGCCTGCCCTCCTGGCGGTGACTGGGGCAGGGAGGCAGAAATTAAGCCATAATCCCACGTGATGGCTTACGGTCCAGAAATAATAAAGAGGGTGAAGTGCTGGAAAGAACTGAGAGAGGTGAGAGGCTTGCTGTGGAAATGACCCTGAGCCGAGACCAGGAGGGAAAGTGAGGACCAGCTCTGGGGCATCAGAGAGAGAGGTGCGCACCCAGGAGCCCGGGCCCCGGGCCCCAGGCCCACCCAGCCCGGGCGTGAGGAGCAGTGAGCAGCCTGCAGCCGCTTCTCCTGAACCAGCTCAGGGCTGCCTGCTTTCCTCTTGGCTCCCGGCCCCAGACAGCCTCCCTCTGTTCCTACGTGGCTTCCCATCCTGGTGGGAGGGGCGCTGGGAGATGGGTGGCCCACGCCTGGGGAGACGCTGGCTAGCGGAGCAGGCTCAGAGACCTGTGGGCGGTCCCTGTGGGACCACAGATGCAGGCTGAGTCATGTGGCACTGGGGAAGTTAATGACAGATGCATGCGAGCCAGATCACCAGAAAGCGCCTTGGCCTGGGCACCAGCAGCTAGCGCGTGGCTGGTGCCAGCCTGACTCACTGGGTGGCGATCTGGCAGCTTGCTCTCACCTCCTCTCCTGCTTGGGCCTGGGTTCGGCTCGGGGAGGATAAACAGAGCCTCCCCGCCTGCGGCCCAGCAGCTCCCGCGGCCCCGGCCGGATCCCGTGCAGGTGTGATGGATGGCGCCGCCTTCACACCTTCCCTCCGCACACAGGCAGGAGCCGGCGCCATGGAACTGAGGGCCGCTGGGTACTTCAGCTCACAGCCCGAACGGGCAGGCCCAGAGCCGCGGCGGCTTTGCATTTGCTGGGAGAGGAGCACTCACTCATTCCCGCGAGCCTTGCTCTGCACTGTCTGTGCTCCCTCCTTCCTCCTGCTCATCCCGCGGTGTGACTGCAGGCGCCGCGGCCAGGCTTCCGTCCAGCTCAGCGCTGTCCCTCCTTTCAGGACCTGGCCTCCTGCCCCGCTCCAGGGTGTGATGTGGTCAGGGCTGGTGGGGTGCTCCTGTGGGGGGCCCCGTGCAGGGGGCTGTGGCAGCACCAGTGGGGAAGGGCTTCCTGAGGCAGCTGCCTTCACCTGGGAGCCTGGGGGCGCCTCAATGGGGTGGGGGGTGACAGGTGGGCCGTCCAGGTGTGTGTGTGTGTGGGGGTGCGGAGGCGGGGGGCTCTGCTGGGTGGACAGCTTCTCTCAGCTGGCGAAGGCAGTGCATTCTGATTGACTGGTGCCCTTGTGATGCCCAGCAGCCTGCCTGGTTCTTCCCTCTCTGTCCCACAACTTGAGCAGGCCCCTCCCTGAACCCCCCCCCCCCCCCCACTGTCGTGACCCTTCGCTGTGTCATCCTTTGAGCACGGTAGCTCTGCGCCCTCTCCCTAACGTCAGTGCTGATGCGTGTGAGGACCAACACCCTGGTTTCCGTTTCATCTTCGGAAGGTCACACACTTTGAAGGCTGGTGTTTTAAGAGAAAAGCAACATTTTGATGGAAAACATGTTTGGCAGAGGGCTGGATGCCCAGCAGTGTTTCAGGAAGGGCTGGGGTCGTGGCGTTTCTCCAAAATCGTCCTTACTATTTCTAACAACTTTCCTCGGAGGCAACGGAGAATGACCTAAAACATGTCAGAACGCGTCAATGACGGATTGAACGTTTTAGAAATATTGCCAGGGAAAGCACACATAATTCCTCATGGCTAACGGACATGGGGCCCCAGCCCCCAGCACCCTAGGAACGCCCGATGAGGAAGAGAGGCCTGGTGCGTTGGGTTCCGCTTTAGAATTAGGGTGTCTGGGCGCCCGCCTGTCCTGGCCCTCTCCGGGGTGAGCCATGTGACAGCAAGCAGGTCACTCCGTCTCGCCGTCCTTCCCTCGAAAAGGAGTGGTGAGTGATGACGGACCCGTCGAGGCCCCGTTCGTGGGACACGCCCACCGGCCCACGTCAGCGCTGCGGGGTTCCTGTTCTGGAAGCTCGGCGCTGGGTGGGGCGGACGGGACCTCATGCTGTCTGTCTCTCTCTTGCCTTTCAGGTGATGCACCAGGAAGATCATGTCTGAGGTACAGGGAACGGTGGAGTTTTCGGTGGAGCTCCATAAGTTCTATAACGTGGACCTGTTCCACCGAGGGTGAGTGGTGCGTGGCCTGGGGGGTGGGGGTGGGGGGGCCTTTCTTTCTCCTGGCGGGTGGGGGTGTGGAGGAGGGAGGACAGGTTCCAGGACATTCTGGATCAATGGAGAAAGGATTTTCATCATCTTCCCTGCCAAGTGGAAAACCCAAACCTTTAGTGTCCCTCACAATAAACCGTGTACTGAGAGACCAGACAATGCTACTCTCTCTCCTCCTCCTCCTGCCCTTTCTCCCACGCCCTCTCTCGTAGTGGGTTGTCCACTGCAGCTGCCAGGCTGTGTGAAAGGAAAGCGAACTCACTGGAAATGAAGCGGGTGCAGTTCTGATAAAAGGGTGTCCGTGGGCTCAGCGCTCTGGGTATCTTTTCAAACCACGCACCGTAAGCCTGTGCCTGGCTCTCTCAAAAGTGGAGACTTTGCAGCATCCTTCTTAAAGAGATAATTAAAATGCTCTCAGTTTGAGGGCATGCTCTGAACTTGGCATTTTCCATGCAAGATCTCAATACATCTTCAGCGTAGACTTATGCCTCTCAAGGTCATTGCCCATAAAAGCAAGGACGCGGAGTGGTTAGGGGCGTCTAAACATAGACCCATCTGCGTCCTCACATGCCTGCCTTCCTTCCCCGTGACACAGGCCAGGAAACGGAGCATGTGAGGTGCGCACATGAACACAGCAGAGCAGTAGGCGCCTGTCGGCTTGTCATTGCTGCGTAACAAATGACTCTACACCTTGGAGGCTTAGGGTACCAGCTGTGGCTGGAGCTCAGGATTCTGGGCGCAGGCGACTGGAGCTGCCTAGGGCGTGTATGAGATCGTCATGTAGCAGGACGTTCAGGCAACTCATCCAAAACTCCAGGAGAGCCCGGTGCTGTCGGCAGAGGAGGCCTAAAGAAAGGACAGAAATCGGACTCACTCAGCCAGCCTGGGGACTGTTCTTCCCAGATCTACAGGGGTTGGGCGGGGAGGCACCTCATGTAGCCAGGCCCAGCACTGAAATCTAGTATTGAATTAGGCTCAGTTAAAGCCAGAATCACACACAACACATTCATAACTCATTTGTGCCTGCTTATGGCACCGTGAGCCTTCATTGCTGGTATTGGTAGCTGAATGGGAACTAAGATCTGTCCTTGAAAATGAATTCCAATTTCATGTTCAATCTTCTTTCATGTCCTTCTGAGTGAAGTTTTTCAGCCGAAGTTCAGTCCATCTTCTGCCTCTCCAGGGGCACTGAGAGCACTGTCTGCCCACCGGTGTTCTGTGGTTTTGTGGGTAAACGCGGCCCTGTCCACAGAGCACTGCGCACAGGCCCTCCGGTCAGTGTGATCAGATCTGATGCGAAAGGTCAGATGCTCACAGAAACGTGAGGATCGAACCCTCATTGAAGCAACTCCCGTCTTTCTCCACCAGAGCGGAGAGGGTTGAGTTTAGGTCAGGTGATTCCCGGAAGAAGCTGCCATCGTGTTTGTGCCCCGATGTTTGCCATCACGGCCTCATGTCAGGGACAGCCAGCTCCCTGTGAAATTAGCTAAGCAGCCCGACAGGCCTTAATAGACTCTGAAATACGATTACCTTCACTCACCAGAGATCAATTAATTGATTCGTCAGCTCCTGTCAGAAATGATCTTTTTATTCTTCCACTTCTTTAGTCAAGTCTGCTGATCCTTTGTGGCCACCCCACTGTGAGAGAGAGTGGGGCTCAGACGTGGGTGAGGGCCACGCCAAGTGGGCAGCTTGCAGAGGGGCGGATGGGGAGGTCAGCGAGCAGGTGGACCTAAAGGTCAGCAGCGCCAGGGCCTTGACGGGACCTGTTGGCAAAGACAGTGCCCCGCCCCCACATGGATAGCCAGTAGGTAGCACTTTCACACCAGAAGCCATTGGTGTGAAACGCTGTATTTCAGTCACATGACTTCCACTGGTGCAAACCAAGCCATTCTCTCTCTTTATTTTTCCTGAAATCAGTGTGACAGAGCTGTCACCACCTGCCTTTCCATCCGGCACGAGGGATAGAGGTCGGCTCAGTGATTTCTAAGAGGCTTTCTTCCCCTCAGATTCCATAACCCTATTTTCATAGAAACGTGCTCTCCCCTCCCCGTGGCACGGCACTACCATCCTGCTCTGCCCACCGGCAGGGGTTGGCCACGCGGTGCCTCTGGAGATGGGCACTCGGGATGATATTCTAGCACTGAAGATTAGGCACAGGCCTGAGGCCAAGATGGATTCCTCCCGGCCTTGCGCAGCCCCAGCTGAGATCAATCTTTAATCTCACATGCTTAGAGGCAGCGACACGGGGAGCGGAGGGAGAGGAGATGGATGGAGCCCTGGTCCCCGGAGGAGCCTGGTGCACTGGCTGCGCTGTCCACTGAGCACGAGGCGTGCACTGCAGCCAGCAGCCCGGGCGTGGGTCTGGGTACGGAAGGCAGTGACCCTGCCTTGGACAAAATTCAGCCCATTCAGCTTTTCAGGCTGCAACCAACCAATGGTGCAGTGCTCCTCTGTCCCCATCTCCTCCTGGCCAGCTGGTTCCATGGGTAAACACCATCTCAGAGCCACTGGCGTCCTGACTGTGTACTCGGCTCAGCCTCCTCAAGGCTTTGGGACTTGCCCGGGAGGCATTCAACTGCACGTGGCCATCTTGCCATCCAAAAGGCCTTGCTGACCACCTATCTGCTCCCCTCCCAAACCTCTCCAGCAACAACCCATCTGGTTCCTGGCAACTCCATCCGGTTGTCGAGGACAGCATCTTAGGGTGACTCTTGTCCTCTCTCTGTCTCACACCTCATATCCCAGTCAGCCGGAAATCCTGGCAAAACACCCACCTATGACGTGCCTCACTCTGCTGACGCCCTGGTGTAAGCCAGCACCGTGCCGGCCTGGATTTGCACAGGGACCTTCCCTCTGCGGTGCCCTGGCACTGCCCTTGCCCACGTCTGGTCCCCTCACACCACAGAAGCCAAACGGTGCCGAGTCCTCTCCAGTGTCTCCTGGTGGGACCAGAGTTGGGGCTTCGTTTGCTGCGCGTATTCCGGTGTGTCCCGCACTGCCAGGTGTCCTAGACTTGACAGCTGGAGGGGGATTCGGAGCCCCAGACTGGAGCGGAGCGGGGCAGACGTGCCAGCCTGCCTTGGCACCAGGACCGGTCACTGCGGCCAAGAAGTTCGAGTTGGGCAGGTCCTGCTCCAGCTCGCTGTGCACTAACACCCTGTCCAATCGTGCGGCAACGGGAAGCGCCCGTGGCAGCCCCTCCGTGCTTGGCGAGGCTGGAAGGGGCCCCGGTGTAGGTCTTGGGAAGGAAGTCGCCTGGCCGGATTCAAGGTCAGCTTGTAAGAACTGGTGACCTCCTTTATTCCTACTCGTATTGTTAATAATGAAGTGCCTGAAAGTAACAGTAAGATAACTTATCCATCTATTGATAGAAGGGAGGTGTTTTCTCATCACTTAATAGCAATACAACACCCAAGAATTAGGTGCTTCCCAATATATCGGTACAAAGTTGCCATCTGGTGTCCTGGAGGGGACCGTACCAGCGATCTGGGTGGCCTTTGGGGTCTTCCCGCCCTTTCTGCGTCTACGGCCTCCCATCAGCAACACCTGGTGAGCCAACACAGGGATAAAAAGCACAGGGCAGCTTTTGGCTTTGTTTTATTAATCCTCATGAGGATATCCTTCCCATTGCTTTTCAGAGAGAGTGGGAAGGAGAGAGAGAGAGAGAGAGAGAGAGAGAGATAGGAATGTAGAAAGACACATTGACTCTTTGCCACCTGCACCTGCTCCAACTGGAGGCAGCAGCAAACACTCAGGTAGTGCCCTTGACTGCGAACCTAACCCACAGCCCTTTGGTGCAATGTCCTAACCACCGACCCACCGGCCAGGGCACAGAGAGGACCCGGTGCTCACAGGGCCTCCCAGGTGCCGCAGCCCATCTGTCCGTCAGATCCAGTCGATCAGCGGTTGGTTTTCCAGATGAGAAAACCTTGCTCAGAGGCTAAATGATTGCTCCAGGTCGCGCCCTCCCGTTCGTGGCACCTCGGGCGCCCTCCCCGGGCCTGTGGGGGTGCTGCCGTGTCCTCACACCCTGCCTGTCCCTCTGCGTGGAGACCGGAGTCGGTGTGCTTCCCCAGCCTTCCTGCGCTGACCGCGGGGCCGGCGGCGGGGCCGGTCTTGCTAATTGGAAATGTTCTCTGCCCAGACCCCTGTCGCTTTTCCGGTCTGAGGTTCCCAATTGCCGTGTCCTCTCAAGCTGTGCAGACGCAGGGGAGCGGCCTGCACGCCACTCATCTAATCAAGCGACACGCAGGCGTGCAAAGTCAATGTCCCCTCAAATCAAAGGGGACCCACTGCCACCTGTGGGCACAGCGGGTGCCAGGTACTTGGGTCCAGTCATGCTGGGTATCGGCTCTCAGAAGGAGCCTTCCTTCACCGGCAAACGGAGCTTCTCTGGGCGACGGGAGACGGGCAGCCTCACCTTCTCCGAGAGCAGCGTGGCCCCCGGCTGCCCACGCGGGTCAGAAAGCCCAGCTGGGCTGTCTCACCGGGCGGGAACCGCCAGGTGCTGCGAACCATGACAGCCGAGTGAGACACGACAAAGTGTCTATTTGCTCTCGAGACCAGTAATTTAACAGAATGTCGTTGGTCTTGCCCTGGTGGCTGGGTACTGTCAGAACAGCCCATCAGTAGATGAGTGTATGGTATAGGCCGCTTCCTGGGCCTGCTTTTTCTGATTCGTTTTGAACACCGAGGCCCCCGGCTCCCCTACCAGAACCGAGAGTTTCACCAGGATCAGCTGCTCTTCCACTGGCAAGCTGGTCACATGGCCAGTGGCAGCCCACACCCTTGACCACTGTGCAGTATTGCCTCAGGAGACTCAAAGGAGGAACTTTCCCCACCAGGGGGTGCCCCCATATCAGAGAGCAGTGGTCGCCAACTGCTGGCCCGCAGACCACTGGTGGTCTGTGAGGTCCGAAAGGTTGGCAACCACTGCTCCAGAGGTAGAGAGTCTTCGTGTGTGTCTGCCATTCTGTGTGGTCACGTATGATGTGCTGTAGGCATCTCGCCCACCCAGACCCTCGCCTGTCCCAGCTTCCTGCCTGGGAGGCTGGAGGAAAGATTGGGTCCATGGATGGGGGCGATGTCTGGGTCCCACAGGTCTTAGGAAATAATAATATTTTATCTCTAACGAAATATGGGGGAGGGGGGGGGTGTGAGCATCACGCCAATGGTTGCCGGGCACTGTCCCATCTGCATGTCCTGACAATTCTGTGAGCTGACACAGGTCTTGTCACCCGTGGAGAAAGGGGCTCAGCGAGGGAATTGCCGACTTGGTTCTGAGACCCGGTGCTGGACTTCGGAGTCTCAGTTCTGACCTTTTCACAAACAGTAATTTGTGTCTTAGGCCCTGTCCGGTGTCCCTGGGTCAGACTGGCTGTTTCATAATAGACTGGATGGGCAAGTGATTACGGCTAAATGTCACAGAGCTCTGTTTGCACAGAGGATGCGTTCCTGGCCCTGCTGGCTTTATAAGAATTGCATGTGGATTCTCAGGTGCTCACAGAGTGGCCGTGTGGGGGTTGGATGGCATAGCCTGGGGTTTGTTGAGGGAGCCTCTGTTCCTGGGACATGCTTGTTCATTCATCCATCCATTCATTCATTCATTCCTCTGGCACGGGGTGAGTGCCAGCCACGCGTCAGCTCCGTGTTAGTCGCTGGAAACAGAGATGAACAGGGCCCGCTGTCTCCTCCAGCAGCTGTCATGATGGAGATTTCCAGAATCAACTGAGAGCGCCTGTTTATCAGGTTGTCTTTCTTTTCTCTCCTTCGTGTGGTGGTAAGAGCTGTAGGGATACAAAGGAAGGAAAAGGTAGCATTTCTATGGGATTTTGGACATATTTCTTTGGACATATTTCTCTAGACGCATGTGAAGTTCCAAATGATGAGTCACTCCCTGAGGGAGGCTCAGTGGCCCGGGGTGTGTGCGGAGTGAGGGTTCAGAAGTGACTGGGGATTGGCTGGAAGAGGGTTTGGGCATCTGGCACCAAATGGGCCTCCTGGAAGGTGTGGCAACAAGACTCATCTCTAGCGTGTAGGTGCCAGGTGCCCTGTGCCAGCCTCCCTGCCGTGGACAGTGGCTCCTTATCACCCGTGCGGCAATAAGGAGTGTGATCTCTGCTCTTTCTCAGGTATTACCAGATCCGCATGGCCTTGAAGGTGTCCTCAAGGATCCCCCACAGACTGAGCGCCTCCGTCGTTGGGCAGACAGGTGAGCAGGGGGTGGAGGGGGCCCCATCCCCACTGGCAGGCCTTCGGGGATCACTGCGGGCACTGTGTGCCCTCGGGCTGCAGCTCCCGTCACTGTTCCTGTGCTGTGCCCCCTCCCATGGCGTCTCTGTCAGAAGGAGGTTGGTGATTTTGACTGAGAGGAGGGGTGTGAGTCCCTCCATGGCATGAACTGGCTGTGTGGCTCGGACACTGGCAGCTCTGAGCTCCCCTCCCTCACCCGAAAATGAGGGTCAGAAGCTGCCCTCTGCAGGGCCCTTGTCAGGGCTGGTCCTGAGAGGGTGCTGTACATCTCCCGGACATGCCATGTGCAGGGGGCATCTCACAGAGGGGGCACCTGGCCGGGGCCTGGGCAGGGACTCGCCCAAGGTCAGGGCCCATCGCCTGGCCTGTGAGTGGTCCTGTGGTCAGGGCTTCAAGGCTGGCGGGTTCTGTGTTCCCTGATGGGACGCAGCCCCTGGGGAGATGCCTGGAAGCCCAGTGGGACTGAGGCCCGCTGACCTGAGGGCAGCCACCCCAGGCAGACTGGGCCTCCGATTCCGCTGTGACTGCAGAGCCAGAGCTGGGCTTCCTCTCTGACTGAACTCCTCTGGGAGCGGACAGCCCCCCACGAGGACCAGACTGCAGGGTTCCCATAGCTGGCAGAGCCCAGCGAGTGGCTTGGGAAAAATTAGACCAGAATGGGGCCATGCAGAGACAAAGAAAAGAAAAATGACATGCAATTGGTGGAGAAAAGCATTTTCTTTCTTGGTCTCGTTGACACGGGGTAATCACGGAGCATTTGGTGTGCCCTTGGCATCGTCAGCGAGCATAATATTTAGAACAGAGGGCGCCAGAGGCCAGCAGTAACCACAGGTCACCCTGGGGGCAGCCGAGAGCATTTCGGTTTCTTCCTCAGAGTGAGTGTTCCAGTTAGACTATTTCCAGCTGGATATTGCTGCATTCTAAGGGACTCCAAACCTTAATGGCTGAAAACAGTGGTGGATTCTTGAGGGTTTGAGTGGCGGAGGATTAAGGGGGCGGGGGGATCAGCCAGGCACTCAGGTGCTGCTTCCTGCTGAGATCTCGGCGGAGGAGGGAGCTTCTGAGATGTGCCCACCCACATGTCTGATGCCAGCGTGGGCCCCCTGCACCCCTTCGTGGGCCCCTCTGTGTGTTCAGCTGTGGGAGGGCACCTGGGCAGACAGATGCACTGCTATCTGCCCGCATTGCCGAGTGAGAAGAAAGAAAAGTGTAGCCCCTCAGACAGTGAGGAGGATGGATCAACAAAGAGCTGGAAAGAATCCAAGCACGAGGGATCCGCTGGCGTCTTTGACACTCATTCATCAGGCAGTCTTGTTGGGACGAATGATTTCACTTGGCTTTTTTGCTATACTCAGGTCTAAAATGAAAGCAGACAGAGCTGGCTGTGGTGTCTAGAGAGGCGGAATCCAGTCCAGCCGGTGGCTCAGTGGTTGGGCATCAACCCATGAACCAGGAGGAACCACGTTTGTTCCCCTAATGGGGCACAGGCCCAGGTGGTGGGCTCCATCCCCAGTTGGGGGCATGCAGGAGGCAGCCGATCACTGTTTCTCTATCAATGCTTCTGTCTCTCTATCCCTGTCCCTTTCTCTCTCAAAAACTCAATAAAAACATATTTTTAAAAAGAGAGAAACAGAATTCAGTGGTGTGAGGGCCCCAGGCTCTGTCTGGGGAAGGCTAGAGGAGAAGGTCAGGCAGATACTGTTCAAGTTTCACGCACAGTAGAAATCGCGAGTCCTGAAAATGAATGTCCTTGTTTTTCTTCCCTGAAGTAAATGTGCTTTTCCTCCGCCGCCTGAGGTGGGTGTTATTGGCTGGCCCATATTTTCCCATCGGCAGCCTCGGCGCTAATGAATGGCTATTGATCCTGCAGGGGAGTGAGCGCACCTGGCCCGGGGCTGGGTGGAAGCGTCCGGTTTTGTTTTCCATCTCGGAGAGTTTATAAATGAGGAGAGAGGCGGAGCGGGTGTTTGTGGGTAGGTGCTGGAGCTTGGTTGTTAATTTTGTTTCAGCAAGTGTGCACCACTAGCCTTCTCTACATTTCTTATGGTTTTTTGTAATAGTCAAATAACAAGGAAATTATTATATTTTAAATATATTTTTATTGATTTTCAGAGAGGAAGGGAGAGAGAGATAGAGACACCAGTGATGAGAGAGTATCATTGATCAGTTGCCTCCTGCACACAGGGATCAAGCCTGCAAGCTGGGCCTGTGCCCTGACCGGGAATCGAACTATGACCTCCTGGTTCATAGCTCAATGCTTAACCACTGAGCCATGCCAGCCGGGCAAAAGGAAATTTTTTTTTTTTTTTAAAGATTTGAATAATTTCATTTTTAATCCTCACCTGAGGATATTTTTCCATTGATTTTTAGAGAGAGTGGAAGGGAGTGAGGAGGGAAAGAGAGAGAGAGAGAGAAACCATGGCCCTGACCTTTCCTAGCCTCCCCCACACTGGCCAGTTAGCCTGGCCCTGCCCCAGGGCCTCACACTCCCCACAGTCCCTGAGTCAAGGGCTTCGGCTGGCCTAGCAGGTGGCCTACAGGATGCTGCTCTCTGATTGGTTGGTGCCTGGGCTAAGCAATTTGGAAGGTCCTGCCCCGTTTCTTGACTACAGGTCTGACTCAGGTAACAGACCAGGCGGAGGAGTCCACAGGGAAAGGTGAGGCATAGAGGAGAGGGTGCAAGGAGAATGCCCTGTGAATGGGGAGTGCCACTCTTTCATAGCTGGGGAGGGGGCAGCCGACATGGGGGCTGGTCAGGTGTGGCTCAGCCCTGGGCAGTGGGACTGGCCCTCGGGGGGACATTCCGTCCCTGCAGAGTCAGACGCAGAGCGATCACCGGGGCTCGCCCGCTCAGCAGTCACTCTCAGGGCTCCCTGCTATTCTGTAGTGGGTCCCCGCGGGCCCTACCTCCATGGTCTCCATGGGCCAGAGCGCAGCTCTGCTCCTGGGAACCACAGGGTCACAGCCGGGCGGTGGGGGAGGGGAGGGGGGGGCTGCCGCTCTTACAAACACCAGGTGCGCTGCGTGCGGTCTGGCTGCCCGCGGCTCCGGGCAGCAGATGGCCCGGCAGACGGTGCGGGCGCCGGGCCACACTGCAGGGCGTCAGCCTCCCAGGGGGTGTCTCCTGGGGGCCTGAGGACAGAGTGGGTTTCAGGGAGAAGATGGAGCCTGGGTTCTGCTCTTCGCAGAAAGCCCTCCCTGTGCTCAGGTGGGTCCAGTGCAGGCAGGAAGCACAGGACCGGGGAGTGGGGGTGGGGTGTGGGGTGGGGCTGGTCCTGCAGGGAAGCAGGGGAAACAGAGGCAGCCAGCCTGGTCTCCGCAGGGACACAGGAAACAGAGGCAGCCGCAGTGGGCTGGCTGCTGGGCCCAGACCCAGCTCCCTCCACTGTGCTCATCCATTGCCTCTGCCAAATCCTCGGGTCGGGTGCCGGGAGCTTGGTCAGTTGTGCGTTCTGTAAATACTTGCCTGGCCTGGGCAGCATGGGGGGCCAGGTCTGTGGTAAGCCCTCCCCTGGACTGGGGCTTCCACACAGGTGACGTGGGACCTGCTTAGCCACCGTCACATTCCCATACCTTTGATTGCAGTGTATCGTTCTGGCTGTTCTCTTTCATTTCTGACTCGCCGTGCCTGGCTGGTGAGGTAACATGTGCACAGGTGTGTGCACACAGGGGACAGCGGAATGGACAGGCGTGGGCAGCAGCAGGTGGGCAGTGCAAGGTGATGTTCTTTGGAGTCAGTAAAGCCGTTGTTGTCATCACAACCTGCATGTCTTTTTCCACACGGATCACTGCAGACTGCTGTGCCCACCCTGTGTAGGACCAGGTGCTATCTGAGGTCTCAGCATCCATGGGGGTCACACTCCCCACAGATGAGGGGGTGACTTCCATGGCAAATTCCTTGCTGGGCCAGGGGTGTGCAAGGCCTTGAGGGCCCACACCTTGGACCCCAGGTCATAACCCCTTAGCCACACTCAAATACCCACCATCGTCTCAGATCTTGCCTGTGCCTGGTGAGCTGGCCCAGGTCACAGTGTGGCCCAGCTGACCTCTGACCCATGACCCCCTGGGCCTGTGTGAGCCCCCAGAGTCATCCCCGGGCCCCAGCTTTTGTGGAGGCACCCTTATTTCTGGAAATCCGTGTCCTTGCCTGATTCACTCAGGATAGACCTACCTCCTTGCCGGGAGGAGTCTGTCCCAGCCCCACAGCGCCCCCCGCCTTCCACATCCAGACAGAGTCACCGGGCTCCTGGGCCCTTCTCCCTGGGAGCCCCTTTCTCCTGCAGTGTTCCTGCTGGTGGCGGCAGAGGCTCCGGGGAGCTGGCAGCCTCCGTAGCATCATAGAAGGTCATATCTCTGTACCCCGCAGCGAGTGCCCCGGCCTGACCTTCAGAAAGCATCAGGTGCCGGGAATACTCACGCCGCCCCTTTCCTGGAAAAACCCAATGACGGTCTCCTGCAGGTGCTTTCTCTTCCGTCCGCTCCCGGAAACCTCGCCAGCTGGCTCCCAGGTGGCTCCGCTGTCCCCGTTCCCAGAGATGCCCAGGAAGCGATCTGGGTAGAGGTGTCCTGGGACCACGTTCGGCTCGCCAGGGAGCCTGCTCATGGGGAGACTCGCACAGTTCTCACACTCCCTCCCCTCATTCCCAGGCACCGCACGCCCATTATGGGAAGTGAGCGGCCAGCGTTCTCCCTCGTTTACGCTCCGATTCCGTGGCCGGGCCACGGCCACACGCAGGAAGGGGAACGGGGCTTGGGCATTGCTCTCCTCGGGCCGGACAGACACCGAGCAGGCTGGGGGCTGGGTCCTGGGGTTCACGGCCCCGCGGCCTCCTGTTTTGCAGAGGGCGGCAGCCTGCACGCGGCCTGCGCCCACGAGAGCGCCGTGCACAGCCGCGTCTTCCAGATCGCCTACAGGAACGAGGAGGTGCCCATCGGCGACGCCGCCGTCTTCCGGGCCCACCTGCTGCTGGACGGGGAACGGGTGAGTCCTGGGTCGGCCGGCGGCCACGCCTCAGCTCCTGCCCTGAGGCGCGGTGCCCGCCAGGCGCCTTCTGTGCCCACCAAGGGGGAGCGGTCCAGGCAGCTGCAGTCTGCTCCGGCATCTGAGGGATGTGAGATTCCCGACCTCCCTGCTCTTCCGCACTTAGGTGCTCGTTCTCTCATTCCTACACTCGCTCGTTTCCCAGCCCAACGTGTTGCCGTACGGGCGTGCTGACTGTCTCATCCACCGGTGAAATGTTTTGGAGATGTGGGTGAAGTCATAACTGGGCTCAGTCCAGCCCCGCTCATCCCGGCCCGGGCTTCCCGCCAAGCCCAGAGGGGCGGCAGGGAGCCTGGATCTGGAGCTCACAGTGAATCTTCCTTCCCGGGCAAACGCACGCCCAGGAGATTGGGGGCTCGCCGTGCCAGGCTCCTTCCTGGGGCTGCGCAGGAGGTTGCGACGCTTGGGCTGTGTGTACACAGCACGGTTCCTGATTATGCAAAACAGAGCGAGGAGATGGAGTTATTCATAGCCCATGGATCCAGCAGAATGTGAACTTTTAAAGGCTTTTTTTTTAACTACAAATTTTAAAACACCAGGGGCCTAAAGATAAATTCCACCCATATGTCTCAGCCTGAGTTACGCTTCCCCAGGAATATATTTCCGAAGAGGAGACAGTGCCATCCCTGCGGGATGAGAACGTTCTGGCAAAGGAGGAAGCCCCAAAGCGGTGGGGTGGGGATGAGTTTTCTCTGTTCCTCAAGATGCGTCAGTGTTTCCTGTGGCGGCTCTGTCCCGCGCCAGGTCAAGAAGGAATCTAGGTGACACTGTCCCTGAATGATGCCAGACCACGGGATACTGGGCAAGAAATTGGGGGGTCAGCTGCCAGGGCTCAGCCACAGGCAGAGGCTGTCAGCAACTGGGGAGCCTGAGCCAAGCGGAGCTTCCAACTGCATGGCCTGATCAGGGCTCCCTCCCTTCCTTCCTTCCTCCCTCCTTCCCTCCCTCCCTCCCTCCCTTCCTTCTTTCTTTCCTTCCTTCCTCCTTTCCTTCCTACCCTCCTTTCTTCCTTCCCTCCCTCTCTGCAAACAATAATAAAATTAAAAAAATTCATGTCAAATCTGTTTGGGGAACGAGGTTCCTGAGGTCCTGCAATGGAGCAAATGGTTTAACTAGCATTTCTTTGGCCACTGGGATTCTTCCCCAAATTTGACTGCATAAATCCCTCCCGTTGTCCATGCAATGCTCACAGACACCCTGTCCACCAGAGTTCCGTGGCACATACATGGACCAGAGTGATCTCACATCATTACTTCCTGGTGAGATTCCTTCCAGATTGTGAGACAGAGACTGGCCGGTGTTGTCATTGGCCACACCTGACCCTGAACCCCCTCGAGCTTTGTCTCTCCCGCAGGTGGAAGAGGCCCTGAGTGAAGTCGACTTTCAGCTCAAGGTGGACCTGCACTTCACGGACAGTGAGCAGCAGTGAGTGCCCTTGAACTTGTGAATCCTGGCACCGCATTCCCTCCCCCAGCCCTTCCCCCACCCCCCCTCGGGCAGCCTCATGGCATGAACCTCAAACATCTTTAGAAATACCTTTCTCTGACTGACTTACTCACTTAGCACAATACCTCCTAGGTCCATACATGCTGTCACAAAGGGTAAGATTTTACTCTTTTAATTTAAAAAAAAATTCTAAAAAATGTGTTTTATGATTTCACAGAGGAAGGGAGAGGGAGGGAGAGATGGGAACATCAATGAAGAGAGAGAATCATCGATCAGCTGCCTCCTACACGCCCCACGCTGGGGATGGAGCCCACAACCCGGGCATGTGCCCTGACCGGGAATGGAACCGCGACCTCCTGGTTCGTAGGTGAACATTCAACCCCTGAGCCCCACCAGCTGGGCAGGTTTTGCTCTTTCTTACGGCTCAGTAATAGTCCACCGCATGCATGCACCACGGCTTTTTACTCCTCTCGTCTACTTCCTATGGAAGACTCTGAGGCTTCCATAGCTTGGCTATTGTAAATGAAGGCTGCAGTGAACGTAGGGGCACATACATTCTTTCACTTGCTCCTTTTAATAAGCCAACATTTGATCAACTCCTACAGTGTGCCATGGAGTGTGCCAGGTGTTGGGGTATGAAGGTGAATTTCTCACATCTCCTGGTCTTAAGAGGTGGGGTCTAGTGGAAAATGAAGATTTGCAGAGGCAGCTCAGTGCTGGCATCTGTCAGGAAACACAGCGAGTGTAGATGGGGGGCCAGGCGGGGTCCCCCCTGAGACAAGCCTCGGACAGAGTCTGACTGTCCTTCCATTCTTGGCGGTGGGCTTGGAGGTAGTGACAGCAGAGTGCACATCCCAGATCTGCCAGGAAACAGCGGGATGTCTCTTTCCTCTCCTCTGAGCCTCAGTTTCCTCATCTGCCTGTCACGGGAAAGACAGCTTCTACCAGACGGTCTTCGCAGGGCTCCGATGGCTGAGGCATGGCCATGGCGGCGGGTGGCCTGGGCAAGGCTGTCACCAGATCTGCGTGGATGGAGGCAGCAATGGTGCCATCACTCACCTCGCCCCCTCGCTTGCCTTGCAGGCTGCAGGACCCAGCGGGGCCCCCTGCGATCAGCAGCCGGACGCTCGGCCTACACTTCCATCCCCGCCAAGGCCTGCACCACCAGGTGCCCGTCATGTTCGACTATTTCCACCTGTCAGTGATCTCAGTGACCGTCCACGCTGCCCTGGTGGCCCTGCAGCAGCCCCTGATCAGGTATGGCGCCGGGAGCCTGAGGCATGAGCAGGCACCTGCTGGTCACACCACTGTAGAGGGGGCGTGAGGGACACCGAAGTGGCCGAGTTGGTCAGCACTGACCAGAGATGCTCACCCCCGGTGCAGGTGGGGTGCAGGGCGGGCTGCTGGGCAGGGAGAGGTGGGCGGGGCAGCTGAGGGCATCAGGAGCCCCTGGGCACAGGCTGGGTCGGGTAACAGAGTACAGACCCGACTCGAAGACTTGGCCGCTCCACCTGGCTTGGCTTTGCCTATTTGAGAAGTCACGTGTAGGCCCCAAGACTCCTGATCTTCCTCCAACAGGAATGGGTCCTGCCCATCGAGGTTTCGTGACTCATGGCAGGCAGTGGCCGGGCAGGGCAGGGCTCGATGCCTCCCCATTGCAGGAGAGGAGCTCGATGGAAACCCACAGGCTCGGCTCCTCCAGGCCGGGGTAACAGACCTGGCTCCGCCCTCTCTCGCTGCCGGAAGGGTTTCTGTGTGTTCGCTCAGTGTCTGGGAAGAAAGACAGCCCTTAGAGGTCACGGGAAATGCCTGTCACATAGGGCAAGCCCTGGTTTTTTTAGAAAAGCCATTTTCAAGGCGTCAGGCAAATCCAATCAGAGGAAAGCAGGTGTGAGATCAAAGCTTAGCTAAGAAAGACCCACCATGCAGGGTCCCTCCTGAGCACCTGTGCAGTATGGTGTCACTAAGGCTGGTCATCCTCAGGGCCTCTTTGCCATCAGAGACTCGGAATCGCGCTGTGGGAAGAAGACATGCCCATAAAATAGTCTTGGCAATGGAAGACAATTGACCGTTAGGGTAATTAATGAAAGATGGAGAGAGAGAGGCCATGAGAACAGGACACTTGGTCACTCCGTCACTGGAGGGAATCACAAAGGGAAAGGAGGTAGCCATGAACCCAAACCGAGAAATCCAAGTGATTGTACTGGCTTCCAAATCCCCTTCCATCTGCCTGTGACGGTCGCCCTCACGCCTGTCAGCTGGGCTTCCTGTTGACTTGCTGAGCTGGCGGGGCCTGTACGGTTGTCCATGGAACAGATGACAACGTCTCCAACGGCATTGGCCTTGTGGGCTTCATCATCAACGTCTGACAGCCACGATCCTACTGGGACCGCCCTCCTGAAGGACTGGCCTTTGGGCTCCCCAGCCGTTCCCCCCAGGAGCTGCCTTGGTGGAATCATCTTTCTCTACATCCTCTTTCCCCCTTTTCGCTTCTCTCCTCTTCAGCTTCACTCGCCCGGGAAGAGGCTCCTGGCTGGGTAAGGGCGGCCTGGACGCGGGCCCGGAGCAGTCTCTCTCTCTGGAGAACCTGGTCTTCGGCGCCGGGTACTGCAAGCCCACTTCCTCTGAGGTACGTCCGCGAGGGGCTGGGCGGCGGCTCTGAGACCAGCAGCCTTTGCTTCATGTGTGTATGGGGGAGGGAGGCGGGGGGGGGGGGGGGGAGTCAAGTGTCAGCTGCTTCAGACATCCCACTTAGAGCGTCGTTGCTCTGGGCGTCCCTCATCACCATCTGTCCCTCCATCCCTTGTTTAGTTGCTGCTACTTCCCGCAGACATATTCCAGCTGCCAGGCCTGGAGCAGGTGCCGAGGGTCCGGTCTGCATGCGGCACCTCTTTGACCTGGTTCCTCAAAGGATGGGGCATGTTGTGTGGGGCTCCCGAGGGAGTGCCAAGGGGGCTGCCCTGGGAGATGTCAGAAGCCCTAGGTCTGGTGTGGGTGGAGCTGGGGCCCCTGTGGCTCACCCGGCCCATCTGATTCTGTTGCATCCATGGAGGTAGAGGGTGACCGGCCACCGCCGAGCCTGGGTGACGGGAGCGAGAGAAGTCTGGTCTCAGGCGCCTCCCGTGCTAAGCACAAGGTGGCTTGGGGTGGAGGTGGGGGGCTCTTCACCTCTAACGTGGGGTGACTGTATTTTAGAGAGGGTTCCGGAGTTCACATGGGTCCAACAGTACAGAAATAGACTCCTGGCAGGCATGTGGCATGGCATTCTTTTTAAAAAAATTCCTCTTTCTGGGCTACTTTGTGTGTCAGAGAAGACATCCTGGCTTCCCGGAGTCAGAGAGAACGCGTGTTTGTGGTGCAGCTGTGAGCTTGCTGTCAGGCTCAGCTCCATGGGTGGTTTGCAGGACCTGATTCTCTGCCACGCATCGTCCATCTGGGCCCGTTCAAACTGCTGGCTCAGCGCTGTGCCCCCAGCTGCCTGCCCACCTGGCAGGGGCTGCGGGCAAAGAATGAAGCTCACCTCCACTCCGTCCCTGGGGCTGGGCCTCCCGATCCCTAAGGAGCAGGTGCCGCGGCCCCCGCGGCTCGGGGGCAGGCGCTCCCTCCCACACGGCTCCTTGCAGCGGCCTCGGCACAGGCGCTGGTGGCAAGACCATGCTCAGGAGGGGAGGGTTGCTGTGCCTTGAGTGTCCCTTTGTCCTCAGCGCCTCCCACCTCAGCCCCTCTGACAGCCTCGGATTTAGGGCCGGAGGGAGGCTCGCTCTCCTCCCCATCGGAAGCCCGCAGCTTTGCCTGGGGAATTATTTTCCCTCCAACTCCCGGCTTATCCGTCAAAAGGGGTTTGCATGCCTGCCTGGCGGGGTTGCTGGGATTAAATGAATAAGCCTATAAAAGCCTCGAGCTTCCAGCCTGGCATAGCTGTGCTCCCGAAACCCCTGGGCTGGTGTTATATTCCTTATAGCTGATCCACATCATTAAGCTGGGTGATAATTAAATCGGATGCTACTCCAGGAGCCCCGGGGTGGGCTCATGGGCAGGACACTGGATGAGGGACTTTATGTAGTTCTGTTCTTGGCTTCAGCACCAGCCTACTGTGCGGCCCTGAGTCAGACCATTGCCCTCTCTGGGTCTCCGTGTCCCAAGGAAGGGAGATGGGTGAGATCGCCCTGAGGCCTCTGCGGTTTCTCCTATGAAATCTGTTTGCAGGAGAGATAGCATCCTCACAAAGCGCTGGGCTCTGGGTGCCATCCAGTCAGCAGACTAGCGGACGGGTGCTCCGGGCCCCTGAGGTCCCTCCCTGCCTGTCTGCCCTGGGTCTCAGATCTGCTCTGGCCACGGGAGAGCAGAGCAGCAGGTGGGGCCAGCGAGAGGCCTGTGTTCCCACCACCAGCCTCCCCTGCCTCCACGCCCTGTCCATCCCTCCTCCGCCGCCCTGAGCCTCGAACAGGATGTTTCTTCCTCTGAAAGACAGCAGGACGCTCCCGGCCTCATCCGGCTCGTGGCTGCTCCGGCAGCAGATACAAACCGTGCCGTGGGCACAGCTGTTTGCTGAGCAGCTCAGACCCGACGGGGTTCCTGCCCAGAAGAGTGTTCCCCCCGCCCTGGCCTTGCAGGAAAGAAACCCACATTTAGACGGGACTCTGCCCCTCCCTAGCCTGGGTCCCTGAGTCTGGTCAGTGAGCCGTCCGGACTCCCTCCCCTGCCCGGTCAGTAAAGTAACAGCAACACTGGGGGTGTCGACAGGCGGGACAGTGCACACCCCTGTGAAGGCAGCTGCCGGGGGCAGGTTCCAGGCTTAGTGATTCTAGAAGCCAACAGAGAACTGCTATTGTGATCCTTCCCCCCCCAAAATACCAGCCCATCCTCCTGAGCCACATCCTGTTTTCCCCGAAAAATGATCTGCCCAGCCCCACGCGGCTGCCTCCGGGGTTCTGCATAATTGAATGTATCTGATGGTTCCGATCACCCTGAAAAATCTCTTTACAAATATTGAAATAATAAGAGATCCATCAGAGCGCCAGTGGAGTAACATTACCTTCCGTTCCCATGGCAACCACGGGGCGCTCGTTCGGCGGGGCGGTTATTGACGGCGTTTGCCCACAGCCGCGTGTGGGGTTGGCTCGGTGAGTGTGCACCGGGGCTTTATCGTTGCCTGCCGTGCGTGCGGCTCATTTCGACTTCCGTTCATTGTGGGGATTTAGAAATGGTTTTTATTTGCTGGCTTGGTTCTGTTTGATTTTTCGGAAGGCATGCTGCCAGTGGCCGGTGAGCAGCTTCCTGGCTGTGCTGCTGAGTCTGTCCTCTGTGTGTGTGTGTTTAGGGGGGAGGGGGTAGAGGTCATTGAATGGGTTCAACGGGATCTCTGGGGGATAGACTCAGTGGCTAAAGGACACCCCAGGAGGCAAGAAATCCAGCACCCAGAAAACAGAAGGCGGAGGGATACTCACTGGGCAACCAGTACGTGCTGCCCAGAGTGCTCACTTTTTGCAAGCACAGTGATCTCTTTCGAGTCTTAACGTCCACAGACGTTTCTGAGTAGGAGCCCATTCTACAGGTGAGCAAACTAAGACTGAGAGGCCAGGCATCCTTCCTAATGGTAGTTGTTTGAACCAGAATTCAAACCCAACTCTAGGTAACGCTGGAGTGATGTTTCTTCTGCGTGTATTTGCACTAACAAGAGCTCACCCCACGCTTGTCCTCATGGTTGATGTGTTTAGAATGGCCCGCGTGTGGCCAATACGGAATTAATTTTTTTGCACCCATTTACTGGTCTCATTTTCTTTAGTGCAGTTGCAATTGGAAGTAATAGAAGTGGAATGAGTCCTCGTTTTGCTCATGTGCACACACAAATTGCAATTTGCAAAGCAGTGTTAGAACCCAGGGTGACCTGACACACAGCCCTCGTGTTTTTAAAATCTCACATGTAGCCACCGCGTGGTGACCATTCGGGAACACGCACACCTGATCGAATTGGAGAGGAGTACTGGTTTCCCTTAAACCAGAGCCTTCCTTCAAATTAGACCGTAAAACACAGACATTCTTCGGAAAAGGGGGAGGGTTCAGGGATGCTCTGAAAACTCGATTTGCCTGATGGGTGTGAGCAGTGGAATGTTCCTCATTAAACATGAAGAATGCCCCGTGCCTGCGGCTCACGGCATTGCTGAGCGGCGCACGCTGCTGGGGAGGAACGCTAACAGAGCACACGGAGAGGAACGGGCGCGGTGGAAGTGCTGACGCTGCTGTCTGAACAGATGGCTCAGTGTTCCCACCGCGGCGTGCTCCGGGCTCTCTGTGCAGCGGTGGCCGCCTCGGCTGAGGGCCTGCTGTCTGCAGACCCGGTGCAGCTGGGCACCGGCCTGTGCATGTCCTCCGAAGGCTCTGCAGCATCACCTCTTCCAGGAAGCCTGTCCCGCCCATCCCACCACCCGTTCCCAGCATCCCAAGGCTTCTCCTAGTGGGCCTCCACATTTCGCAACTGGGCATTTGTGTCCCTGGTTCCTCCAACTTAAGAACAGTTTGCCTGCCCTAGCCGGTATGGCTCAGTGGATAGAGCGTTGGCCTGCAGACCAAAGGGTCCCAGATTTGATTTTGGTCAAGGGTATGTACCTCAGTTGCAGGCTTCTCCCCAGCCTAGGCCCTGGTTGGGGCATGTGCAGGAGGCAACCAAATCGCTGTGTTTCTCTCACATTAATTTTTTTACCTGTCTTTCCCTCTCCCTTCCACTCTAAAGATCAATGGGAAAACATCCTTGGGTGAGGATTTTAAAAGAAAAAGAGACGCTTCCCCTAGTCAGTGGGGTGTGAGGACGGGGGGCAGTGCGTATGAATCTCTGGAGCTCCCATGTTTAGCAGACAGGAAGCGCCAAGCTTAGAGCAGTTAGGATCATGGTGAGGAATGGAGGGAACTGGCCCTGGGCCTTGCCGGAGAATAGAGAGAAACCCAGCGGGACTCCCAATCATACTTGTAACCGAGTAGATCAATAATGACAACGGATGCATTTACCCAAGACGCATCACCCATCGGCACTAAGGTAACTCACAGGAGGGCTGTGAGTTATTCAGGGTTAATATGTCAACTTATCTAATTACTAGTGAGGTCTTGCTTTTAAAGGTTTGAATTGGCCCGGCTCTCTCGGGGATGTAGGAATCGAGCGATTCACTGAAGAAAATGCCATCACGTGTGGAAGGGTTCACATGAAATTCCTACTGATAACAACCCTAAGACTAATGGGCCTGCCTTTGTGCTGCTTATGGGAAGCTTTCTTCTCACTCCTGCGTGCCCAAGGAGGGCCGCGAAGACCCTGTCCGTGGTGCTGAAGCTGGTGAGGGTTGGGAGGAGGTGAACTCGACCTCCTGACCCCAGGCTATTCCTGTAATTCCAAGCCCACTGAATTGTAGGGCACTCTGTTGCTTTGCTTCATAAAATGAAATCACTAAAACTGACCTTACAGTGACTTGGGAGCAAGCTGAGTCAGAAAAGTATCTTTTAAATATCGCAGGGTCATACACAGAGAGGAAAGGAAAGCACGTTGAGGAGTCAGGAAGGAAAACAGTGAGCAACAAGGATTGCCGGGCCTGATTCTCAGCCTCACAGTGTGCGCTTGTCCTCCGCACCGGACGGAGCGTTGAACTCTCAAAGGGTGGTGAGGACGAACACCGATGAGGGAGGACTTGGTCCTGAGGAGCGATAAGGAGAGGCTGTTGTGAGCAGGGAGCAGGGCCAGAAACGGGGCTCGGGGCTGCTCCAAGAACTCGGACTAGGGACCCATCCCCCTGGAGCCGGCAGCTTTATGAACCAGCTGCCGGCTTTTATTTCTGCTGAGTCACCGCTGACGGAGGAGGCACTGCGGGGCTAAGTGAATGTCTCCGTCCACGCGCACAGTCCCGGCCGGGCCCCTGGCCTCCGCCAGGCCCGGTTTCCGGAGGCCCAGGCCGCGCACTGAGAAAGGCTTCCCCTGCCAGCACTCAGCGTGGGAGTGTCTCCCCTGCGGGCAGAGCGGAGCGGCCGCGGATAAGTCATTAGGCTCCTGGAGCCACAGTCTTTTTGTCCGGGACAGTGGTTGGCAAACTCATTAGTCAGCAGAGCCAAATGTCAACAGTATGACGACTGAAATTTCTTTGGAGAGCCAGGTTTTTTAAACTTAAACTTCTAACGCCACTTCTTCAACATAGACTCACCCAGGCTGTAGTATTTTGTGGAAGAGCCACACTCAAGGAGCCAAAGAGCCGCATGTGGCTCGAGAGCCAGTTTGCCGACCACTGGGAAATGGAAATACGAGTTTTTATTATATTTATTTATTTAATTTTAATCCTCACCTGAGGATATTTTTCCATTGAGTTTCTTTAGAGAGAGGGGGAGACAGAGAGAAACATTGATATAAGACACATGTGTCAAACACAAGGCCCGAGGGCCAAATCCAGCCTGCCAGGCCTTGCAATGTGGCCCGCACCGCGCTGTCATCACTGCACTCCGCTGTCAGTTTATGACATTGTCAGTTTATGACTGTTCGGTAAACCATTCGGCCCGAGATTTAGGCTGGATTTTAGATTTTGGCCCCTTCTCTGATTGAGTTTGACACCCCTAATATAAGAGAAACACATCTATTGGTTTCCTCCTGCACACGCCCCAGCTAGGGACCTTTCGATCCGTACGCTCACGTCACACTGTATTTACTGAGCCAAACCTGCTAAGCCTGGATTATTTATTATTTGGTCTGATAAGAAAGAACTCCAAGGCATGAGACGTGATCAAAGCAAGGAACAGAGAAATGTCCAGAGTGTTTGTCAAATTGTAGGTACGTGTGTGTGCTTTCAGGACACACCTGCACGTATGAAGTGCACATGCACCCATGTGTGCACAGAGGCATATGGACATATTCTAGAAGGATCGATAAGGAACGATTGGGTCCTGGGGGCTGAGGCACTCTATGTTGTGTTTCCTCGGTAACACGGAGATGTTGACATATTTCTCTTCATTTTGAAACTCAGAGTTGCCTCACGTGGTGCACGTTGTCGATCCAATGAGAGGAAGCAGATGGTAGGACTCTTTAGGTGCCTTGTCAGCAGTGGGTTCCTCTTGCTCCAGAGACCTGGGGAGTTGGAAACACACCTGCTCACACGCTCCGTTAGCTTTTTCTACAGCCATGCTGACGTCCAGTCTGAACGTCCTGGGAGAGGGGGAACGGGAGGGTGTGGGTCACCCGAGCGCCTGTGAGCACAGACGTCTGAGAGACGGAAATGCTTGTTTATTAAATGGGAATGTCTTTTGATTCCAGTCCCTGAGGAATGTGTCGCTTAGGTTCAAACCAGAAAGGACCTCAGAAGGGGAAAGCAGGGTTGTGCTCGGCCCTGTGTGTTCACACTCAGAGCCGCGCACAGATGCTCGCCCAACACCGGTTATGTCACCTCCCAACCCCTTCCCAAGGCGTGTTTCTCCTTCTGAGCAGGAGGCACTGCTCACCCCCTCCCACAAGGGCCTTGCTAAATTCCTCACGTCCCTGGGGAAGGAGCCTCCCTCTGTCTGTCCGCATGGCCTCTTCTGGGGCAGGGAGAGGCTGTACCGGTGCATTCACCTGGCACAAACCTGAGGCCGGAGCCGCCTCAGCGTCCCCTCCGCCCTCCCCTCTGCTGTTAGTCATGTGACTGCTACGTTACCATCCTCCTGGATGGGGAAGAGACTCAGCCTTTGGCACTTCCCTCAGCTTTGGTCTCTGTCCAGCAGGGCAGCTTCTACGTGCCCTCGGAGAACTGCATGCAGCGCGCTCACAAGTGGCACCGGGGGCTGTGCCTGCTGCTCCTGCACGCCTACCGGGGGCTCCGCGCCTACTTCCTGCTCATCATGAGGGATGTCCCGGAGCTGCCGCACATGGAGCTGGGTAAGAGCCGGGCGAGGCTCGGGGGACACACATCCCACGGCCCTGTCTCTGTCTGCCGGGATGACTACTCAGGTCAGTAATTCTGTTCCGTGCGTCCCTCTAGGAGAGGCTCTTAGATGTGCAGGGCAGGAAGAAAAGACACAAGCCACTCAAGAAGCGTGCATGAGTGCATTCATTCACCCAACGAGCATTTAAAGACCACCTACTATATACCTGACACTGTTGGGACATAATGCTAGTTTATAGCCTTATCTTAATCAGGTGGTGATTATGGAATTCCACATTACAAGAATGCACAATAAATAAATACATACATAAAGAAGTAATAAGAAATAGATGCAAATATGCCCTTTAACATGGATGACCACAGAGAGCTCAGCAGCCTCACAGTGGTTTTCTGGGGATGAATTCCTTCTTGCCCATCACCAGATAGTGTGAGACCACTGGACCTGAATCCTCTTGATGGACAGATGGTAGAACTGAAGCTCAGAGAAGTCAAACGATGGCTCAGGGTCACACAGCAGCGTGTGGCCGCCCCATGCCGGGAGTGCAGGGGTCCTGCAGAGACTCACAGGGTAGGGTCCTGGCTTCACACCACCCTCACTCACAGCGAGGGGAATGTTGAGGTTCTGTTTAAAGTCCTCTAATGCGGCCCCTGTGCCCCTAAACCAGGAGCCAGGTCCTTCGCCTGGGGTTCAAGGCCAACAAGAGAAACCCGCTGGGTCCCTCAGCTTCTCTCAGCTCTGCAGCTCCACCTAGCGGGACTGCGGATCATTCATCAGTGCAATGGAGATGCAAACCTGTGTCCCACGTGTGTGACACATATGTGTGTGAGTGTGTGTGCGCACACACGCATGTACCTGCAAAGGCACCAAAGAAGAGGGAGTCACTTCGAACTTGTGCCAAGAGCCCTTTTTGACCTCGTGGAGGCTGACATCACAGGCTCCGAGTCACATTCATTTCCTTGGCCACCCAGAGGCAGGGCAGTAGGGAGGACGGAAGGAGCGTGCTCGGCCTTCGCGTTCCTGTCTGTGATTTTAAGGCTCACACGATGCCAGGCTTCGTCCCTGCAGGGAGCAGTGGCTGCGTGCCAGGGCGTGTCCGTTTCACTGCGCGCTGTCCTTTCTTTCCCAGAGTCCCTTGCTGTTGAAGAAACGCTGGATCGGCTGTGCTTGGAGCTACAGGTAATGTGAGAACCGTCCCCTCCGGTCTGAACAGCTGGGGTTGTGCCGGGCAGCCCTGGCTGCTCGCTTGGTAAAGATATCAGAGCTAAGCCCGGCCAGCGTGGCTCCGTGGGTGAGCATCAGTCCATGAACCAGGAGGTCACTGTTTTGATTCCTGGTCAGGGCAGGTGCCCGGGCTGTGGGCTCCACCCCAGTGTGCAGGAGGCAGCCCATCCATGATTCTCTCTCATCACTGATGTTTCTGCCTCTCTCTCCTTTTTCCTTCCCTCTGAAAACGATACACACACACACACACACACACACACACGCACGCACGCACGCACGCACTGGGGAAGTTGGTAGAGACGCCAGGGAGGAGGCTGCAGTCGCTTCCCGGAGGAGGGGCCTTCACAGCCGCTCTGCCCGCAGATGCTGAACGACCCGGAGAAGATAGCCGAGCAGATCAGTAAGGACCTCGCCTGGCTGGCCTCCCACCTGGTGGCCCTGTGGACCCACTTCCTGGACACGGTGACGCTGCACCCCCACGTGACCTCTTACCTCACGCAGGAGCATCACACCCTGCGGGTGAGGGACCACACGGGGGGTGCGTTGGGCAGAATACGAATCGGGGTTGGTTGTAGATGGGGGGTGGGGCAGGGTGGATCTGCTACCCCCCCGCCCAGGCCTGAGATGGCTCTGCCTTCATGACATCCCTCCCTCGGCCACCAGATGATAGCAGAGTCCATTGCAAGGGGTATGGCACGTGTTTTGGAAAGTATTTTCAAAAGTAAAGCGTCCTTCTTGGCCTATTTTTGGGGGACCCCTGCCCACGAGTGGAACGGCTCACGTGGCTCCCCCTCAGGTGCGGCGGTTCTCCGAGGCCTTCTTCTACATGGAGCACCACAAGCCTGCCATCCTGACCTTCCAGGAGAACCTGTGAGTACCCTCCTGCCCACGCCGCCCCCTAGGGGTTGGCGCTTGTGACGCGGCGTTGCTCAGAGAGCTGCCGCCCTTGGCCGCCAGCGAGTGGGACCGGGTTCTTCCGGTCTCTGCCCAGTGGGCTGAGGGCTCTGAGCAGGGGGGAGGCAGGCGAGCTGCAGGGGCATGGCTGGCGGGGCAGGGTCCCAGCCCTGTCTCCCCATGCCTGGTGTCACTCTGGCTCTGCAGACAGAATGGGGCTCCCAGGCCCCCCGAGGCACCTGCGGGAGTCTCTGCACAAAGCAGGTAGAAGCAGGTGGTGTGGCTGTGACCACACGTGTGTGAGAGGAGATTCAGACTTCGCCAGGGCCTTCGCCGTGGCTGTGACATGCCGTTAGCTTAAGATTTAAGATGGAGCTTTCCCCTGGAAGGGCTGGTGGATGTTTAAGTTCCTTTTTTTCCAAAATGAAGAAGAAATTTAAACCTACTCAGAAGAGTCAGAGGGTGACAGGCCCCCGCTTTGGTTCCGGGGTGAGCAGAACCAGCGTTCCCCGAGACATGTCGGCCTTTGCCACACCAGTCCCACGAGGGCCTTGGGGCGCGGGAGAAGAACGGGGTGGGCAGATGGCGAGGTCGGAGTGTGCTGAACATTGCTGAAGGTCTTCCTGGGAGCAGGGGCGGGCGGCCATGGAAAGCCTGTAACTCTTCGGGGTGCTCCCCGCCGTGCCCCCCAGGGTGCAGTCCCACAGCCAGCTGTCCCTGGACCTGCGCAGCTCGGAGTACCTGAGCACCATGCCACCGCTGCCCGCCGAGTGCCTGGACATCGACGGCGACGGCAGCACCCTGCCCGTCATCTTCGAGGACAGATACGTGGACTGCCCCGCGCCAGGTGGGTCTGGGCTTCGGAGACTCGAGATCAGCGCTTACAGCGGGCCCAGCCCACTGCTCTGTGCACATCCCAACGGCAGTGGGACCGGGTGAGGGAAGGAGTTTCTTAAGCCCTAGTCGGTTTGGCTCAGTGGACAGCACGTCAGCCGCATGGACTGAAGGGTTCCATTCCGGTCAAGGGCATGTTGCAGGCTCGATCCCCGGCCTGGTCAGGGTGCGTGCAGGAGGCAGCCAGTCCCTGTGTCGCTCACATGTCCATGTTTCAGAGCGGCTGCAAGCTGAGATTTGTCCTGTGTTTGCAAAGTCCAGGCGACTTCCAGGGCAGTGCAGCCTCGGGAAGGAGGATGCCTTTGGCTCTCAGGTGAACCCTGCCACCTAGTGTCCGTACCTTGTATGACGGCTGAAATGCGGCTCTAGAGGTGACTGACTACATCAGCTCTGCGTGAGACCCTCTGCTACTCCATCGGTCCTCAGCCCTAGAAGGGAAAGCAGAAGTTGCTTTTTGGGCAGCACCGGGCTTCCTCACTGGCTCCCCAAGACCCGTTTCAACTGCCCAGGATAAATCTAACAAATCCTTTACTTCTGTCCAAGGGCCCACCAGTCACCTGCTGCCCGTGCTAGCACCCTGTGAAGCCCAACTCCACATTTACACAGGCATCCCCGTTCATTCATCTAACCGTCTGACCTCACCTACTCCCCCTGGTGGCCTGACCAGACCGTGCGCCCAGACGCCTGGCCCGTGCCCATGCCACCCCTTCCTGGCACACTCCGCTCCTCCCTGCAGGATGGTAGATTCAATCTCCAGGGTGCAGCCCACTTTTCCTTCAGCGGGAGGCCAGCCGCTGCTGCTGCATGTGTTTCTCTGTGTTTTTAATACATCTCACTGATGTCAGAGGAAGGGAAAGGGGAGAAAGAAACATCAGTGAGGAGAGAGAATCACGGATTCACTGCCTCCTGCACGCTGCCTACTGGGGCTCGAGCTTGCAACTTGTGCACGTGCCCTGACTGGGAACCCAACTGTGACCTCCTGGTTCATAGGTCGATGCTCAACCATGGAGCCATGCCGATCAGGCCTTACTATTTCTTAAAACCCTTACAGCAGAGACTGGCTCCCTCCTGGGAAGTTCACGTAGCCTCTCAAGATGGGAAGAACGTGTTGAGGGAAGCAAGAGACCCATTTCTCTGATCTGCGTCCCACTCCTGACCCAGCATGCATTTCACGTAGGGGGTGCAGGAAGGACACCTCAGAGTCCCGCACAGTTTCCATGGGAGTGTCTCCGTGGTCACTCCATGTTCACGTTCTGTGGTGATTGCAGTCCTCTAATGTCTACTAAAACCATCAGGAGGATTTAAGCTTCTTAAAGAAAATAGAAGTCCAGCCCCCCTCACCTCCTTCCCCTGTCAGAGGCTGGCGTGGTGTCGCCTGGCACAAAGCCCTACCCAAATAACCTCAGGGTTGGCCTTCCTGGCACTGCCAGCCCCGTCCAGAGCCATCCCTTTGGCATAAGCTGTCAGAGGACTCGCCACCAGTCATGTGTCAGCCCATGAGACAGACATCCCCATGGCCTGGGAAATGCCGCGGACAGAGGCGCCCTCCAGGCACGGGACACCGAGCTCAGCCTCGTCCCTCTGGTGCGGTCAGGCGGACACTGCGAACACAGGTTCCTCAAGGACGACGCTCTGCTGCTGTTTTCCTTTCTTTTCTAGGGCAGAGTGTGAGTGTCTACTCTGATTTCAATGTTCCAGCCACAAGTCCCGCCGCAATGAGTCTACAAGACAGAGAAGAGGACCCTCTTGTGAACAGGAAACCATCTTTTCGGGAAAACCTCATCCTGCCCACCCCGGAATCACCCCAAATGGACTGCGACGAAGAGGTGCTTCATGCGCCGGCGCCAGAGGAGGAGGTGGGCGCCCCAGGCTCTGAGGACGTGCTTTCTGAGTCTCAGGTGTATCTGACGATCGGGGAGTCCCCAGACAGAGCAGCGGAGCCTGCCGAAGGGCGCACTGGCCAGAGGGCTGACATTGGGATGGACTCACTGGCAGATGATGACCCGCCCGGAGGGAGTCCAGGCCCAGAGGATGGCTGGGGTCCGGCGCTGGCCTACCTCGAGGTCAAGTCCAGCAATAAGCATCCAGGCCGAGCTGAACCCACTGTGGCCACGAGTGACCAGCACGGGGGTGGGCGCTTCCGAGAGAACCGTGACCTGGATGGCACTCTGCCGAGCAAAGCGCCGGCAGGCGGGAGCCCTCACCCTGCCGTCTCATGGGAGAAGACCCCGCTCCCGGAGTCCAGGACTCCCGGGAAGGGAGCTGACCAGGAGGCCAAGACGCTGCTGCTGAGTCTGAAGCCCTTCCCCAGGGAGCCATGCGGGCCACTGGCCTCCATTCTGAGGGATCCCCCAGAGGCCGGGGCTCCCCCAAGGGACCCTCCCCCAGAGGAGCCAGAGGAAGGGTCCGTGCTGTCTGGGCTCATCAAGAGGTCTTCCTCCCTCATCTCAGACTCGGGCATCGAGAGCGAGCCGAGCTCCGTGGCCTGGTCCGAGGCCCGGGGCCGGGCCCTGGAGGTGCCCAGTGACCGGGAAGCGTCCCTCACGCTGCTCCGCAGACAGGGCCCGCACAGGAACTCCCTGGAGGGCGGGCACACGGAGAGCAGCCTGAGCCTGCCGAGCGGGATCCAGGCGTCCCTCACCTCCATCAACTCGCTGCCCTTCGAGGAGGAGGAGCGGGAGCTGGCCCTGCTCACCAAGCTCACCAAGTCGGCGTCGGCGCCCCAGATCAGTAGCCCGGAGGAGGCTGCTGAAGACACGGGCGCCGAGCAGCCAGGCTCAGGTCCTGCTGACACTCCGGGCCAGCTGGTCAGCAGCATAGAGGCCCCAGGACACGGCCGTCCACCCAGTGATGGCGGATCGGGCATCCAGGACACCGGGGGCGGCCCTTCCCCGGTGGAGGCGGCTCCAGGAGCTGACCAGCAGGGCGCGGGTTACCTCGATATCCCCCAGGCTCAAGGGGCTCACGCTGACCCTCCAGGCCCCCGCAGACTTGATGGCAGGACTGAGAGCCCGCCAGGTGCTGGAACCAAAGGTGTTCACCTGGAAATTCCACGTGGCTCAGCACGGGCAAGCCCTAGGGACAGAGCTTCTCCTGGAGTACAGACGGAGGCCCCGAAGCACGTGCCTGCAGACGCGGGTGTGGGCAGTGGCGCGTGGTCCCACGGCGGCAGGTCGGACGTGGCAAGCCTCCCTGACCACGAGGCGCCTGCACCGAGCGGCCCGCCAGCTGTGGATGCCGCCGACCTGGGGTCCGCAGGCCAGCGGAGGGCCTCCCCTCGCGGCATTAAGGAAGCGGCATTTGGGAGAGGAGCTCACACCCTGGAGTGGGGACACCAGGCAGGCGCCGCGTGCCCCGCTGTGACTCACTCCATTCCCTCGCAAGTCCTGGGACCCCAGGAGCTCAGGGCAAGCACTTCCGCCATGGGGTCTCCCCTGACCCCCGCAGAGGCCTTCTCGCCCGAAGGCCTGAAAGCTGTGGAGGTCGTCAACTTGTCTGTGTCCTGCACTGCCACGTGCCTCCCGTTCTCGTCCGTGCCCAAGGAGACCCCTGCCAGGGCCGGCTTCTCCTCCAGACAGCCCCCCCTCCCCATCACGCACCAGCCTCTGGGGTCCTTCGAGGCCGTTCCTACCCATCCCAGTGCGCTGGAGGAAGGCATCGGTGAGAGGATGTTCAGGTGAGCCGGCCGCTGTCTCCTCCGCCCTTCTGGATGCTCCCGTCTGCTTCTCAGTCCCCTGCGTCCTCTTCTCAATAGAGATCTCGGTCATTTTCTCATTTAAATAATGTCATCTAGTCACACCCTGCACATCAGAAACCAGAATGGTGTAAAGGAGTAGAAAGTACCCATGGCTCACATATGCTCCTCCACACTATATCTACATATTATTTCTATGGAAAAAAACAAGATAATTCTTTATGAATTAAGGCTCTTCAGGCTAATATACTGGAAACAATCTTTCAATGCTGATATATCTATTTTTGCGTGAGCATCTAATGTTTAAACAACACACGGTTGTATGGATGCACTATGACTTAGTCACAAAATCCTGAAGAAATGGGTATTTAAGTGTCCTTCTCACTGTTCATTGTGATGGTTACCTCTCTCATGATCGCCATCGCACCTCTACATTTGCATATTTTGAACGGGGGTCCTTTAACCCTTCAGAGAGTAGGATGACTATATCAGCTTGGCCTCCCGAGCCCCTTTTGGGCAGTTCCTAAGTTGGTCATTTCTGTCACAACATCCCTCCTCCGTGTGAGGGGTTTGTATCCCCGTGGCTACCTCATCTACAAACCGTGTTTGATTCGGTATCAAAACATCTCTCTTTTGCAAAATGCTGAGGAGTTGCCTACTCATGATATTTCCAAAAGAAGTTGCCCAGACAGATAGACTTTGGATCGCTGTTTTATAAAGGTTATTAAATGTCTATTATGAGCTCATGTCATCAATTTAACAACACACACAACAGTCAGTGGCCAGGGTAGCCCTGGCTGTGACTGTGCTTGCAGTGTCACAGAAAGGCAGGGAGATGACAGAATGCATCCAGGGCAGTGGGGTCAGTGGGATGGTGTGTGGGTGTGTCACTGAGCCAGGGGGGAGACAGGACCTACCTGGGCTGGGGAAGCAGAGCACGAATAGAGATGGTGTCCAGGAGAAGCTTTTTGAAGGTGACACCTAAGCTGATGCTGATGATGTGATGGTGGTGGTGGTGATGATGATGATATGTCTGGTAAGAGAGACATTTATTCTTAATCCATTTCAAGTGTGTTCTAAGCATTTTGCAAAGATCATATCACGTCATACACAAGCCAACTTTGCTAATTAGATAGCGACGTCAATCCCTTGTACACAGGAAGAACTGTTATGCAAAGGGGTTAAGTGATTGGCCCACAGCCAGTAAACGTCAAAGCCAAGATCTGACCTTGGCAGTGTGGCTCCTGAGTCCGAGCTCCTGACCACCACCTTGTTAGATACCACGCAGAGGACACATAACCGGGGGGAGGGACACTGCAGACAGACCCCATGCACAAAGGCACAGAGACCAGGCACCGCCACACATGCAGGCGATTGTAGGAAACGTGTTTGCTGGAGGAGGAGGTGGGGCCCAGCCTGGGAGCCCTTGTGGGTGAGGTCACTCTGGGGGGTCTTTGTAAAGATTGTGTGGTCCCTTGGAGCTGGGCGGAACCTTACACGTCCTGCTCAGTGCAGGGACCGCATAGAATGTGCAGGACCCAAACCATGGCAGCCTTGGTTTCCCGGGCGTTTTCCTGCTCCTCGTTCAAACAAAGCTCCCCTCCCTGGCATCCCCAGAGGCCGCACATCCAGCCTCTGCCACTCGGCAAGTTCCTCCCTGTAGATGGTCATCACTCCTGCAACCCAGTCAACTCATCCCCTGCTCAACGGACTGGCAGGGCGTGGCGTGCGATTAATTAGTGTATTCTCCAGTTTCTATCAGGCCAAAGAGAAATTTAAAAAAGACCTGAAGATTGATGGATTTCTGTACAGTGACTTATCTGTACTAGCTTCTGACATGCCGTATTTCCCACCAGAGGAAGAGGAGGAGAACTTGGAGGACGGGATTCACCTGGTAGTCTGTGTCCATGGCCTGGATGGTGAGTTCCAGAGAAAGCTGTTGATAAAATGAAGTACAAGAAAGAATGAGTGAATGGGCTGCAGGAATGAGTGGGTAAATGGAATGAAGGAATGTATGGATAAATGGAATGAATGGATAAATAAAATTAATGAATAAATAAATGGAATGAAGGAATGAATAGAGAAAATGAAGGGATAAATGGGATGAAGGAAGGAATGGATAATGGAAGGAAGGAATGGATAAGTGGAAGGAAGGAATGAATAGAGTAAATGAATAGATAAATGGGATGAGAAAGAAATGGAGTAATGGAAGGAAGGAAGGAAGGAAGGAATGGAGTAATGGAAGGAAGGAAGGAAGGAAAGAAGGAAGGAAGGAAGGAAAGAAGAAAGGAAGGAAGGAAGGAAGGAAGGAAGGAAGGAAGGAAGGAAGGAAGGAAGGAAGGAAAGGGTGTGTTCTTTGCTCCTCCATGATCAGCAGCGGTCTCACTCCCTGCCACCGATAGTCCCTATGGAGCAGGTGGCGTCCATGGCCCTGACCCCTTCATGACGGTCTCCAAAGGCGACTGCTACTAGTGTAGATAACTACGCCCTGCCTGGCCCTCTTGGGGGCCTCACTGACTACCTGGCAGGGCAGACCTAGACAAGCTTTGTGTTAAATAAGACACTGAAGAGGGGACTTGTAGATGGACGTTGTGTCATGTCAGCCGTTGAGTGGTGTCACTCACAGAAAGCCCTGAGGAAACAGAACTGGCTGCGGAAGAAGGGGAGGCAGTGCGCCTCCTGCTGGTCCCATGGGGAATGTCCACAGCCATGTGTCTGTGGGGCAGGGAGGAATTCCATGGAGGGGACTTCCGAAAGGCCCTGACTGCTCAACAGAACACCAAGGTGCATGTGGGAACGGGGGGGAAGGAGAGCTGAGTCCCTGTGCGTCTGCTTTCGTGTTCCTGACTTTGGGGGGGGTTGTCCGTGGTTTTAGGGAACAGTGCAGACCTCCGGCTGGTAAAGACCTTCATAGAACTGGGGCTCCCTGGAGGCAAACTGGACTTCCTGATGTCTGAGAAGAACCAGGTATGAGGACACAAACCTCAGAGCGGGGGTCCCCGGGTCAGGCCTCTGAAAGTCAGCAGACAGTTTGTGGACGTGCAGATAAGAGGGGGCTTATGGTCCAGGAGAAAGGACTCCTTCTCCTTCGGGAGGGCGAGGAGAGAGGAAGCAGTGGGGCATGGGAGTCAGGTGCCTGGGGCCTTCTGACCCACTGGGCATCAGGGTGAGTGACAGCTCAGAGCATCCATACCTTGGATGTCTGTGGGTCTGCCCTGGGGTCGGTCCCTGTCCCTGGTGTCCGTGTGACTTCTCGGCACATACTTCCTCCTCTGTGACACAGGACAGCGGTCCCGGGGGACTGCATGTGTTGCTCTTCACCTTGTCCCTTCCTCCTCCTGTCCGTCACCCCCTGAGGAGGCTCTGGTGTCCCCAAGTCTCTTCACTGGGGCCCCAATCTGTGAGCCCTTGATGTGGAGTTCCGGTCCATAACCCCAGCATCAGGCTGAGACCCGCTCCCAGCATGCACCACGGTGTGGATGGAGGAGCCCGGCCTTGCTGGCCCCACCCACCTATGCCCTTTCCTCTTCCAGATGGACACGTTTGCCGACTTTGACACCATGACGGACCGGCTGCTGGACGAGATCATCCAGCACATCCAGCTGTACAGCCTCTCCATCGCCCGGATCAGGTGAGAGAGCACAGGGCGCAGGCTGCGGGGGAGGTGCCTCTGAGTGTTTGCTGTGCACAAGATCCACGCGATGCCTTGTACACCCCAGGGATGAGCTGACGGTGACTTTAATGGCGTAGATGGCCCGGCCATGTGGCTCAGTGGTTAAGCATCCACTTATGACCCAGGAGGTCAAGGTTCAATTCCCAGTCAGGACACATGCTCCGGTTGCAGGCTCGATCCCCCGTGTGGGGTGTGCAGGAGGCAGCCGATCAAGGATGCTCTCTCATCATTGATATTTATCTCTCTTTCCCTCTCCCTTCCTCTCTGAAATCAATAAAAATACATTTTAAAAAATGTAAAACAAAATAATGGCATAGATGGCGTTGAGAGCAGAGGTGACACACCCACGCCCGCCATAGTGAGTGCCAGGGAAGAAATGTCTGTGGCTCCGTAGGAGAGACTTGGACTTGGTCAGATGTTCTTGAGTTTGAATGTTGGCTCTCCTCATGCCGGGAGTCCCTCCTCCACCACAGAACCTCCTCAGGCGTCTCCGTCCCTGCGCCTCTGTCCGTGGAGTGGGACCAGCGCTGAGCTGAGGTGGGCAGCGCTGGACGGGTCCCCTGCCAGGAAGGCATGCCAATCTGTGACAGTTGTGTGCCTCCTTCAAGCCTGACACGAGGAAGGGGAGAGCTAACACCTGGCTTGGGGGGTGGGGCAGAGTGGCGAGTGCTTGACGTGCATCAGCCCATCCAGTCCTCAGAGATAAAGTCTCAGCCCTCCTCCTCTCACAAGTGAGGGCAATCACAGAGCATGCTGGGAAGAGGTCGGAGGTGTCCCTCTCATGTGACGGGGTTCCCATAGTTGTTGTTGTTGTTGTTATTATTATTTTAAATCCTCACTTGAGGATATTTTCTCATTGATTTTTAGAGAGTGTGGAAGAGAGAAAGAGACAGGGAAACATTGATGTGAGAGAACACATCGATTGGTTGCTTCCTGCATGAGCCCTAACCAGGGCCAACGCCAGGGAGGAGTCTGCAATCAAAGTACGTGCCCTTGACCGGAATCGAACCCAGGACCCTTTGGTCCACAGGCCGACCCTCTATCCACTGAGCCACACCTGCTAGAACCTAGTAATTATTTAATTTGAAAATAATGCTGTGGTGGATCCGTGGTCTGTGGGAACAGGACTGGAGATATAGGAGTGGTGTCCACCCATGTGGGCAGAGAGCAGGCGGTGACGAGTGCCTAGCGGGGGAGTGAATGACGGGGGAGGGGCCTGAGAGAGGGGGGATTGCATTCTGTGGGTGACCAGGGCGGTTCAGTGCTCAGAAAGGACACCACCTGGTGGACTAGAGAAGACATAGGGAGGGGGACGGGGCCCGGGCAAGAAGCCCACACGTCTCTCCAGACCAGGAGGCTCCACTCATGAAGACCCGCTGGCGCTCACCGGCCGGAGATGGGCAGCTGATGGGGATGGATCGGCGCCCCTAATCGGAGGGAGGTGCGGGGTGCTGACCCGGCGCTCCCTGTGCAGGACCTTCACTCACTCACCCGCTTTCTCTCCAATCAGCTTCATCGGCCATTCTCTCGGCAACATCATCATCCGCTCGGTCCTCACGAGGCCCCGGTTCCGCTATTACCTCAGCAAGCTGCACACCTTCCTGTCGCTGTCCGGGCCGCACCTGGGGACCCTGTACAACAACAGCACCCTGGTCAGTACAGGTGAGATCCCCCGCCGGGCACTGCCCCGAGTCCATCCGGTGCCGCCCTTTATAACTGTGTGTGTGTGTGTGTGTGTGTGTGTGTGTGTGTATTGATTTCAGAGAGGAAGGGAGAGGGAGAGAGAGAAACATAAGTGATGAGAGAGAGTCATTAATCCGCTGCCTCCTGCACACCCCACACTGAGATGGAGCCTGAAACCCGGGCACGTGCCCTGACCGGGGATCGAACCATAACCTCCTGGTTCCTGGGTCAATGCTCAGCCACCGAGCCAGGCCAGCGGGGCCAGATGCTGCTCTTGATGGAGCCCTGTGAGTTTGGAGCCTCCTCCAGCATGGAGGGTGGAGAGAGCGCTGGGCTGAGAAAGGTGGCTTCAGTTTGTGTTGAGGGAGGTTGGACTGGGTGGAGCCTGGACTTCTCCTGCTTCCAGTTTCCTGGGATCAAGGAGGTGATGTCTCTGGGGTGCCAGCAGGAAAAGGTTCAAGAAGCTGATGGTGAAGAGGAGAGAGCGTAGAAGTCTCAGTCTATTGGGAATGCCGTCACAGTCACCATGGCGGCGGGGGGGGGGGGTGGGGGAGGGGGGAGGGGCTGGTCACCAGCAGACGCTGATGCCTCACAGAGCTGGAGGCCAGGAGTTGAGGTCTAGACACCCCAACTTTATTGTCTAGTGAGGGGCAGACTCCTGGTTCATGGATGGCCCTCTTCCTGCTGTGTCCTCAGTGGCAGGGAGGGAGCTCTCTGGATCTCTTTGATGAGGGCACTAACCCCACTCAGGAGGGCCCCACCCTCAGTACCTCCCACAGGCCCCACTTCCAAATGCCATCACATTGAGGAGTTCGTTTTCAACATATGAACTTGGGAGGATACAGCACTCGGTTGTGGCAAAGGGGAGGCCAGAGGCAGACTCGGCCAGGTGTCTGTGGGGGCGGAGTCTATAGCAAGGGCTTTCAATCCTGTCACTCCCATGACAAGCCTGCGGTCAAGTTCTAACCCAGGCACTTAGTGAGGATCTGGCCCAGACCTTTAGCCTCTGTGCTGCTGTGTTTCCTTAGTGTTAAAATGGACTGAATGTGTGTATATGTGTATAGTTACATGCATGACAGATAAATGTGTATGTGTGTACACTGGTCTCTAAACACACACCATATTTATGGTATACCTATATGGCACATGTTTACATGGAAGTAATGATCACATATGTGCACGGTGTGTCTTGTTTATTTCCTTGCATTTTTATAAAACAATAGTGGTGGTGACATGATCCTCACCCTCATCCGTGTCAGTGTCGGCACACCACAGGAAGGGGAGGGACTGAGTGTGAGGCTGACTTTCGCTCTTCCAGACCCGAGCTGGTCTGGAGGGAGCATCCTCCTGCGAGCTTGTGTTTAGGGTTGACTCCTCAGCCTGCCTTTAGGGGCGGGCCGAGCAGATCGGAGAGGGCGGGGGTCCCAGGACTCCGCAGCCTGTGGCCATGCTGTTTGCAGGCGATTTTGTGTCTCTGTCCAGGACGTGAGGCACAGACATCCTCTCACCTCCCACACGTGTGCTACCATGCCCGCTGCCCTCCTCGGTTTATGTTGATGAGAAAGCGCAGTGACTGTTGCTCTCTCCCCAGTTATTTGTGCCCCCCGCCCCCGTATGTGTGTGTGTGTGTGTGTGTGTGTCTGTCTGTGTCTGTCTCTGTGTGTGTGTGTGTGTGTGTGTGTGTGTGTCTGTGTCTGTCTGTCTGTGTGTGTGTGTGTGTGTGTGTGTGTGTGTGAGAGAGAGAGCTCGGTTTGGTTTGTTCCAGGCCTGTGGCTCATGCAGAAGCTGAAGAAGTCTGGCTCCCTCCTGCAGCTCACCTTCAGGGACAACGCCGATCTGCGCAAGTGCTTCCTCTACCAGCTCAGCCAGAAGACAGGTGAGGGCTTCCCCCACGCGGGGGGTCTGAGCGTGAGCTGAGATCCAGTCTGACCTGCTGGCTTCCGCCAAGAGGCCGATTCTCTCACAGAAGCGTTGGAGCGGAGGCACAGCCTCTGTGCCCCCAGGAGGCCCAGCCCCGAGAACTCAGGGTCCCCATGGCGGGTGGAAGGCCCCACACACCGGAGCCCAGGTGTGCTTGCTTGGGGGCATCTCTAGGAGAGCTCACGCCTCGTTCACACAGGTCCTTCCCTCGCCCAACCACACAGGCTCTGGGTCTGGGGCCACTCACAGCCCCTCGCCCAGGTGCAGGGCACCTTCCCGCAGCCCCTCCACCCTGAGGAAGGGCCCCCCCCCCATCACGGGAATGGGCAGAGGGCAGCAGTGGGTGAGGAGGAGCAGAGGCCAGCCTGACTCCCCCTGTCGGGCGCTTGCTCTGTGTGCCTTCCTTTCCCTGTCCGATGAGCGCACCCCCCTCTTCCTGTGGCACAAAAGCTCCCGCGGCAGATGCTCTGCTCAGCCTCGCAGACAGGAGGCCCGTGTGCACCCACACACTCTCTCAGGGCAGGGGGCACAGGATGCACCCCGAAACGCCCAGGTAAAGAGCACCCCGGCTCGTTGCAGGTCTGCAGTATTTTAAAAACGTCGTGCTGGTGGCTTCACCCCAAGATCGCTACGTGCCATTTCACTCGGCCAGGATCGAAATGTGCAAAACCGCCCTCAAGGACAGGCACACGGGTAAGCAGACCTGGCCGGGTGGCTCGGGTGGTCCCACTGCACAGATGGCAGGCCCCATCCCAGCGCAGGGAACATATAAGAATTAGCCAGTGAATGCACAGATAGTGCAACAACCAATCGATGTTTCTCTCTCCTCTCTCCTCTCTCAAGTCAGTCAATCAATCAATCAATAAAAAATTACAAAGCAAACTTTGAGGCCTGGCCAGGCAACTCAGCTGATTGGAGTGTCATCCCTTACACCAAATGCTTACAATCCTTAGAATGGGCCCACACAGGAGGCAAACCATCGATGTTTCTCATCCTGAGGTTTCTCTCTCACATTGATGTTTCTCTCTCTCTCAAACAATAATTAGAAACATATCCTCTGGTGAGGATTAAAAAGATAAGAATAAAGCCCCAGCTGGTTTGGCTCCGTGGATAGGGTGTCTGCCTGCGGTGGAAGGGTCCCTGGTTCAATTCCAGTCAAGGGCACATGCCTGGGTGGCAGGCTCCATCCCCAGTAAAGGGCACGCAGAAGGCAGCCGATCAATGATGCTGTCTCGTTAGTGATGTTTCTAGCTCTCTTTCCCTCTGCCTTCCTCCCTGAACAAAAATACAGATTTTAAAAAATAATAAAAGCAGACATGACATTAAAACTCTGCCGAGTGGGGCCCATCAGACGTTCCGCCCAGGGATAGGAACCCCCCCGCACGCAGCCTCTCCAGGCTCCTCTGTGAGTTCCCCTAGGTCTGCCTGACCCCTGCATTCACCCAGTGAACACTGTCCCCCTAAGTTCAGCCTGCACCCCTGGCTTGCTCCCTCCCCGCAGGGCCTGTGTATGCAGAAATGATCAACAACCTCTTGCGCCCCCTGGTGGAAGCCAAGGACTGCACGCTGATCCGGCACAACGTGTTCCACGCGCTGCCCAACACGGCCAACACCCTGATCGGGCGCGCGGCGCACATCGCGGTGCTGGACTCGGAGCTGTTCCTGGAGAAGTTCTTCCTGGTGGTGGGACTCAACTACTTCAAGTAGCGGCCGCCGCCGCCTGGCTCGCCGAGGCCCGCTGGGCAGCTGGCCCAGTCTCCCTTTTGTCCAGCTCCGCCCTTCAAGCTCAGAGCCCAGAGGAGGCCTGGGGGACGCAGGAGGGGGGACCCGGCACCCGGGTACTTCCGTTTGGGAGATTCGGAAAAGCCGAGCCTACAGGGATCAGAACAGCAGGCTTTGCCCCAACCTGTCCGGCCACCGGGAGGGAGGCTCCTTTATCCGAGATGCTCTCTAGAGAAAATAAAGACTCGGAACTTGGAGCCTTTGTGACCCGCAGCGGCTGGCAAGGGGCAGGCGCCCTCCACCTTACCCAGGCGTGCCCGGCGGGTGGCTAGCGCATAGCTTTATCGTTTTTCAAATTAAATTAAGTGCACACAAGCATTTCAGAACTCAGGTTAACCTCTGTGCAGAGTGGACACACTGGTGTCAATAGGACCCTCATAGACTCCATGTGCCCCTCGCTCCCTCTCCTCCTGTCCCCTCAGCCAGGGGCGGAGGAATGCTTTAGAACCCCCACGTTCATGGCCTCCCTGCGGGTGATTGCGGATATGGGGTGCAGGTATGGGGTGCAGTGATGCGATAGAGGAACATAGAGCTGGCCCGCCAGCCGCCTCCCCGGCTCCTGCATGTTCAGCCTGCTCCATACGTTGTTCTTGCCATGGCCCACGTCTCTGTCCGGTCGGGAAATGGACTTCCACTAAAGCTGGCAGAAGGGGGCGCCGAGGCTGATGCTCAGGTTGTGGTGCTCCGGCAGGTGTACTTCCAGAGAAATGCTCGGCCAGCACCGGGCGCAATTGCAAAAAATTACACCCCTGAGCGTGGCCAGCGGCCCCTCTGTCGGTGGAGGGAGAAAGCCTCTCATGGAGGAAAGCTGGCTTCCACAAGCTCAGGGGCGCCAGGAAGGTGCTGGGCATCCCTCCATAGCAATGTCTTCTTGCCTTAGGGAACTAAAGGGCTAAGGAAGGTCACCATGGCTTAAAAACTAAACACGAAACCTACAAGACAGCAGGAGCGAGCGTGAGATCAGAGAGGACGGAGGGTGGGAGGAGGGCTCCACCTGTGTTATTGGTAAGTGGCCTAAGGGTGGTTTTGAAACTTCAGGATGTTTACCGGGGTCCCCAAGGCTGAGTGCACCCTACGGGCTGAAGGAAGCCCACGGAGGACCCTTCTGCGGAGCGTGAGAGACGCTGGACGCTGCGAATGTCTTCATCCCAGAACCCCCCCTGCTTCTGCCACATCGCCCTCAGTGCGGACACCTGGGCCCTGACCTGGCGCACCAGCGCCTGGTAATGAAGCATTTAAGTCCCTACCGTGGTCACACGTGGCTTTGGAAACGCGGCTCAGAGGCTGGGAGACCATCCAGAGAGGTGACTTCGCAGGAGAACAGAGTGTGAGCCTCTTGAGAAAGAACGAGACGGGCAGCGATGGGCGACCTGCAAAGGCGATTCCACCCACGGGTGAGGGCTTCCCTCGGGGCCTCCAAACTCACATCCTCTGTGCTTGCTTAGGGGCAGGGGTCCTTTGGGCACTTCCCTCTGGGCGTTACGTTCCCGGTGGGCATAGATTCAGCTACTCAGGAGCAGTGCCAGCCTCCCCTGGGAGGGATTGGGTTCCGCAGCATAGCGTGCGCTGCTGGACACCCTGCGCCTCGGCCAGGGCAGGACCCCGGGGTTGTGGCCACTTGTCCTTTCCGGCCGGAGGCGGAGTCCGTGTGTTTCACTGTGTGCTCCCATTTCCACCCGCACCGTGTCATCCCCTGGTCGTCGGAAGACCGACTGCGTCGCCGGTGGTCAGGGTGACTCTGATGACTTCCGTCCTTTCCCCAAACCAGACGCCACCTTTCACTACAATATGCTGCCTGGACCTCGCGAGAACTCGTGGCAATAAACGTCCAGCCGCATGGGGCACCTCTCTTCCGCGGGGTGCCCCGCTGTCTTTGTAACCCCGCTCTGCCTCTGAGCATCCCTTCTCACTGCAGAAAGTCCATCTCTGTACTACATACGAGTGCCAAGTGTCACCTGTCTTGCCTCATTTGAAAGGGTTTTTTATGTCTCTTTCTATTGAAGTATAGATATCTACTATGTATATGTATATACATATATACACACATATATAATATATAAATATATAATGTAAACAGGGACATTCTATTATTGATGATAAAAATTATAAACAAAATGCCTGCCAAGATAACGGTCTCGTCTGTTGTCATTCTCAGCATCAATTTTATTTTTTCTTTGTTGTTGGTTGGTTGGCTTTATGATTTGGTGCCTGTGCCAGAACTACTGAGACATAATGGTTACTGATCCTGAGATTCATTGGAATCGGCTGTTGGGGAGCCAGATATACTCAGAGAAGTAGATGTGGACCAATGTTACTTTAGGGAAAACTAACCGAAGCCCTAGACCCTAACCTTAAATCAAACCTTGTGCCTTATCCCTCGCCCTAAACCTGCCCCTAGCCTGAACCTAGCCCTAACTTTAAGCCTAAACCCTGACACTAGCCCTAATCCTAAACCTAAATCTATCATTAGCCCTTTCCCTAACCATAACCCTAATCCCGGCCATAGTCCTAATACTAACCTTACCCCTATCCCTAATTCTAACCTTAACGTTAACCCTAGCCCAGTGGTCGGCAAACCGTGGCTCTCGAGCCACATGCGGCCCTTTGGCCCCTTGAGTGTGGCTCTTCCACAAAATACCACATTCTGGGTGAGTCTATTTTGAAGAAGTGGAGTTAGAAGAAGTTTAAGTTTTAAAAACTTGGCTCTCAAAAGAAATTTCAATTGTTTTACTGTTGATATTTTGCTCTTTTGACTAATGAGTTTGCTGACCACTGCCCTAGCACTACTAAGATGACCAGATGAACCGCTTTTGGCAGGACAGTCCCAATTTTTGACAATTTGTCTCGAGTCCTGTGGCGTTTTAAAAAAGTCCTGAGTCTTTGAAAAAAACTAAAAATCGGGACTTTAAAATCGGGACTGTCCCGCCAAAAGCAGGACGTCTGGTCGCCTTACACTAACCATAAAAATAACCCTAACTATAACCCTCCCCCACTACAACCACCTTCCATAGTCCAGGTGTTTTAAAAGATTGGTGATGACTTAACTCAGAACCACCTGGGTAGATTTTTAAACTACACCTAACCCTAACCCTAACCCTCACTCTCACCCTAACCCTAGCCCTAGCCCTAGCCCTAGCCCTAGCCCTAACCCTAACCCTAGCCCTAACCCTAACCCTAGCCCTAGCCCTAACCCTAACCCTAAACCTAACCCTAACCCTCACTCTAACCCTCACTCTAACCCTAACCCTAGCCCTAACCCTAACCCTAGCTCTAGCCCTAACCCTAACCCTAAACCTAACCCTAACCCTCACTCTAACCCTCACTCTAACCCTAACCCTAGCCCTAGCCCTAACCCTAGCCCTAACCCTAGCCCTAGCCCTAGCCCTAGCCCTAGCCCTTATTGGCAGGTTGGAATCAGCTGGAGAGCTGTGCCAGGAGAGTGTGGAGGGACTCACTCCTTTCTAATTCCTGTCAGTGTCTTCACCTGTACCCCGTCGGTCTCATATGGGTTTGCCTTCTCAAGAGCTGGAACAGGTGGAATTTCTCTGAGTATCCCTGCGGGAGTCAGTGGGCATTTGCTGAGGATGGTCCTGGTTTCTTCCCTAGCCACTCAGCCAACCCACAGCAATGGACTCTGTTGCAGAAAAAGCTTGACTGTGGCTCAGGTTGACCTGCCAAGCTTTGGAATTTGCAAGAGGAGAGTCGTTTCTGGGATCAGACATTCTGGGGGCAGGGGGCAGGGCGCAGGTCTCTAGGCAGGCAGTGCCAGGCTACCTCTGGGCTTGCTTCCCAGCCAGAGGGTGGGGCCAGGTTTCCTGTCTACATAATAGGTTTGAAAATATCTCCCTTGAAAGGCAGTTGGGGTGTCTGGGATGGTGCCTGCTGGGGGGTGGGGAGGAGAGGAGGAGGTGTGCTAAAATTTGGAGAGGTACCCTAGGAATATTTGTAATGAGAGGTTAGCTGTAGGAAATTTCCTTTATAATGAAATAAGAAAAATTCAACAAAGTCAATGAAAAATCCATCCATCCATCCATCCATACATCCAATATTAACCCTTAAAGAAGAAAAGCTTGCCCAGCCAGCTGGCTCAGTGGTTGAGCACTGAATCAGGAGGTCACTGTTTGATGCCCAGTCAGGGTACATTTTTGAAATCAATAAAAATATATTAAGAAAGAAGGAAAGAAAGAAAGAAAGAGCCGAAACCAGTTTGGCTCAGTGGATAGAGCGTCAGCCTGCAGATGGAAGGGTCTCAGGTTCGATTCTGGTCGAGGGAATGTACCTTGGTTGCGGGCACAACCCCAGTGAGGGGGGTGCAGGAGGCAGCTGATTGATGATTCTCTCTCATTGATGTTTCTAACTCTCTTATCCCTCTCTCTTCCTCTCTGTAAAATAAACAAACAAACAAACAAACAAACAAACAAATAAATAAATAAATAAATAAAATATATTTAAAAAAAAATAAAATCCCTTTCGCTCTTTTCCGGGGCCCTGTGTGTGTGAGGCACACAGGAACCGCGCTGTGGGAGCACAGGTGGGGCTGGAGGGATCCTTTCTGCTCTTGCGCAGAGGGCGTTGGAGGGTGGGGTGATTTCTGGGTGCCCACTGCTGTGGGGAGCGCCTGGGTGTCCCAGGTGGCTGAGCGGACGAGAGAGGGAACTCACACTGGACCCCAGGAGGGAACGTCATGTGCCCTAGGACTTAAATAAACATGTGAGGAAGGAATGAAGGACTGATTCACAGCAGGTGCTAAATGGATCTCAACACATCCCTAAGCTAGCAGCCTTTTCGCTGCACAGGCTTTCTCCCTGGGGCGTCCTTAACGCTCTGCCCAAGGACAGGGCCCTCCACAGGCCCCACAGACAGTGCGGCCTGTGACTGAGAGAAGGAGCTCGCGGGAACCCTCCCGGGGGAGACCCTGCCCTGGGCTGCTGGCCTGGGGCAGTGCCTGCGGCAGAAATTCCCGTGGCCCGAGGAGGGCGCCCAAAGCCTGACAAATAGCAAAGTGCTGGCTCCAGCTGGGCGGTTCCATCCCTGCCTCTGTGAGTGTGCTTGGAGTCTGCGCAGGAGTTTTTGGGAACAAGAAGAGAAACACTGAGGCCAAGAAGGTAGACTTAGGGAGGGGCGGCCTGACTTTTTAGGATCTCCAGCCGGGATGAAGTTGAAGAAAGAATTTATTCCCATTCAAGCCTCAAGCCCTGACTGAGGTGTGGCCTGCAGAGAGAGCGCAGAGCTGGGAGAAGGGCTTCTGCAGGCAAAGGAAGGCTGCTCTCCTTAGCCAAGGCCATGTGTTACTGGTCATCAGTTCCACATTTGCTTTCCCCGAAAGGGCTGCCCAGACCCCCCCCCTCCCGCCCCCCCATGGAGGACAGGACTCCCTAGATTCTTCCAAAGGAACAAAGGCCTTTGCTGCCCGCAGAGCAAAGGGAATCCTTGGAGGTGAGCAAACCATTCCTTCTTTTATTTATTTACCCGGCACCTGCCACCTGGAGGGGCACACAGCCCGCAGGGGGCCACCAGGCGTCTCCCAGCGGGGGGGTCTCTTCTCACACTTGTGGGAGCTTCACGCCGGGGCCCAGCGGCGTGCCATTCCCATGGAATCTTGGAGGAAATAAAACCCCCCAGAGGCTGGGACTTGTCCAGGGCAGCACGGCTGGGTCCGCTGTCCTCACACCACTGTCCCCGCCACAGTCCTTCTCCCAAGCGAGGCCCTGGCGCCCGGCCATGACCCCACAGGTGGGTTCTGTTTGGTTTTTGGAATGCCAGTGCCCAGGCTGGTCACGGGGCACCCACTTCAGGATGCCGTGAGGGACATTCACATCGCCCGCGGGACCTGGTGAAGAGCCAGGCTGCCCTCTCCCCCCACTCTCCCTTCCCTCACACAGGTGCCTTTGTTTTGGTGATCTTGGTTGATTTCAATAACTATTTGGACAACTTCATTTTTTCTTTCTGTGTGTTCAATCCCTGCTGTTAAGTTTAATCACCAATAAAGAAGTGAGGCCTCGATACCCTAGGCCCCCAATCCTCACCCCAATAAAGGCAGAACCCCAGCCTGTGTCCTCTCTGCCCCAACTTTGCTGTGAGGTCCCAGGTGTGCCATGTGCTTCCCAGGACCTGTGCGCAATAACCCCTTTAAAAAAATAATTATTTTCCCGTTTCCTGATGGCTGTTGCTGAGGTGTGTCTTGCAGTCAGTGACATAGGGGCCAGTTCAGCCTCCCCCTGGTTCGCTATAGGCTGAGCCGGCATGGACACACTCCCCTCCTTAAAGCCTCAAATGGCTCCGTTTCAGCTGGAATTCAGCCCCGCAGGGCTTAGCTGCGCCGCTCAGAGAAGCCTCCTTGACCACTCACCCCACAGCCAGCCTCGGCTCACTGTGATTATCCTCCGCCAGCACTGAATTACTGAGCTATCATGGACTAAATCATAAGATACTCAAAGTGTGCACTATGATGACTCAGTATGCACGTACACTGTGGAAGTACTGCCCCATCTAATGAGTTCATCATCTCACATATTTATTTATTTTTGATGGGGAGACCATTAAAGCTCCACTCTCTTACAAACTGCAATGACAGGATAGTGTTGCCCACTTCAGCTACAATGTTGAGATGCTAGACCTTCTTTTCCTATAACTGCAGGTTTGTTCACTTTCACCAACATTCCCCTAAAAGGAGATACCGCCTCACATAAACATAGTCAAGTTTTCCTTGTTCCTCCATCCCTCAGAGGCACGTGAGCTGCTTCCCTGCCTTAGCTCCCGGGAATAATGCCGCGGTGAAACGGGAAGGCAGGTATCTCTTTGAGGTGATGATTTTGTTTCCTTTGCATGTATTTCCAGAGGTGGGATTGTTAGATCAGATGGAAGTTGTATTTTTAATTTCTTAAGCTACATTTTAATTGTTTTTTCGAGGAAACTCCATACGGTTTTTCTCCCAGTAGTGGCTTCACTAACTCACAATCCCACCCAAAATGCAGGAGGGTTCCTTTCGCTCCACATCATAGCCAACACTTGTTATCTCTCTCTCTCCCTCTTTATTTTTATTTTATAACAGCCGTAAATAAATCCAAAAGACGCTGAAAAGACAAGGGAGAGCCTTTATTGAGGCAAACAGTTTGCAAACAAGAGAAAAGCAGCTTCTGGCAAAAATAAACCCAGAGAGTTAGGGTGCTCCTCCCACAGGAAGGTCTTGTTTCGTACACAAAGTCCCTCCCAGGCTCCTAACTGGGGACTTTTATGTAAACAAGGTGCCCCCATTCCCACGGTTCTGATTGGTCTGAATCACTCAGCTCTGATTGGTCGGTACTACTACCACTTCCTGACTGGTTGTGAGGGAGCAATTCTGATTGGACGGGGCAGGTCTCAGCCGATTGGTTGAAAGGAAGGAGTTCCGGAAATGCCTGGCGAGCAGGCACAAGGGGAACCTGGACTTCCGCCCCGAGGCACAGGGCGTACCGGAAGGCCTAGCGGTCCTGGCGGCTGGGGTGTCACTATTTCTAGGATTTGCGGCCTCGGGGGATCCTGGGGAGCCCTCCCATCAGGTGAGTTCCTTCTGGGGTTCTCTCTTCTCTCTCAGGGTCCACGGAGCCGTTCTCACAGCTGTGAGGTGACGCCTCCTCTTCCATGTGCATGTCCCTGGTGATGGCGATGGTGATGGCGCCTCTTCCTGAGCTCTGGGCCGCTTATATGTCTTCTAGGGGAGCATGGGCTCTTCTGGGTTCTGCCCGTCTCTCTCGTCCACCCAGAATATAGGTTTCCTGAGAGCCAGGGTCCTGTGTGCTTGGCACGTCTCCATCCAAGGCCTTCAGGACAGGACACAGCGGGGAGCGGACGCACAGCGAGGCCTGAGCTGCCCGAGCCGAGACCAAGCCCCGGGCTCACGTCCTCCTTGCAGGGGCTGACCTGAGATGCCGTGTGGGTTTCTGCTGCTGGGATTTGCTCCGTCAGCGGCTGTGTGAGGGTGAAACGGGAGGCCCAGGCCTGTGGGCGGCGGGCCTTCATGCCGGTGGCGGCATTTCACGGGTGGGACGGGGAAGGCGGGAGCGGGGCAGAGTGGGCAGTCTTTGCTGGCGTCCTCCTGGGACCTGCACTCACCCGCTCCGGATGCTTTCAGAGTTGGTGAAAAGCCACAGCGAGTACCCGGTAGGAGGCTTTCTCTGCAAAAAAGGCAAATAGGGCACTGTCCGCAGGGCTGAGAAACAGAGTCTTCAAATGGCTCATGGCGCTCACGCTTCCAAGGCCTGGTGGGGCGTTCTGGGATGGCTCCCCGTGTCTCCTCCATCAGGAGGACAGCGATTGCCCTTGGCTGAAGCACTAAGGGCCGGGCCCCCCCGAGTGCTGGGGACGTGAGGTCCCTGGAGCCACGTCATGCATGGCCTGCCGCGGTAGCAAACGCCTCCCTTGACTTCGCTCACACGTACAGTGAGAGAGAGAGAGAGAGTGCGGGGGGGCTCCGAGGTGGGAGGTGTGTGTGTCCAGGAAGCCTTTGGCGACCCCCAGCATCTGCAGGACAGACGCCTGCCGGTGGGAGAGGTTGGGGGGGACCCCTTTTTGCACAGCTCATTTTCCCAGCGGCTCCCTGGCACACACGTGCTGGCAGCCAGCTAACGAGGTGCAGATTGAAAACGGCTGAAGAGGCTCACAGTGAACCGGGTGCTGGGACAGAGCGCCCTGAGGAAATTCCTCCAGGTGCAATGGTTAGTTCCCGGGGCGCGGCTCCCACACTTGAGCGGGGCCCGCCCCTTCCTCCGTCTGCAGGCCTCTAGAGAGGGGAGACCTGGAGCAGTGGCCGGCGCAGGGCCGGATGGTAAGCCTGTGTGTGTGTAGAAAGTTATTGTCGCTCTTGCGCATTCATAGGCAAACCTTGTAGTGTTCTCTGTTTTATTAAATTGTTTTCTCTTTTAAAGTATATATTTTATTGATTTTTTTACAGAGAGGAAGGGAGAGGGATAGAGAGCTAGAAACATCAATGAGAGAGAAACATCCATCAGCTGCCTCCTGCACACCCCCTACCGGGGATGTGCCCGCAACCAAGGCACATGCCCTTGACCGGAATCAAACCTGAGACCCTTCAGGCCGATGCTTTATCCACTGAGCCACACCAGTTTCGGCTAAATTGTTTTCTTATATTGGCCTTTCCTTTCGTCCATTTTCTTTGGGTCTAACCCACTGGTCTTCCCGCTGGCTTCTGTGCAAATATCTAGATGACGATTTCTGCCCTCGTGATGTGCGGACACATTTCACTGGGAGTGTCATTCGCAGGTGAGGGGCTGCTCAGTCTCTAGCTCTTTTTGATGGGGCTGTTGTGTGTCCGTCCTTTGAGTAAATTGTGTGCTTCACGAAGATTGCTGAATGTAGAGGCATGACTTTGTCCCCACTTCTGAGGCAGCCAGTGCCTGGAGCTGTATGGTAATGGCCCCTCTGTCCTTTGATATTGGCAATTTGTGTCTTCTCTTCGTTGACTTTATTCCGTCTGGCTAGCCATTTATCATTTTTATCGATCTTTTCAAAGAACCATTTTTCCCATTGATTTTCTTTTTTCTCCTCTGCAATTTCATTGATTTTTTGCATTTTATTTATTTTCTTTCTTTTGCTTGTTTTGGTTTCATTTGCTCCCCCCCAACCCCCCCCCCCCCCCCGAGTTTCTTAAGGTGTAAACTTGGATCACTGATATAATAACTTCCTTCCTTTGTAATATAAACATGTGATTCTACCTCTTTAGGCCATCTGTATTCCATCCACATGGATTACTGTCATATTTTACTTCCCATTCCATTGAAAACCTTTCTCTATTTGATCCTCGAATTATTTATAAGAGTGCTGTTTAATTTTCAAATATGTGAGTTTTTTTCTCTCCTAAATACCTTTCTGTTATCAGTTTTTTGTTTAAATCCATGTGGCTAAAATACATGCAACTTAGATCTCCCCCAAACTGCCCATACTATGAAATTTGATATAGTTGGATCAGTAGCTAGGCACCATGTTTATTACAGTTGTCTATTTGTTGCTCTCTTTTCCTGTTTTTCCTCGTGCACACTTTTTCTTTGTGTGATTTGAGGGCCATACCAACCTTGGCTGCTCCATTCGGTCAAACATCCCATCAGCTCACCCCTAATGCCTTGGCAGGGCCAGACCTCATGATTTCGCAGGCCTTATGGGGAGATGTGTCCAAGTCCTAATCTCCAGCTTCAGTAAATACATTCTTTTTTTTCTTTTTTTTTTTAATATATTTTATTGATTTTTTTACAGAGAGGAAGAGAGAGATAGAGAGCCAGAAACGTCAACGAGAAACATCGACCAGCTGCCTCCTGCACATCCCCCACTGGGGATGTGCTCGCAACCAATGTACATGCCCTTGACCAGAATCGAACCCGGGACCTTTCAGTCCACAGACCGATGCTCTACCACTGAGCCAAAGCGGCTTCAGCTGTAAATACATTATTATTTGATGTAACAACAGATGCCCAGGAGAGGGCGCTGTGAGTCCACACTCACAACAGGGTCTCCTGGGAGAGGAGGGAAAACCCCTCATGGAAGCTGGCGCCAAGCCCACTTCTTTGGGGTCCGGGGACCAGGTTCTCGGAATTCACACAGCACGTGCGCAAACCACTGCTCACACACACGTGTCCATCCAGCTCTCTTCCCAGGTGCTCGGGAGGCATTTATAGGGGCCGGGTGAGGAGCTGTGTGGGAGACGGTAGCGTGAGGGCCCATGCACGCACTCATTCCTTTCATGGGTGGCTGCACGAACACATCCTTACAGTCACTCCGCACCGCCTGACTGCGGTCCCTGCCTCAGCAGGAGCCACGCCGGATCCCAGAGGGAAGTGCTGCTCACCGTGATGCCCTCCTAGGTGCCTCCTCCAGATGCCAGTGAGGCTCCTGCAGCGCTCACCTGTGGTCCTGCCCTTCCCAGTGCCCTCCCTCCTCAGAGCACAGCGGCCTGAGCTGGGTGGGGGTGTGTCACATCTGGGTGGGTGTCCTCTCCCTGTCACGGGGCCCTGCTCCCAGGAGGATGCCCGCCGGCATCTCCCGCTCCCGCACACGCCATCACGCCGCTCTCACTGCGAGGCCGCTGCGGTGGAATCGCCGGCTTATGCCCCCCGGGCCGCCTCGCCCCGGGAGGCAGCTGGCTGCTCTGCCTTCAGCGTGCTTTTCCCGCTTCTGCTGCCACCGGAAAGGCCGTGCGGAGGGTGAGGGGCTGCCTCTGGCCTCTGTCCTCCCTCATTTACCAGGGCCCCAGGCCGGTCACTCACGACTCAGAATTTTAATTCTCTGACTTCGGAGACCAGCCAGGCTGGCCAGAAAGCCTCTCTCCTGGATGGGGCCATGCTTTGGTCTTTCTTAAACTCAGACAGCACTGTGTCAGGCCCTCCTGTGACAGAGTCAGTCTAAGTGTTTTGTGTGCCTCCTATCCCAGCCCTTGCATTCACTAAGCCCTTTGGAGACCCAGCCCTTTTGCATGCCTGCTTTCCCATGGACTCTACCCAGGACAAGCAGCTGGCTTACGGGATGCAGAGCAGGGGTCTGTGGGTGACCGGCTGCTCCCATGCTGCCGGCAGGACTGGAATAAACGCTCGTGTATGACTCACCCCTGTCTCTGTTTATCAGCTCGAGTAGTGACAGGCACCAGACCATATTCCGGTTAGAGAGTCAGGTGTCATCGGGGGTGGGTTTGGGGGGACTGGTGGCAGGTGAGGCCTGGGACACACTGAGGTAGACAAGGCCCGCCTCTCCAGGTGGGGTGCCCAGGTCTCCATCACATCCCAGCTCTGAGGGAGCAGAGTCACAGCCACGGCCACTCACACCGCCTCCCGCTGCCCCGGAGCGCGGCAGGGACATGCTTTCCCGTGTGTCCATCTCTCCCTTGCAGCGGGCGAGGACGGCTGTTCCAGAGCCCAGCTCCGGAGGAGAAGTGCAGCATTCTCACACCACAGCTGGAAACGCCCTCGGCTCAGCACCCAGACACTGTTTGCCGTTCTGAGATCGCACGCAGGAGAGGCCGTCTTCCCATTTAATTTAATCAATCGGTATTTACCAAAGGTCTGCCGGGTTAATGCAGTGAGTGTCGGAGGCTCCGCGGCGGCGAAGGCCGAGCGCGAACGCTGAGCTGTGCCTTCAGCAGCTTAGGGTCTAATTGGAGCCACAGGATAGAGGGCGCGGAGCACGGGTCCTCCACGGAGCGGCTGCCGGTAGGAAACAGGAGCCCTGTGTGCGGCTCAGAGGCCCTCGCACAGGCAGTACAGCGGGTCAGACCTCACCGCCCGTTTCCATCTCAAAGGACAGGCAGGTGCCCGAGGGAGGTGGTGTTGGCCGGGGCCCTGAGCTTCCAGGGAACGGACACAGAGTGCTGTTTGCTGTGTCCTCCGGAGGCAGCCTTCCCCTCGAGAAGCCCACCCCGCCTCCCCCGGGGGGTCTCGGGGTTCTGAGACCAGGGCAGGAGCACAGCTCTGAAGAAGGAATGATTTCCATGAATACGGAGCGAAGTAAAGCACCTCCTGTGGGCTGTTTTTGTTTTTAAGTTTCGGAGAGGAAGGGGGGGCGGGGAGAATAATTGATCTGCCTCCTGCACGCCCCACACTGGGGATCCAGCTAGCAACTCGGGCACGTGCCCTGACTGGGAATCGAACTGTGACCTCCCGGTTTGTAGGTTGACCCTCAGCTGCTTATCTCGCTGGCCAGGGGAAGCGCCTGGTTCACACAGCAGGGCTTTTGCGTGGAGGCCACCTGAGGTCCATGTCCCAGCTCCCGGGATGACGTGTGTGGGTGTTTCCCACGGGGTCACGCTGCACTTGGGACATTCTGACGCATGATTCAGGTTGACCAGCTGTCCGTGCTCAGTGCTCAGCATGTCAAGCTGAACAGGATCTGCCCACCACCGCTTTGTATCTGGGGAAGAAAACTCGGTCTAGGAAGATAGATATTTGTCCCCTGAGAGTCATTGGAAACAGGATAAGAGCCAGAATTCAGCATGGTGCTACATGAAATAATTTATAAAATATATCCTCTTTACAATTTTATTATATCTCAAGCATTTGTGAACCCCTGCAAAGTGTTTTTTTAAATGGAAAAGGAGCTTTTATTGACAGCACAAATATTTGCTATTTGCAGCCGTGCTTGTTTGGATGCACCTGGGCGAGCCGGTTCAATGGCAGCGAGGAGTTCAATGCGGTGTCTCTGTATCTGCAGGCCAGGTTTCTGTCTGCCAGTTTATCTGGCCGGCTCCAATTATGGTTGTTTGTTCTTCGTTGCCTCTCCTTTAATGGGGCACGCACTCAGGTATAAAGCGTTTAATTGCTTTGGAGTCGGCATTACAGGAAATGCAGCACATAAACCCATCAGGGCGCCTGTGCTAGCTGCTTCCCATGCCCTCCCCTGGCGCGGGGGCATTCCCAGCCGGCGACAGGGTGCCAGCCAGCCTCCTGAGGCCCTTAACTGTCAGAGGGTAGGCGGGTGGGAAAGCCGAGCTGAGAGGCCCATGTGGAACAAGGAGCTAAACATTTTCTGAGGCAGAGGAGGTGTCCCCAGTCAGTCAACATTCGTGCTGGTTTTTAAGGGATGCGTTGGGATCCCTTACAAAAAGAACAACATACATGTATATTACACACACACACACACACACACACACACACGTTGTTCTTTTTGCATGAGGACATTTATTAGGTAAGTTACAGAGGTAGAAGTGGTTTCTAGAAGAAATGGGCTTAGGAAACAAGTTATGGAGGTAAAGGAAGGGCCCCTGGAGCTAGGAGTGAGGAAGGTGATGGTGAGGTGCCTGGAGCCAGAGGGTGGGGGAGGGGGAGGGGGAGGAGGAGGGAAGGGAAAGGTAGGGTGAGCTCCAGGGAGGGCCCCTCTTTATTTCTGAGAAATAGATTAGTTTGGCTCTATCCTTCTTCATTGTTAGGGCCAGTGTCCCTGTTGCTTCACCGGATTTTGGGGACAGCGGGGTGGGCGGGGGAGGTGAAGTGCCTGTGGAGGGCGGGCATTTCTCAGCGAAGACGTGAAGGTACCACGGCGAGCTCTCCTAATCGGCAGCCTCTATGGCTGCGCCCTCGCCTGCACCCAGCGCCTTCTCTGCACCCGCCAGAAGCCGTCCAGGTGCTGGAAATAAAAAGCCCGCTTGGGTGTGAGCCACAGCTACCGGGAAGAGAGGGGCAGACTTGATGGTTAGCTATGCAACATAAATCCCCGGAGGTGGTGCCCTCTGACCCTCCCGCGTCCTCACCTGCGGGAGACCACATGGATGCATCGTGTCAGCGAGATGCGGGCCCTGCACCCCATCTCCCTCCAGCCAGCTGCCCTCGCCGGGAGGAAGGGGTGCGGGGGAGAAGAACATTCCAGAAGCCCTGGTAGCCTGGCCCGGTCCTACGGTTACCTGGAAACTCTCTCCTGTCCCGACCTCCCTCCCAGACTCCATCCCACTTCATTAGATGCGTGTTCTGTTGGAACCGGCCTTGTGGGTCTGTCAGCACCTCGCCAGCCGCTTTTCTCCATCCCTGTGCCTGGATTTCTTTCATTCCTGTCACCTGCTGAGCCCGCTCACCTGCCCTCTGTCCACCTCATGTTTCCTAACCCCAGGTCATGTTTCCTAACCCTAGGGTCTCTGCGGAGACCGTGTGCTCCTCAAGCTCTCCAAAACGGTTCCCCTCTGCCGTCCCAGGGCCATGTGTTCAGGATGCTGGCCGCTCACTCACCTGTCTGTCATTCACTGAACCTGCCTGTGGCGAGCCGGCACAGCCCTGGCACACTCAGCCCCACGGTGGGCACCGTATGTGCCCACCAGCTCAGCCAGGTTCGGTGAGCCTGCGGGGCGGTGAAGGATTGGGAAAAGACAGACGAGAGAATGAATGCTGGGTCTGGGTGGGACGCTGCCTCTCTGATGGAGGGCTAGCAACAGTGCCTCACACCATGAGCCATGTCTTTATTTTACAGCCGATGCCACGAGGCAAAGTGAGGGCGGGTCAAGATATTTACAACATTCTCCCGGGTTTAGATCCTACTCAATTACATGCATCTGAACTTTATCAAGCCCACATCACTCAGGCATGTGGGGCCAGTGTTGGACCACAGGTTCAAGCTCACGACCACAGCTGTTGGCTATCACGGTGCTGGGAGGTTCTGCCCTCCACGCTGGGACCTGCCCGTGGCTTTGCCACGAGAGGACTGCGCCCTCTCCTCAGCCCAAGGCTTGAACCTGTCCGAACACTGTAGCCGCGCCCCACACCCACCCCGTGGACAGGCACCTGTTTGGACACTGGGTGGTTCTAGAAAGGAAATGTCCAGGAAGGAGGCCGAGGAAGTGGGTTCAGAGACTGCTCACTAGCACTGTGAGTTCTTAATCTCCGAGCCTCGTCTCTCTCTGAACAGGGCCATCCGTCAGCACGGAGGTGCCCGTGGGTGCGTCCCCGCAGAATTCCTGGGAACTTGGCTGTCCCTGTGTCTCCACAAACAGATGGCCGGTAATGAGAGTGCTCCTGTCCCTCACCTGCGATTCCCCATTATACAGCATCAATACACACTCAGCTCTAATTCAATTAGGCGGTAATGAGGTGAGGAGATGGTGCTGGGACCCAGCACGGCACTCTGGCAGTTGGGGTTGGGAAGCAATGGCCAGTGATGTTTGTGTTCCATTAGAGCTTATGTGGTGATTTAGAAACCTTTTGTTAAAGTGCCCTCAACACATTCTGCTTATAATAGTCTGTCAGCCCGGAGAAGTCCTCCGAGGAAAACACAAATGTGTATCTTAGAGAGTGGCCATAATTACGTTTGAGCCCCTGTTAACAGCAAGGTGAGGGAGGGAGGGAGAGAGGAAGGAGGAGGGGGAGGAAAAGAAGGGGGAGGAGAAGGGTAATGAGGAGGAGGAAGAAGGAGGAGGAGGGGGAATAAGGGAGAAGGGGGAGAAGGAAGAAGAAGGAGAAGGGAGGAGGAAAGGAGACAGGAGGAGAGACTGGCAGGAAGAAGGGAGGGAGGGAGGGAGGAAGAGGAGGAGGAAGAAGCTTCTATCTTACAGATGAAGACAGGGGAGGGGAATAGAAGAGAGTGGCCTGTTTCCAGGCCAGGAAGGGGTGGTTTTGCTCCCCCGCTGGTTCAGGTGGGAGACTCCGGTGGGAGCAGGCAGCCTGCAGTGAGGTTCAGGCGGGAGACTCTGGTGGGAGTAGGAAGCCTGCAGTGAGTTTCAGGCGGGAGACTCCGGTGGGAGCAGGCAGCCTGCAGTGAGTTTCAGGCGGGAGACTCCGGTGGGAGCAGGCAGCCTGCAGTGAGTTTCAGGCGGGAGACTCTGGTGGGAGTAGGAAGCCTGCAGTGCCGGGTATTTGCTTCCTCAGCTCAGGTCCCCGGCGGTGAGCATCTGTGCTAGAAGCGAGTCTGTTCTCACAGACCCTCCCTGGCCGTGACCGCTCCGGCCTGCGCACAGCGGAGGTGGGCGGGCCCGCCTGGCTCTGGAAGGGAGCTTCCCCCGTGCCCACCTGCTCCCACCTCTGGCAGCGAGGCTGGTGCTGCCATGTGTGTGCATGGGGTCTGGGAGCCCCCGTGGTCCTGGAACTGCACCCAGAAGATGGTTTGCTTCTGTGCTGCCGTCCATCTTTCCTCCCTGAGTCCTCTCCAGGCCAGCATTGGGGTTTCTCTATTTTTAAAAATATATTCTTATCGGATTCAGGAAGGGAGAGAGAGAGAGAGATGAAAACATCCATGAATCGAGAGAATCACTGATTGGCTTCCTACTGCACACCCCTCACTGGGGATCAAGCCCACAACCCAGGCAGGTGCCCTGACCGGGAATCAAACGGTGATCTCCTGATCTCCAGGCTCAACCTCTGAGCCATATCTGTCTGGGGTGCTTTTCTATTTTTTATTTTTGGCAACATGACAACAGTCTGATGAAAGCCTGGTCTACACATGTACGTTTGTTTATCAGCACATTGAGCCAGCCTTGGTCCAGATCTGGGGACGTGGGGTGACCCGGGCAGCGGGGGCTCTAACCTTCCACCTCCCGCCTCCCTCGCCCCACGGCGGGCCTGGGAACGTCCCCTCTGTGCGTCGGCGGGGCTTTTAAAACGGATGCGCGTGGGCAGCCGGCCCCTGGGGAAGCCCCTTCATTAGCTCTTGGTCCCCCACAGGTCAGGCCGCGAGGGCTGTTGGCTCGGGGTTGTATTGAGTTTGCTGTCACGGGAATAAATCACTATTGACCTTTTTACTTTTAAGAGTTTAATGAACTTAAGAATGGAAATGACCCATGGAAGTAACCAGTGTAACCTTACCTTCTATAACGAAGAGCCATTGTCATTACGGGTCATGCTTGGTCAAGCTGGGGTCACGGCGTTCACACCAATGACACAGACCACGATGGCAGCAGTGGCGGCAGACAGTGTGAACGGCCTCCATTCAGAGTCAGACAGGAATCCTAAATGAAGTTCTAGGTAGACGGGAAGTGCTGAGAGCAGGGGACCCGGGACATGCTGGCCTGAAGGCAATGAACCCACACGCGCTATACAGCCACGTGTTTCAGGAACTACACCTACCTCAGGTATAGCTCACATAACCTTTCACCCTGGGAATCAGGGATGGCAGCCACATGACCCTGACTTCACCATGTAGCTGTACTCAGCAACATTCAATAACACAACAATACCCATTTTTAGGAGTTTTGCTATCCAGGTACATAATTCCTTTTATACCATGTTCATGTGTGAAATGAACCAGAAAAATCCTGGAGATTGATATGAACCTTATCAATGCAAGATCATATAAGAAATTATTTGCATTTTAATAAATAATAAATACCCTTAGTGTTTTTCCAATTATTGGTAAGTTGCATAAGAAAATGTGTTTTAGTGTCTTGGGTTTTGTTTTTGTTTTTTTAAAAAAATGTGTTTTTATTAATTTCAGAGAGGAAGGAAGAGAGAGAGCTACATCAATGAGGAGAATCACTGAGTGATTGCTTTCTGCACCCCCTACTGGGATGGAGCCCGAAACGGCAAGGGGTGTGTGCTGTGACCAGGAATGGAACCATGTTCTCCTGGGTCATAGGTCGATGCTCAACCACTGAGCCACATCAGCTGGGCTAGTGTCTTGGTTTTCTGATGCTATTTAATACCCCCCCTCCCCCCAAAACTTAATGCCTTACAATGATAGCCATTTAATTGTTCAACATCAGCTTAGCAATTTGGGCTGGGTGCCCTGGCCTAGTCTTGGTCATTCACTGATTATAGATGATGAAACGGGACCACGTGGTCCAAGATGGCTTCACCTCATATCTGGAGGTTTGTGCTGGCTGTTGGGGCAGGGGCACCTCTGTCCCCTTCCCCCTGCCTCTCCAGCAGGATGGCTCTGACTCCTTCTCAGGACGGTCTTAGGACAGCCCAGGAGCCAGCAGGAGGCTGCCAGCCTGTTGGGGCCGAGGTTTGGACCTCCCACGATGACCTCTGTTCTCACCATTCATCTCGGGCTGGAAAGAGCACCCTCTCTGGTTCCTATAATAGAACTGACTCTCTGAACTCACGTCTAGCTGGCAGTTACCACCGTGTTCCCGTAGTGAGTTCCTCGAGGTAGTGGTCCCAGTGTGCGTCAGGTTGGCTAGAGGCATGTCCTCCTGCCGGGTGGCCAGGGACATGGCTCTGTAACCAGGCCACTGGCTGTGCATCAGTGTCAGTGTCAGCGTCAGCGTCAGCATCAGCGTCAGGCAGGGAGCTCATTTGCCAAGGGACTTGGACACAGACATCTTTTCAGTGCATCAGCCCTCAACCCGCATTCTTTTTTTTTTCTTGTTAATAGACTTTATTTTTAGAGTTAAGTTCACAGCAAAATTGAGCAGAAAGTAGAGATTTCTTCCCTATCTCCTGACCCCAAATACACACAGCCTTGCCTACTATTAGCATCCCTTACTAAAGCAGTACCTCTGTTACACTCAGTGCACCTACAGACACACTTGATGTATTCAAGCCTCTATTCAGGAAGGAAGAGAGAAAAGGAGGAGGAATCTATATATATAAAAGCCTAAGGGACTGTTTGTTCCACTGGTAGATATGACACACACTGGCCACCAGGGAGCAGAAGCTCAGTGCACAGGCATGGAAACATGGAACAGACGGATGAATCTCAGAGGGAAGGGAGGAGGAGGGAGGGCAGGAAGAAGTTAACCGAAGATCTTACATGCATACCAGAGGCCTGGTGCTCAGATTTGTGCACTGATGGGATCCCTCTGCCTGGCCTGTGGGGATTGGACCGAAATGGGCTCTCCGACATCCCCCAAGGGGTCCCGGATTGTGAGAGGGTGCAGACCAGGCCGAGGGACCCCACAGGTGCATGAATCCATGCATCGGACCTCTAGTAGTAAGAGCAAGAGGGAAAGGTATAAGAGAGAAAATCAGGACAGAAAGAAAAGAACCCAAAGGAAGGCAATTTAAAAATAAGGACATGACGGCAGTAATAATAGCATGCACCTTATAACACTCTTGGGAGGATTAAATAATTTACCATATGTAGAGCATTTAGCACGGTGCCTGCAGATGGTGAATATTCCGTAAATGTTCGCTATTTTTATAATAAATGGATGGTGGTTGAATTAATAATCCTGGCAGGGGCCGGGAACATGCAGCAGAGTGTCCATGCTGTTGTGCAGAGCCTGGGGAGACTCAGGGGTGTGAGTCGAGGGAGAGCCATCTGCCCCTGGGGGACTCGGGCCCAGGGGAGGCTGAGTACCTGGGCAGCAATGACTCAGGGGCCTGGGTGATGCTGGACGTGAGCGTGCGCGCACACACACCTGCCCCAGGAGGGGGCTGCGTTCGGATGGGACAGTGCAGCTCACTAGGTCTTCAGGCTGAGACACTGGAGGTAACCTGTCTATGCATTTTGTCCCTTTCTGGATCCTTCCTTCACACCATCTCTAGCAGGAAGCTGTGGAGCTCCCAATAATCAATATCATTGTCATTCCTTTCAGACACAAAATGGGCTTGACAGCTCTTGTCCTTTCTCAACACTTTTCCAATTTGTGGATTCTTTATGGAGGCAAACCTCAGTGGTTGCTGATATTTCTGTGACCCTTTACCTATTAATTCATTTCCCCCCTCATTCATTCATTCATTCATTCATTCATTCATTCAATAAATCAATAAATCAATAAAAATATATTAAAAAAACGTTTTGAATAATTCAATAATGGCTTTGTGGTCCGGAACCCAATTTTCAGCTCCCTCCTGGGTGCGTCCTTCCTGCAGCCCGGCCCCCGCAGGAATGACCTTGGCTCTTCGCTCCGGCCTCTCCGCCTGCGCTCTGGTTCCCAGCTGATCAGCCAGGCCATTGTCTGTTCACCTTTAGTTCCATTCGTCGCCGAGAAGAACGACATTGAAGAAAGCAGTTCACTTTGTGTCTGAGATCTGCTGCCGCCGAGGGGCTGCGGGTCCCGTTTGCACAGAACCTGATGCTCAGCGGGGGCGCACGTGCCGGGCCCCCAGACCAGCAGGAATACAGCTGAGGAGCCGCCATCTGCCCGGAGCGCCTTGTTTGCTGCCTTCGCCGCTGATTTATTTCTTGTAAAAGAGGCAGTGCTGCCATTTGGATTGGGGGGGGGCGGGGGGGAGACACCGCTGGGGACGTCAGGTGTACAAATCACAGGCAAAATGTTCTTCCCCAATGTGTGTGCAGGCAGCCCGCCCCATTCACGGAAGGCGAGGCAGAGTCCGTCTCTGCAGCAGCTTTCTGACGCCCTGCCTTTACTTAGCGGAACTTTAGGAATCGGTCCTACAGCTATGAGCAGGAGTGCTGCCCGCCCGCCCGCCCTACACCTGGAACTACAGAGTGATGGAGACACAGCGGTCACGGCCGTCACAGATTATCTGAGTACGGAAGCACCTGTCCGCATGATCCACGTTGCTTTTTGAATGAATGAATGAGTGAGTGACTGGGCATATGGTAAAAGGTTTGTGAGACAGTGTCTGATGCAGGAAGGAATTATAATCCCAGAGCAATGCTCAGAGCAGGAAATAGAATCGAGGTGTGATCTCGAGCTGGTGGCGGGAAGGGGGTCCTGGGTTGGGGAGGCTGGAGGAGGGATGCTCAGAGGGTCAACATCTAGTTAGAAAGAGAGTTTTGTATAAAGAGATAAAGGAGGCAGGAAGACTGCCAAGAGGGAAAGGTCTCAGAGTGCTGGAAACCGGGGCAGCTGAGGGACGCGGACTAGAGGATGGTGTCCAGGCACCTGTGCCCACAGCGCCCACTGGGAGTGCCAGCCCTGAGGACGGGGGAGGGGCTTCTGCAGTGAGCCCCGCAGGTGGGGCATGTGTCGTGTAGCTGAGATACATGTGGCTCAGTTCTTCCACAGAGGACACGGGAACACACGTTACTTTCTAAATAGTTTGTGTCTTCGGGGGTACAGATTGCCACTTGGATACCAAAGTGACTCCTCAGCTCCGTGTGATGTGGGTGCGGCTTCGGATCTCTTGGGGGACGGCATGCGGAGGTCCTCAGAAGGGGTCATTGCATAGCTGGGCTGGGTGCACTGCTGTCTTCTCTTGCAGTCCTGAAAACAAAGTCCCGGGTGCGAGGCCGGTGCCCAAGAATTCTGATGGCGACGGGGACCCGATGGCGTTCTCGCTATCTGCATCACTTAGGCCGCGGGCATGGCCTTGGGGGCCTGGACACAGTGCAGTTTCTATTTGAGGCTGTCCTGGACCAGGCCGCCCAGGGTGAAGGCCAGCCAGCAGGAGCCTCATTAGCATATTGAGCACCACATGCAAATATCCACAGCCTCCGTGGGGGGGTCTCCAGTGGGAATGACTATTACAGGGCTGAGCTCCATGGAGGGCGGGATCTTCTCGGTGTCATTAGGGCAAATGAGGCGGTAATGGAAATGCAGATGAGAGCATCTTTCATCATCTTTCCACACTCCCCACCGGGGCAGCTTTTACAAACAGCCAGGGTCCTTAATTGAAATGTAAATGAATGATAAATTATGAAAAGGGGTATTAGGAAAAGTAAAACATGACCCAAATAAAAGATCAGAAACGAACGGTTTTATGGCGTTGAGAAAATGAGTCTGAAATGTTAATTGCTCAGCCAGGAGTCGCTCCCACGCCAGGGCACCACGGAGAGAAGGAAGAAAGTCATTCTCTCTCCCCCCCCCCCCCCCACCACACACACCCTTGTCCTGGGGACTGGGAACCCGTCCACGTCTTTCTCTTCCCTGGAGGGTGTGGTGTGGCAGGTGCCTGCCGGCGGCTTCCTCTCTTGGAGCAGATTCAGAGGAAAGAGAGAGAAGTTGAAATGAAAGGGTGATACTGTAGGTGCTGGTGGGAGCACTGCGAAGGTGACCTGCCCGGTGTTTTCCATCTTTGATCAGTCCTTCGGATGAACGAGAAGAATCCCAGCCAGACCTGGGCAGTAGTGAGCAGTGCTGGCCTGTGGTGTGGCCCTTCATCATTGAAAGCAGGCGTGGTCTTTGCCCAAACTTGAGTTAGGCTGAAAGGAGCTCACCATATTACTTTAAAAACAAACAAACATATATATATGTAGTGCATATACATACACACACTACTTTTATTTTTAAAATATATTTTATTGATTTTTTTACAGAGAGGAAGGGAGAGGGATAGAGATTAGAAACATCGATTAGAGAGAAACATCGATCATCTGCCTCCTGCATACCCCCCACTGGGGATGTGCCCTCAACCAAGGTACATGCCCTTGACCGGAATCGAACCCAGGACCCTTCGGTCCGCAGGCCGACGCTCTATCCACTGAGCCAAACTGGTAGGGCACTTTCACTCTTTAGAATCTAAAGAGTGAAAGTTTAGATGGTGCTGAGGGTGAGTCCTGCTAGCTAAGGCGCCACATCTTCCTCTTCCCCATGGAGCCCCCAGCCAGTGGCCCACACCCCTCTGCCTTCTGCATGAATGTCACTTATCTTTTCTCCGGAGTCATTATGATGATTTGTCTTCTCAAAGGGAAAAAAATCCACTCCTGTTAGTCTGTAGCAAAACATAACTAAATAGAAACATTTCAAAAACCGTCACAACTGATAATAGTCCTAACTGTGCTCGCTCCCGAGGGGAGGGCGACCGGGCGCATTCGTGGGGAGAAACAAGCCGTCTGTTATTGTGTCGGTGACGCGCCCTGCAGCACAGAGGGCACGCGAGTCCTTCTGACGGCGTAAATAAAGGAGTTATTCCACAGGCCGCTGGGCTGGGTGCCACGCCGAGTGGTAACTGCTGGCTGCCTCCATCCCACACCCGCCGCTAATTCCCTCCGCCCCCGTGCTCCTGAGTCCTCGGGGTGGAAACTGAAGAGCAATATGTATCTTTTCGTTTTTATTTATTGATTTGAGAGAGAGAGAGAGAGAGAGAGAGAGAGAGGAGAGAAACCTTGACTTCTTTCTCTACGTATTTATACATTCGCTGGTTGATTCTCCTGTCTGCCTCGCGAGTGATTGAACCACAGCCGTGGAGTGTCAGGACAGCGCTCTGCCCCCTGCTGCTCAGCCGGGGCCTTGCAGAGCAGGGTCTTGTCCTGGGGAGGCGCTGTGAAGAGCACTGAGTGTGTGCCGAGAGAAGAGGGTTCCGTGCTCCCTAACCAGCATCGCAGGGGAGTGAGGGGAGGGTGCGTGGGGGCGAGTGTGGAGGGCCATCCAGGCGGCACAGAGAGAGCGGACCTTTGTCCTTCACACCGATGCCCACAGGGAGGACCTGCGAGGTAGCACCAGCACCTATTCAAGAACACAACCCTCAACACCTCTTTCGTGTACCATCCAGAAAAGAGCAGAACAGCGCAGTTCAGGTTCTGAAAACCAGTCCACAGAGCAGGATTGGAGCACGTTCACAGTCCAGCTCAGAACCGGCGTCCTCACCCCTCAGGGGCCTCCTAAGTTACATACTGGCTGGTGAGTGGCAGGAGGGGGGCAATCAGTGCCCTTGGAGAGAACACACCTCACCTGGGAGGGTTTGCACTGCTCTTGCCGACGGAGCCACCAGAGGGCAGCAGAGGCCGTGTTCCTGGGAGAGCTGGTAATCACCGCAGTGTGAGCCCCGTCCTGCCTGAGCCCTCTGAAGTCCGCAGGGTTTGTGATCCCTGGGACTCCCGGAATTCCTGTTTGTTTCTCCAGTTTGCTCATTTCCCCAGGGGTTCATGTGGTTTGCCTTGCTTGTTCATTCATTCGCTCCTTCATTCATTTATTCATTCCTCAGTCCGGGCCTCTGTGCTCCTGCAATCCATCCCAGGCACCGGGTCCGTAACAGGCAATCCACCGGCTCCTTCCCCGGAGTCCCTGCCCGCGGAGCGGGGGCGGCAGGTGACTGAGGAGGAGGGCACACGCCAAGGCCCAAGCCCGCCTGGGCCAGGCCTGCCTCGCGGCGCGTTTATTTAGCTGCTCAACCCTGAGACAGCCACCCCCCAGGCTCTGAAAGCACCTGGGCACAGCGGGGTCCCTCGTTCCCTACCGTCCCCCCTGCGTCTCCTGGGTCTCCTTGGTTATGGGCTCCTGGGTTTCAAAGGTGGAAGAAATGATCAGCCATCACTTCAAACCTTACATGTGTCATTCCGCTTCCTGTTCCTGAGACGGTGATCAGATGGCAGCTTTTCCTAAATACTCAGCCCCTCCTCAACGTGCGTTCACTCTTCTGCTCCCCACGCCCGCAATCAGCAGCAGCACCCTGAGTTCCCCAGTGCACACCCGCTGGCCGAACACAGCTGCCAGCAGAAGACGATGTTAACAATTTAAACCACAGCTAGGTCGGGCGTAGTTTTGCATGAGGTTTGAAGGAGGAAGCGAGGTGGACCCTGGTCTTGGCTGCCTCAGAGGATCATGGGAACATTGCTTTGTCCCCACCCCAATCCTGCGCTGCCTCTGCGTGGCCGTGGTGGGACCAGCCCGCACAGCGGCCCGGGGTTAGTCCCTGGGGAACCGCCGTGTGCTTCCTCCCCTGGCATGGCCTTCCGCCAGGCTCTCCTCACAGTGTCTGTCCTTCCCGCCTTTGGCTTTGAATGGCCCGCTGCTTTGTTCAGAAAGTCAAAGCAGAGCTCAGGGGCCAATCATGACTTCTTTGGAGAGAATGTGCTTCTCACGGGGTGTCTCTCTCTCTCTCTCTCTCCCCCCAGGAGGCCACCCACCTCTGCAGCCTCAGGCTCCCAGATGAGGACGGAGATCCGAGTTGTGCTCCCCGAGGCCCGGAGCTCCCCGAGCGCGGCCACTCCGCAGGTAAGGCGACGTGTCCTTCCTCACCACCGGGTCCGTGGTTGAGGCCCCTGTTGCCCAAATCTCTTTTCAAAGTAGAATAATTGTTTTTATTTGAAGTCATTTGTGACTTGGAAAGTGTATGGTGGTGACCCTGCCCCTGAGCTGGAGGGCGCACTGGGAACGGGCTGTGGTTCTGATGGACGCTGGGAAGGCGGCCGCTGTGGGGTGACCCCGGGAGGGCTGGTCTTGTGGGGAAATCCACGCCGGGGAGAGGGATGGAGAGAAGGCGGGAACCGAGGGCGATGGAACGGGGTGCTGATACTGACGAGCCTCGTCACACGTGTCTTCGGGTGGGATTTGGGGAACAGACATGTGCAGGCAGTCCTCGGGTTCCCTTGGATTTGGCGTATGTGGTTTTGTGGTTACGTCACGTCACCATCTCCCATTTATTTATTTTAAAAAAGGCCCCATCATTTCAACGTCTGTACATATGTGCTTTATTTTTTTTATTATTATTTATTCACCACAAGCAAAGGTGAGGAATTATCTTTCTTTAAAGTTTTTTTTTTTTTTCTGTGTCTCTGCATTCCTGCTGTGTGTGTGCTCCATGTGAGTGACGTAGGTGCTTATATAGGCGGATTCCGACTTAGGGGAAAAATCGTGTTACGTCGCCATAGGAACGGATCTCTGACGCAACCCCAGGACCTACTGTGTTCATCAAAAGTACACACATCCTGCCGGCCGGCGTGGCTCCGTGGCTGAGTGTCCACCTATGAACTAGGAGGTCAGGGTTCGATTCCCAGTCAGGTCACAGGCCCTGGTTGTGGGCTCGGTCCCCAGTGGGAGGAGGCAGCCGATCCATGATTCTCTCTTCATTGATATTTTTCTGTCTCTCTCCTTCTCCCTTGATCTCTGAAATCAATACAAATATGTTTTTTAAAACGTACCCACCTCCCACTCCGAGTGGAATGGCCTCTCCAGGCCAGGTGTGGCCCTCAGGGGTGGAACATACATGCCTACACCACCATGTGGCTCGGCGTTCCCCCGTGAGAATTGCCATTCGATACTGACCGAGTTCAAGTCTAGAATCAAGTAATTGGCGGCAGTGCGTTAGGTGCGGCCCCTGGTTCTGAGGAGCGAGGGGCCCTTTGGTGATGGCCAGCTGAGTCAGACGGCATCAATGTCCACCTCCTCATGGGCGGCTTCCATCCAAACGGAGCTCCTTATTGGGACAATGATGTGTTTTCCTTGTTACAAACCCTAGTGCCAACTCAGGGAGAGAGCATGCGCACCTTAGAGAACAGGCAACGAACACAAACGCCTGCACTCCCGTCTCATTAAACATTCAATGCCACCACAGAACCAGACTCCAGCTTTCTCCACGTTCATCCTGCGCTGGCTCTCCGGCCTCAGAGGCAGGGTTCCAGCCCATCAAACCATGTGACCACGGTCTGTGCAGTGACAGCCCCTCAGTGGACCGAAGAGCACGTGGTAAGGATGGGTCTAAATCTATAAAGTGGGGCTTTGTGCACTGCCGGCGTGGCTCAGGGGCTGAGCTTCAACCTATGAACCAGGAGGTCAGGACTGGGTTCCCGGTCAGGGTGCAGGCCTGGGGTGCGGGCTCCATCCCCAGTGTGGGGTGTGCAGGAGGCAGCCGATCAATGATTCTCTCTCATTGATGTTTCTGTCTCTTCGTCCTGCTCCCTTCCTCTCTGAAATCAATAGAATTATAAAATAAATAAAACAAATCCTTATGTCTAAGGTCAGCTGGAGGGTGGGTGCTCTCTCCTCTCAGTCAGTGTGCTTCTTCTCTTACAAACACGGCGAAACGGTCCGAGAACTGGGTCCTGAGCACGCCTGGGTGTGAAAACACGTCTGTCTTTTCTGACAACGTCCCGGCCTCTGCCCCAGACCCGAGGCCCACCGCCTCTCTCCGTCTCCGACAGCCCATTTCGTTTGCTCTATTCATCAGATTTTCATTTGTTCGAACGAGGTACAGCTGGTTCGGGGGAAATGTTTGGAGAAAGTAGCTTGCCTAGAAATCCATTTGCTTCACAATAATTAATTTGAACAAACTCCAAAAATATGCTTTAATGACGTCTCAGAGCCCAATTAGGGCCACGTAAGCGGCTTTGGCGTATGGCAGAGCCAATCTGATCGGGGCTCCTGCCCAGGGTGCAGCCAGCTCGCCAACACCCCCTCGGGGGCCCCCTCGAGGCCCGTCTTCCCACGTGCGCAGCCACTTATGCATATTTATAAGCGGCAGCAGGCTTTACTAATTAATTTTGCATCACGCTAATGATTTTTCTTTGTAACTACCCATCGTATCAGGAGGGAGCACAGCCAAATGGCTGCGTTGCCGTCGCTGTTAGTTTGGGGAGAAATGAAGGGAAGCCATCAAGAAGACAGCTTCCAGGGACATGGCCCCTGGGAGGCCATTTCTGGTCTCACCACGGCCGCCGCGTCCCATCGGCCACCGCCGGTCAGAAAGTGCCAGGGCATTGGCCGTCTGACAGCGAGGCTTACGCTGAGGAAAGGTTTTCTGGTGATGAAAATGGCCACCTCTGGGTCAAGGCTAGTCAGACGTCGAAACGGATAAAACTGCTCCTGGCCGTGAGAGAGAAAAGTTTCGAGGAAGGAGGATCAGGCTGATATATGGGGTCACGGACAGGACCCTGGCTTATGAGGGCTGTTTGTGCCTGCCTTCCTCCCCATGGATGCTTTTAATGACTTCTCTTTCTCCATCCCTAAAACAGAACACAACAGCCTGGCCAGTGTGGTTCAGTGGTTGAGCATCAACCTCTGAACCCGGGGGTCACGGTTCAATTCCCGGTTCAGGGCACATGCCCAGACTGTGGGCTCCATCCCCAGGAGGGGGCGTGCAGGAGGCAGCCGATCAATGGTTTTCTCTCAGTGATGTTTCTATCTCTCTTTCCCTCTTCCTTCCTCTCTGAAATCAATAAAAAAAAAGAACTAAACAAACAATAAAAAGTGACAGCCTTTACATAGATCATTGTGGCACTGGTCTCATTAATTAGTTTATTAAATTAGTGGATATGAGTTAAGTGCTTACTGGGGATTACCACAGGATTAGCTATTATTAGTAATATTAGAATTATTATTTTCCCCATCAACTACGGTACATGCCATAAAAGTAACACAACCTATAGGCCCGATCCTATCCGAGAGCCACAGCTTCCGAGGGAACAGAGCCGCTGCTGCCACGTGCCTCCCGTGTGGAGTCATCTCCTTCCCGCAAGCTGGCTTCACATCCCTGACAAGCGCTTTCGAATTTAATGTGTTTGCTGACAGGAGACGCAGACTGTAATTCAATGGCAGGCTGCTTAATTATGCCTTCATTTGTATAAATTGTAACCCGCTCCTGAATAAATGAAATAAAAATCTCTTTAATTTCCTCCTCCATATTTAATTTAAATCCATGATAAACAGCGGCCATCACTTTGAAACAATGTTAATTAATATTCAGGAGACCGGATTTGTTTTTGGACGTCTAGTATGTGTGGCATTTTGGTTTCATAATTGAACTGGAAACAAGATGGATAGAGTTAAATAACCGCTAAGGAGAGGAGAGAAATACTGTGCTATCCGGCTCGATTCATTTCCGCCCGTGGAAAAATGTACAGCCTGGGCTTCGCACTTACAAATGGTCCCTGTCGCCGTTACCCAATATGTAACCGCTGGCTTCGCTTTAGAAATATTTACACTCTTGCCATGTAATTATTCAAGTCGCTGAAGATTTTTTCCAAGTTGATCAGGCCCATTTTTATATTCTATTAAAGAATGAATAAGGTCAAGAAAAGGTGCGGGCAGCCATTTGGCTGAGACTCTGTCCCAGACTCTATATGTGGTCCCAGGGATGGAAAAAGGAATGCAGTGGACTGAAGGGAGGGGAGGTAGATGAGGGGTGGGGGTCGAAAAGCCAGGAGCAGACCGGCGAGATCTGGTCTCAGAGCAGAACGGAGGCGGGGCCAAGCTCGTGAAGCCCCTCAGCACATGTCCTCTACCCCGGCCGGCCTGCCCAGGGCCAGGAGACCCCGGTGTTCCCCCGGACCCCCCCTCCCCCCTTGGCATTGGCAGGACCGGGAGGCAGGACTGGGTTGGAACTGGCTTGGGCGGAACAAGCGGCACCTGGGAGTCAGTCCTCACCAGCTTCCCAGTGGAAAACTCCAGAACTCCAGCTTGCTGGGGCTTCCTGACCTAGTTCGTGTCTGACGGGAAGTGTAAGTTGGGGCACAGCCATGAACCCACACTTGGAAGCAGAAGGGATAAGACTGCCCTTGGGCCCGGCCAGCGCAGCTCTGTGGCTGAGAGCTGACCTATGAACCAGGAGGTCATGGCTTGATTCCTGGTCGGGGCACGTGTAGGGGTCATGCAGGAGGCAGCTGATTAGTGATTCTCTCTTATTATGGATGCTCCTCTCTCTCTCTCCCTCTCCCTTCCTCTCTGAAATCAATACAAACATATTTTTTTTAAAAAAAAAAAAAGAAAGAAAAAAGACTGACTTTGGTTGGACACCAGGGCTATTTCGCTTTGTTTTGTGACTTCCTGCTGTCTCTTTAGCAAGGGGACGGGAGGATTGGTGATAAGGGTTATGAACTTTAAATGAGGCAGCAGGAGGCTGTTAGCCGCGGGGTGATGGTCTCGGTCCCATGAACTCTGATGGGGTCTTAGGCACGTTCTCAAGGCCACGCTGGGTCCAGATCCCCGGGGCGTGGACTGTGGTTCCGGAGCAGGTGCTCTGGAGCCGCCTCCGGACTCTGATGTCCTGGGGGTGGGAGGCGGGCGCCCAGCTGTCTGAAACGGGAGAGCATATGGGTGGGCGTCTGACCTGCTGGCACCGGCGCGGCCTCCTCGGGTTCCGGGCACCACAGGCCTTCACAGATGTCTCGGGGCCTCGTTAGGCAAACCGTTTGGATCACAGTTTCTTAAAAGCGTTGCGAAATGTTCTCCGCGCCGTCTGTCCCGGATTCCTCCTGTTTCCGTGGCAGAGGGAGCGCTTAGTGGGGAAAAGAAAAGGGCCAGCACTCTCTTAAGGAAACAGTTCCGCCTGTGAAGGCTTCTCCAGAAGTCTCAGGGAGTGTTCCGCTCAGATAAAGAACGCTCAGGACTGGCGGCTACGAGGTCCGCTCCACGCCGGAGGCCGGGATGACACAGGTTCCTGACACATGAGTTTCACTCCCAGGAGCTCAGGGCTGCCGCGCAGGGGTCATCGGCAGAGAGCCGCTGGGACGGTGTGCAGACAGGAAAGGGAGATTGCCAGGGATTGCCAGTGGGCCTCACAGGCACCGAATGACTCTGAGAAAGAAGGGAGGGGGGTCGGAGGGGAAGTCCAAAGCCAGGCAACGGAGAAAACAAAGGTCTAGGGCTGGACACGGCTGCCCTGAGCGTTTCCCGTGGAGTTTTTGCGGGTCTGATAGAGTCAGAGGCTCAGCAGTGCTTTGTGAATGTGCCATGAGAAACAAGTCTCACTTTGTTGTTATATCAGGTTTTGCAAGTTTTTTTTAATTATTTTATTCATTTACTATAGATCCGGTGCACAAAATTCATGCATGTAGTGTCCCCTCAGCCCAGCCTGCACCCTCTCCAATCCGAGACCCCCTTAGACATCCCTCTCACATTCTGGGACCACTGGCTCCTAACTGCTCACATGCCTGCCTGCCCAATTGCACCTAACTGCCCCCCCCCCCCCGCAGACATAGTCACCCCCAACTCCCCCCCTTGCCAGCCTGGGTGCCCCATGCAGCCTGTTTGGTCGTCCGTTCAGTTGTTTTGGATGCGATGTTTGCTTAGCCTTTTATATATAAATATAGATTTATTTTAACATATTTTATTGTGACATTAGGAGTCAACAGGAATGCCCAGGACAGAAGTGAGACAGGCAGAGGTCGGAGGCAAGGCACTGGCAGGATGACTCTGCAGGATGAGAGCCCAGCTGGTGTGGCTCAGTGGTTGAGTGTGGACCTATGAACCAGGAGGTCAGGATTCGATTCCCAGTTGTGAGCTCGAACCCCAGTGTGGGGCATGCAGGAGGCAGCTGATCAATGATTCTCTCTCATCCTTGATGTTCCTCTCTCTCCCTCTCCCTTCCTCTCTGAAATCAATAAAAATATATTTTTAAAAAAGAGGAGGAGCACTTAGAACCAATCTTGAGCTGTTTATTTCTGGAGCCAAAGAGTCCCATGACTGACAAGACCTGTGTATTCCGTCTTTCTATAAAAGGTGTTCGTAATCATGGAGACATTTGTTAAATCTTAGTAACGTTTCAATGGCTGTCAGCCCGGGCGCCTGTCTTGTCCCCGTGAGCTCCTCCCCGAGGATGCTCTCCGCCTGAGCAGAGTCCCCCCATCCCGCTAGTCTGTGCCATTTGATTTGTTCAGAGCAAGCCACTGGGGCCTAATTGAATTCAGTTGGACACAGATCAATAGAAATCAATTCCAAGTGATTAGCCTCCACATGCATCAATACAATTAAATGAACATGAGTTCAGGGAAGATTTACCTGAATGGATGACATGTTTCTAAGATGAACCGGAAATGACTGCGGCATCATGCTGCTGGTGGAAGCTGCAGAGATGAAGAACTGACTCCTCATGGGCAGGTGTTACCACTGATGCCGGGAAGCACACATGAGAAATACATGTGGGATAGACTCTGTGTCTTTAAAAAACTTCACAGATAGGTCGGTCATCTTCCCAGCACCTGGACAAAGGAGGTCAGACGGAGTTGATCTTCCGAAGTTGGGGTGATTCTGAGTTATGCTGGGTGACGTTCCTATGGATCCCAAGAAGGCGGGGGCGCAGGGGCCCATCCGATGACGTGGGAGTGTCTCTACTTCCTGGGACCCCTCACCCCTCACCCCTCACCCCTCACCCCTCACCCTTCACCCCTCACCCCTCACCCTCACGGTGGGAAATATCTGTAACCCATCTCCCTCCTGCTGTTCTTCGGCTGTCTTTCCACAGTCCGACACCTGAGCGCTCTTTTCTGCAACATAACTGAATGACTAGTTTTACAGATGGCAGTGTGATACAGCGACCAGCAGATCCGATATCAAGGAGTTTGGACCCGTCTTCCCCTCACTGTGAGGATTCCCTCTGTATCATTTCTCTTGCAGTCTAGGAACTCAACTTCTTTGTTTTTTTAAAAAAATATATTTTTATGATTTCAGAGAGGAAGGGGGAGAGATAGAAACATCAGTGATGAGAGCATCATTAATTGGCTGCCTCCTGCACACCCCACACGGGATTGGGCCCACCAGGCCTGTGCCCTGACCAGGGATTGAACTGTGACCTCCAGGGGGAGGACTTTTCAGCTCCATTATAATCCTGTGAGCTGGTGACCAGAATGTGGTTGTGCGACACAGGAGCTTCTACGTTAACGGGGAAAACACTATGAAAGGATTGCTTACGATGGGACGATGATTTATAGAAATGTAAATGGCAGACACTTGGTAGTGAAAATGCACCCGAGGTCAAGGAGATGTAAGTGAAAACAGCTATCATCTTTTTAACTCATTTAGTTGAGGAATTTAAAAAAAAAAAATTCACACAGTTACTCTTGGGCGGTGAAATAGGTTCATTAATCCGTGAAGATGGGAATACAATTTTCAGAAGTGCTTTTAGGAAACAATGGGGCAGCGTTTTTTACATTCAAAATATGCTTGTCTTTGACCCTTAACGTTATTTCCATAATGATAGCCACAGCTGACAAGCATTGGGATGTTTCTCTCCACTCTGCACCTCGTCTCCCCCTCATTCTTACTGGGAGAAAGAGCTGCGAAAAAGAAAAGAAAAAAGATTCCAAAGGGTTTCTAGTTTTCTCGGAAGGGAAAAAAGAATTCCTGTTAAAAATGATGGCGACGATGCACACATTGCAGTCCGCGCTCTCATTTAATGGGGAATGCCTCAAGCTCTCCTTCAGCCCCTTCCCGTTACCCCATCTGTCTGCGGGTGCTGGGTCACAGGCCGTGGATACCGGGTGCCGCGCCTCTGAAGAATCTCACCGCTCCGCCTGCGGGGACCCCTCCTGGCACACCGGATGCTGCCGATTACGGAATTAGCCGGGCTCCTTTGGTAAAATGAATAGGCATAGCCGTGCTGGTGTGTGAGGATGCGGACACGTTCATGTCCTCTTGCGACCGGCCTCCCTGGAATACTGAAGAGCATGATGGCTCCTCAGAGCCACAGAGCGGCCTGGACCCTGCTTAGCTTATTGTTATTGCCAGCTCCTGCCTGGCTCTGACGCTGGCACAGAGCCGTTTCAGATCACTGAGATACCATCGGCCCGGGAAGGAACGGTGATGGCCCGGATGTGGATACGAGGCGATTACACTGACGGCCCGTGTCTTCACAGAGAGAACGGGAGCTGAGGGGGAGGGAGTGTCTTTCGCGCAGACGCTCCTGGCTGTTCACAAAGCTGCTCCGCTGCCCAGAAGGCTCTGCAGGTTTAGTTTTGGTGTGTGTTGGTCACCGGCTGCGGTTGGGGCCTGGCCAGGGAGCTGGCTGGCTGAGGCCCGGGATTGGACAGGCCTGATCGCCCCCTGTGTTTCCTTCCTGAGTCCCCGCTGGGTGCTGGGCGCTGCCTGAGCCCTGGGCCGGGGTCTCCTTTTTGGGGCTTCCAGATGGAATCATAGCTCCTCTGAGTCTGAGCTGACAGGAAGGGGGTCTAGTGACCTCCCTGTCATTGTTTCCTTGTTTTACTTGTTGTTCCTTTGTTGCTTTGAATTTTATGTCCCCCCCCCCCCCACGTGTGAAGTCACACGGTTCTTGATGTTTTTCTGACTGATTTTGCTTAGCATGACATTCTCACGATCCTTATTTTCTATCTCTGTCATGAAATTGATGTGCATGACATAAATAGGGAACTGTGATTTGTAAGCGCTGTTCCATAGCAGCGCGTGGCATGCAGAGTGGGAGCACACACATGTACTTCACGTATGTAGCATCCACACGTGTGCCCCAGGGGAGCTTCCACCTCCGTTAGGTTGGCACTGAGCTCCTGCCACCGCAGAGGGAGTGGGTGGGCACTGAGAACCCCCCCTCGGGGCCATAACGGAGGGGGGCTCGGCCGGGGTCCCTCTCCAGGAAGGGCGGGCTCAGCAGCTGAGCCGGCAGCCGGCGGGCGGCTGTCCCCCGGGGCCTGGGGCTGCCCTTGCCGGACAATCTGATCACCTTCCCTCCGCAGCCGGAGGAGGGCTCGGATCAGATAGGAGCAAATGGGTTCTGACAGGCCTTTCAGGGCGGCCAGAGGCAGGCCTTCGTTCTGCCTGCTGTCTCATCTGGATTATAATCTCCCCATTAGAGACGATCAGAGGAGGTCACGGGGAGAGGCCTTATCTGCCCTGCCTCGGAGGAGGCCTGCTGAAACATGCATGAGCCTCTGACAGCATCACACCGCGCGGCCCTCACCATCCTCCCGCCCTGCGCGGTGCCCTTCAGAGGCCCTGCCAGGCCCCGCGCCCAGGGGGACCGCTGTCCCTGGAGGCTAACCCGTTCATGAGGGCAGACCTCCCCTCGGGGGGACCCCCTGCCTTCTGAAGGAACACCTAGTCAGGCAGGGGCTGAATGTGGGGTGCTCTCTCCTGTGGCCATGGCCAAGTTTGAGCTCAACCCCGAATCCGAGGCCGCCTGCACGCCCTGGTGTAGGGACCCAGTTTGAGTGGCCCTCCTGTTCCTCCCCGGTCCCCTGCGCCAGGCCGCACCGCCTCGCTCTCAGGTGTCAGTCCGAAGGTGCAGGTGGGGCTGCAGCTCACCCCCGAGCAGCCACCTGCTCAGTAGTGAATGGCTCAGAGGCAGACAGGCCCGTGGAAAACCGTCTACAGCTGGTGTGGCCGGAGGACGTAATTCAGAGGCGGATGGAGCTAGAACACCCTCCCTCTCACATCGCCGTCGGGGCCGCGGGTCTGGGCCTCCCGTCCGCAGGGCGAGGAGGTGACACCCGGCCTGACGTTTCCCAGCTGCAGCTGCGGGAGATTCGGTTCCTAAAAACGCCAAAGCAGCTTTCCAGGCGCACGGCACTTCCTGGCGTGTGGACCTGTCTGACAGGGAAAAAGCACACATTTCCCCCCTCTTTCGACTTTACACAAACATCTTCGTGTGGACCTGATTCTGAGAGAGTTTCACTCTAGCGAAATCCAGGGAGCCTGCTCCCGCCTCCCGGTCTGTGCAGGCCGGTGCCACGTTTTATGGGAAAGTCAAAGTGAAGACTTCCCGCCCAAACCGGCGTGGTTAATGGATAGAGCATCGGACTGCAGACGGAAAGGTCCAGGGTTCGATTCAGTCAAGGGTGTACTTTGGTTGCGGCACATCCCCAGTGGGGGGTGTGCAGGAGGCAGCTGATTGATGTCTCTCTCTCATCTATGTTTCTAGCTCTCTATCCCTCTCCCTTCTTCTGTGTAAAAAAATCAATAATATATATATATATATATATATATATATATATATATATATATATTTTTTTTTTTTTAAGTGAAGACTTCCCTCTCAAGAACACAGAGATGATTAAAGGAAATTATGCATGTTCAATACCGTATTATAAACACATGCACTCAAACGTTCACTTCAAGCTTCACATCCACCCTGTAGAGATGTAATCGCTCTGCAGGGGTCTTCAAACTACGGCCCGCGGGCCACATGCGGCCCACAGAGGAGTCTGATCCGGCCCGCCAGGTTTTTTGGGCAGTGAACGCAGCTGAGGTGTTACAGTAGGAATTAGTAGTTCATATAGTCCGGCCCTCCTGCTCTCTGAGGGACCGTGATCTGGCCCCCACTTTAAAGAGTTTGAGGACCCCTGCTCTACAGGGTGGATGTGAGTGTTTTACTGGGGAAAACATGAAGCAGGGACAGGGATGCTCTCAGGATTGTGACCTGAGAACGCAGGCGCACTGGCTTCCCGCTGGGTGGACCGGGGTTAGAGGAACGAGGACACCTGGTGCAGTGGACCTCAGCTGCGCTGTGTCTGAGACGCTCACCGTGCGGCCGGTGTGATACCTTCACCGGGGAAAAGGGGGGCTGGGGCGCATCCGACTCCGCTATCTCCGGAATGTTCCCTGTAAATCTGAAACTCTTCCCAAACAAAGACGTAGTTTAAATAAAAAAGCAGAAAAGAGCAACGTGAAGAATAATGACCTAATGTATGTGGCAGAGATATTTGTACCCAGAATAGACGAGTGCATAGAAGAATGGCCCCAGAGTGTACACAGCTGACAGTGGAACAGCATGTACACAAAGCACACACATCTGAGGGCTAGAGTTTAGCTCAGGAGGAAAAGGTATGTATTCCTGTCCATTTTAAAGGTTTCCCCCTGAGAATACTTTCTGGCACGTTACAATAGTCTTTTCGCTAATGAAAGCAAAATGACAATGGGGCCTGAGTTAAGGATGCTCAGAGGGGAGGGGAGTGAGAGAACATTCCAGACTGTGAGAACGTTGTAAGAAAAAAGGTCAAAGCTCATCCTATTACTTAATTCAGACTCTTCTTCACAGGAGCAGCGCCATGTAATACAAATACAGAAACTCTCTTTTCTGTGTCTGGAAATGACTCCTGTTCCATTAATGAGTCCCCTCCTCCACCCCCCTCCTCCCCATCCCCTTTTGCCAGATGGCCTCCCATCTGCGTGCTTAAGTGCGGGAAGCACCTGCTGCTGAGAATGCCGGGGGGGGGGGGGGCAGGGGGAGGTGGGTTCCCGGTCAGGGCCGGGTCTTGGACACTGAGGAGTGGGTGAGGATTCCCGGAGCCCCCCACTGCACCCGCGGTGGCCCCGCCACCACCGGCGTTTGAGCAATAACCAGTCTTTGCGATTTTCTCGTTGGGATCGGAGAGTCATGAATTATGCATGTCTATGCAGATTTTTCACCTGTGACAGGTGTAGTATGGGCAATTTCCCTGACATATTAAGAAAACCAGCCATCATGCCAGTAAGGGATATAAATGAGATGTTCCCGGCCATTTATTTAATGTTTCACGGCGCCCGTGGTGGGAGGGCTGTGGCGAGGATCCCAGCGGCGGGGGGTCCTGCAGACAGCCGGTCGGACACTGGGGTTCTCGGTGGGGAGATGGACAGGCTGCCCTGTTTGCTGCTCCGTTGGTTTATTTATTTTTCTGCCGAGCGGGACACATCCCACCGGAAGGCCAGCTGGCGAGTCAGCAGAGCATGTTCCTGGGAGAGGAGAGAGCCGTCAAAAGCGGGAGAAGAAATTGTCTGCAGCAGCACCCCTCTGGCTGCCCCGCAGGGGGAGGTGTGCCTGTCTGGCGTGCTCTGGCTTCCGGCGGCTGGCTCCCTCACGCCCTGTTCTGAGGCCCTTCGTTCCCTGCAATCACTTTGACCTGGCAACATCGGAGGCACATTTTAGTCAAGGCAACTGGATGCTGCTTCTAGCGCCCCCCGCAAACCAGGATCTCCCGAGGATGGAAATACTCCCTGGTGAGTGGTCTGAGTTCAGGGAGAGAACTCGGGACCGGAACCTCAGGACTCCAGGCTGGGGACCAGGAGCTGTCCACAGATAGTTGCAGGTTTCTCTCTCTCTCTCTCTCTCTCTCTCTCTCTCTCTCTCTCTCTCTCTCTCTCTCTCTCTCTCTCCCCCCCCCCATATGTGGGCCATAGCTAAATGTATTCATTTACAATCTTTCTTTGTCTCTCCTCCATTTCTGCTGTGACCACAACCAATGGCCCGACAAGCCCTGCTCTGTGAGTCCCCATGTCTCCCCACTGGGCCTCGAGTTCTCATACGCGTCTCCCTGGGTGGTCTCATGACCAGAGGGGACAAAGCACCGTGTTACCACGCTGTCACCAAGGCCAAGTCCTTCTCCCTTCCCTTCTCTCTTCAGAGTTACTGTTGCATATCTGTGTGAACACCCAGGAGTCCAATCCCATCAGCCCATTCATTGTTAATGGGTCTTACCTGATAACTTCGTTGTGAGAAGCCATACTGTGGGGAGAAGCAGCTAAAAGGAGATTGTGTAAGAGCCAGATATGGGCTATTTTTACGTTCCAATAAGAAATGAAGAAAAAAGAAGCATCAGTGACCCATTAGAAATGGATATAATGTACACCCCTGGGGTGAATCCCGCCCCAGGCATTCTGGGCCAGTAAAAGTGCATCCCTGTCATTGGCTCTCAGGGCCGGTCTGCAATGGGCTCTGTGAAATTTCTTCCGAGAGCCAAATTTTTTAAACTTAAACTTCTAACACCACTTCTTCAACATAGACCCGCCCAGGCCATGGTATTTTGTGGAAGAGCCACACTCAAGAGGCCAAAGAGCCGCATGTGGCTGGAGAGCCGCAGTTTGCCGACCATGGTGCCGGCCGATTCTAAAGTTACCTACATTCATTTGTTGGGGAAGATGGCAGTTGAGCTTCCAACTGTCATGAACCACAGACAGGAGCCTCCACATTCAGGGAGAGGCTGGGAGAGCGTGTAGGAGTCTGGGACAGCAGGCAGCGTGACGGGACCTTTTCTGTTGGGCACTCAGGAGACCGTCTTCCTGTCCCCGCACTGCACGGAGTAGGTCTGAGGCATAGGGGGGTCATACACTTCCTCTGGTTTTGACATTCTTGGGTGTGAGATGGAAGGTGTAGAACAGAGCTGTATTTTGTGGGTTTTACTCGCAGGTCATTGGTGACTTGGGCACAGCCAATCGAAGAGATGGAGGAGAGGGACAGATACCTGAACAAAAATTATGAAAACTTCTCTCTCCACTCAACCAAATAAAAATCCATTTATAAATGTTTTTATTGATCTTTAGAGAGAAAAGAAGTGAAAGGGAGAGAGAGAGAGAGAGAGAGAGAGAGAGAGAGAGAGAGAGAGAGAGAGAGAGAGAGAAACATCCATGCAAGGAAACATCATTGTCTCCTGCATGCCCCCTACTGGGGTGGAGCGTGCAGCCCGGGCAGGTGCCTTGACCCAAAATCAAATCGGTAATTCCTTCAGCTCTTGGTTCATAGATCGACACTCAACCACTGAGTCACACGGGCTGGTCAAAAATCCAGTTTTAATATATGTCTTAAACGGAAACTATAGATAATTCATTAGTGAGCATCCCATAGTCCTAATCACATTTAAAACGGATTCTCCTAAGCAACATAAGCATCATCTTCATCCCCCCCCCCCCCCCCCCCCCCCCCCCCGGCCCAGGGCAGAGACACAAAGAGCGTGCATGGAAGGTGAGCCTTCCGTTTCCATCCTCCATCCTCATTCCCGGTGTAAATATCCCTCCATGTGAACAGGAGTACTTGTTCGTTCAGGAGCCTTTCTCTCTCGCTCCACCGTTCCCTTGGGGTTTGCGATCATCTGTCCTCTGGTTACTCTGTCAGCAGAACGCCCCCACACGCCGAGGACGGACTGTTGTCTCCGGAAGCCTAGGAGCCATCGCAGCCACAATTTACGCCGCACCTTCAGTGGTAATGACGGCGATCCGTTCCGGGAATGGCGGCTATAATCGAACCATTAAGACTCCAGAACAAACGGCTCCGCACGGCCATCCCTCTCCGCAGCACACGCTCCCACGTGCTGTTCGCAGGCGGCCCCGGGCTGTCAGCTCTGCTGGGGGGAGATCAGTGAGCCTTCGGGGACCGGGCCGTCACTCTCTCTGGCTGTCGCTTAAGCAAACGCTTGTCAATGAAAACTAACGGCAGGGACATCACTCTGTTCCCTCACAAGTTCTAATGGGAGCTGTAAAGGCTGTACCAGGGCACAGGCCATTATTTAAAATAAATTGGCCAGATAGGATGAAGCCGGGATGTTTCACTCACAGGGCGGGGGCAAGAGCCCTGACTCGCAGGCAGGAATGGAGCGGACAGGGGCGCTGGGGGAGGGGGCGGCTGGCCAGGAGCCCACACGTGTCTCGCTGGTGAAGCAGCTATTCCTTCAGCTCGGGAGGGACACGCTTTCTGAGTCAGGCTTCTCCTCCCTACACCGAGCTGGGTGGACCGCAGATGCTAGAAGGCACGTCCGGTGACAGGCAAAGACGGGTGGGAAGTGACACAGTCACAGTATTAACAGAAACGTATGTACTTCAGCCCAAACCGGTGTGCCTCAGTGGATAGAGCGTCGGCCTGCGGACTGAAAGGTCCCAGATTCGATTCCAGTCAAGAGCATGAACCTTGGTTGCAGGCACATCCCCAGTAGGGGGCGTGCAGGAGGCAGCTGATCGATGTTTCTAACTCTCCCTCTCTTTTCCTCTCTGTAAATATATTAAATAAATAAAAATAAAGGAAAGAAACGTATGTACTTCAACACCCACCTCAGCCCTCACTCTGTCCGCTCTGTCTCAGACATCCTGTGAGACGTCTCCCTAGCTTCCTGCTTCGCTTGAGTGTCGGCGGGGAGCACAGCACACCGAGCCCGGGATTCCGTCTCAGTTCACCCTCATCCCAGGATGTGGGTCACCTCATCTGTCTGACGCATGGTGTCCACATGGAGAAAATGAAATGTCTCTGGACAGGGTTTTCCCAGCTCTTTCTCCACATTTACTGGCACATCTGTCATCTGAAGCAAAGACGTATTAGGGAGGTTCATGAACTTGTGTGTTTTTTTCTAATTGGAACATCTACTTTCTCCTGCTTTTTAAATTTAAACCCATTTCCTCTTCAAAAATACCTGATCCACTAGGAAGCCATCATCAATTGTGATCCTTTCCTGGGAAAAGTCCTTCCATTTTGTCCTCGTGAAAGGCTGGCTCAGTCATTACACACGGCTTCTTCCAGGCGTGAACACACACACACACACACACACACACACACACACATGCACAGAGCTTTTCCTTGGTGCTGCGGAAAGGATGTGTATTGCGTCAGACCGTTTCTCTCTGAAAGCCTTCATGGACATTGGAAACCGACGTGCACACCAGCAATCGCAGCCACGACAGAGCGTCCCAGCCTGCGTCCTGTCCGTGGGCCGGGACCCAGGTTAACAGACTCCGGAGGGATGCAGACGCAGGAGCTGAGGTGGTGCAAGTTCCCGTCGTTGTAAGTTCCCGAGTGAGGTCACGTGTCCTTCAGGCTGCACCCAAGCCACCGAGTGGGCAGTTCCAGGACTACGTGGGAACAGCGGCCCACACAGCTCCCACCCTACAATTCATTGTAACTGTGCTTCCTTCGAGCTGACTGCCAGGAAGGCTTTAATTCCGGGTCTAGAAAACAGCTTTATTTTTTTAAAAATAAGTTTTTATTGATTTCAGAGAGAGGAAGAGTGAGAGAGATAGAAACATTCAGGATGAGAGAGAATCATGGATCGGCTGCCTCCTGCACGCCCCACACTAGAGATTGAGCCTGCAACCCGGGCCTGTGCCCTGATAGGAATCGAACCAGTGACCTCTTGGTTCCTGGGTCGAAGCTCAACCACTGAGCCACACCAGCTAAGCAGTTCTTTATTTCTTGTGGAAACTGCATTTTGTGTTTAAAACTTGCCAAGCTCAGAATATAACCATTTGGTTTTGCATTTCAATCACAGTTATTGAAAACGACGGGTACACATGTATTCGAGTCAAGCTGCTCTCCTCACGGAGCTGGGAACCGTTTCAATAAGGCAGGGAGGGTAAGCGGGGCTGTCACAGGGAAGATGTAACGTGCTGGTCACCATGTCAGTTCCGCCAGCACGCTCTGGGGGGAGAGCGGGACGTGCCTCCAGGGAGCGGCCGGAGTTCTGTAGGAACCTCTGCCCGAGTTACAGCTCACACTGTGGCATGTGGCAGGCGGCAAGACGTGGAATAATAAAACACAGCAGAACCGACTTCCTGATGTCAGAGAGGGAGAGCAGAGGAGCCGGAGGCGATCTCATTTTACGGAAGCGTCTCACAGTGTGTCTCCCTCCGCCGCATCTCCTGTCCCGGAGTCAGACCGCTGTGGATCACCACTGAGCTGCTGTTTGAGTGTCTCCGAAAACGGAAACTTCCGAGGTAGAGGGGGGAAAAGACAGTGACGTAAAACTTCAGGGATAAAACGTAGCGCTCCCAGTAAATCCCAGGTCTGAACGGTTTCTCTCTGCTTCTCTGAAACCATCCGAGTTCACCTCGGGCAGGGCGGGGCCGGGGGAGGAGGCAGTCCCGGGCAGAGCTGGTGCTGCTGATTTTCTTAAAAAATTATATGTATTTTATTGATTGTTTACAGAGAGGAAGACAGAGGGACAGAGAGTTAGAAACATCGATGAGAGGGAATCATCCATCAGCTGCCTCTTGCACACCCCCTACTGGGGATGTGCCTGCGACCAAGGTACATGACCTTGACTGGAATCGAACCCGGGACCTTTCAGTCTGCAGGTCGACGCTCTATCCACTGAGCCACACCGGTTTCAGATGGTGCTGCTGATCTTGACAAACAGCTTCCGTCCTGCTTTCGACAGAAAACACACGTTGCTGTAGCGCACGATTCATGGTCCGTGACAGGGAAGACGGCGCTTCGTGGTCTCCTTCCCGCGTGCGTCTTGTTTGGTTCTGCTGCCCCTGAGATCGCATAAGTGGAGCTGAACGTTTTCAAGGCGATTTGAATCGATGCCGCCTGAATGTCCCGATGTGTGTGTGTGTGTGTGTGTGTGTGTGTGTGTGTGTGTCTTTCTCAGAGAACTGGGGCCTTTATGAGGTCGGCTGGGACAGCTGGGGTCACGCGATGGTCCCCACCCCGCAGGGGCCGAGGGTCATCCTCGGGGTCCCTTCAGCCCCGCTGCCATGGCCGTCACCAGATGAGTCTCCGGTGCTTTTCATTGTGATCGGGCGGGATGTTTCACCCCTGGGGTACAGGCAGGGCCGTGCTGTAAATCACACACATTTCCTTCAAAACGAACAGCCGTCCCTCACGGGCAGAGAGGACCCCGCTTCATGCGACCTCGGCTGGTCCACCCTCTCAAGCGTCTGACACGGGAAGCCCGCGCGGGGCTCCGTTCCTCTTCACACGGAAGACACCTGTGCACATACAGAGAGCACGGGGGCCGGGGAGGCCTGCCACTCCCTCTACGCAATATCAGCGTCCCTGCGTCTCTCCTCCTCCTCCTCCATTCAGTCATCCTTCCTCCTCCTCTATTGATTTTGGAGCAGCTGTTAATTAAAAGTGGATGGCAAAATACAAATCTGTAATTAAATAAGATGACTCCGAGTGAACACAGCATTTATCTAGCATCTATGCTAAATCCATATAAAAATGTCTTAGGTAGCTTTTTAAATGAGTAAATGCTGCTTCTGCTTTTTGATTTTGCAATTTCCAAAGGACGGGAGGCAAAATGTGAGTCCGGAATTGCTGGAATGTTTTCTAAAAGGTCCAGACGCCAGCCCTCTGGTCCTTGTGGCCTTTTGAGATGGAAATCGGCGTGATGGAAGGGCACACTTGTTATTCGCACTTCCCCAGACCCAGGCTGGGGAAAGCTAAAGCGGGCTTACCGTTGTAATGCAAACAGGTAACACAAGGATCCGAATATATAAAGAGCCAGGGTCCGTAATGTCCAAAAAGACCGAACGGGTGACCGAACATCAGGCTGCACGAGCAGCAGGCTCGGGTGGGTGGGGACTGCTGCCGGGCTGAACTTCTGGCCTCTAGGTCCCTTCTGGGTCCTGGCCACCGCCAAGGTGGGTGCAATGCGATTGGCCATGATTATAAATAATAAACTCCCTCACCGTAATGAAGCAGCACCGCCAACGGGAAATCAATAATGCGTGGAAACACCCTGCGATGGACGGCGCCCTGGGCCGGCCCGCACGGCAGGTTGGGAGCCGCTGGACATGGGCTCAGGGTCGGCCGCGGGGCTGGGTTCCCAGAGGCTGGGGAGCTGATGGGGACGGGCCCGCTCCAGAGCTGTCCGAGGCGGACACGCACCCCATCCTCAGGGTGGTAGCGGGCCTGGGACTCAGAGGCGTGGAGCGGGGGGATGGGCTGGCTTCCGCAGCCAGGGCCAGTAGGAATGGCTGCCCTTTCATACTTCCAGCACCAGGACAGGCCTGAGCACATCGCTCGGATGTTCCCGGCCATTTCATCTCAAGGTTCATTCTTTAAGGTTAATTCCTTCTCTTTCTTTCCTGCCTTATTTTTCTCCCTTCATTAAATCCTCATTTTCTGAATCTCCCAAACTTATTTTTATTACACTGATGGACAGACTATGGCAGAACGAATGTTGAGATGCTATGCAGTAGCCCACAGATGAGACACGCGATGCCGGTGAGAGAACCCGTGAATCCGGAGCCCCAGGAAATGGGGATGAAACGGACTGGCAAATGCAAGCCACGCTGAGACCACAGGGGGAGAGGAGGAGCTGGCACTGTATGCTGATTTCCCGCTTTCTGCCCAAAATCCAACCCCGCGGCGCCCGAGGACATGGCGGAGGTGGTGGTGGTGGGGATTAAATCAATGTCTACAAACACTGCTGTGAAGGCTGATTAGGAAGAGCTTTCAAGGTTCCTTCTCCGATGCCCGTGATTGACAGGGAAGGGCTGGCATAGTGATGAGCGTGAGAAATTACCAGGATCCCTTTTTGAATATATTTTATTGAGTTTTTTACAGAGAGAAGGGGAGAGGGATAGTGATATAGAAACATCGATCAGCTGCCTCCTGTACACCCCCCATGGGGATGTGCCTGCAACTGAGGTACATGCCCTTGATCAGAATAAAACCTGGGACCCTTCAGTCCACAGGCCGATGCTCTACCACTGAGCCCAATCGGTCAGGGCAGGACCCCGTTTTTGAAGCCCGGGATCTGTAAGTGCTGGGATGGCACTAAGGGGATAGAAAACATACTGGCTTCCATTTCCTTTTCCCAACTCCTCATCGTTTCGTGACTCCATTTTTCCTTTTCAGTCAAATGGATCTCTCCAATAAAAGTGTCCTAACAGCCCTAGCCAGTTTGGCTCAGCGGTCAAGGGCACATGCCTGGGTTATGAGCTGGATCCTCAGTGTGGGGCGTGCAGGAGGCAGCCAATCAGTGGTTCCCTCTCATTATCGATGTTTCTCTCTCTCTCTCTCTCTCTCTCTCTCTCTCTCTCTCTCTCTCTCTCTCTCTCTCTCCCTCTCCCTCTCCCTCTCCCTCTCCCTCTCCCTCTCCCCCTCCCTCTCCCTCTCCCTCTCCCTTCTTGTCTGAATCAATAAAAATATGGGGAAAATTGTTCTAAGAAATTCACAAGCACATGAGGTCAGATTTGAAACACGATCACTGTCCTCCTCCTGGTGAAGGCAGGGTGATGCCGTTTGAAGCCGAAGAGGCGACTTTCAGAGGATGGACCGGCGGTCGCAGGGCCGGTCAGTGAGTGAGAGAATGAGGTCACTGTCCACTGACCAAGAGCCTCACAGGCTCTGGAGGAATGCCAGCTGGTCACGTGGCCTCCATGTCACCTGGTTGCCTGTCTTAGATGACAGAGCTCCGTCAGTTGCCTCTCTGGGAGGTTTTATATCTTCAGGGGCCAGTAAACCTTCCCTCCTCCTCCTTCCTCAGCCCAGGGTCTTGCATTTTAAACCCTGCTGCGTGTTTTAGTGCTTTAGTCAGAGATAAATCCCTTGTCATGTCACAGGTTTACAACTCGGCGGTATCTAATGAATTCAGGTAAAACCTGAAATTTGACTGCTTTTGATCACTGTTATAAGAGATACCAGAGGCCCAGCGCATGATGAAATCGTGTGTGTGCGTGCGTGTGTGTGCGTGCGTGTGTGTGTGTGTGTGTGTGTGTAGGGTCCCCTGGGCCTAACCTGCCATTGGGGCCATGTCTGCCGCCCTGTGAAGGCTCGCACGCTCCACGGACGCTGCCGGTGCCCGAGACGCTCCAGAAGGCCTGCCTGTCGTGGCTGCCATGGGACGGGAAGTCCCACCCCCCGTGAAACCCAATCACTGTGCCCCCTGGTGAGGTCGGTAGTTGGTCGTGACACCGTGACGGCCTCCCAACCACGGCCTTTTATGACCTCGATACTCCTCGGAGGCCGCCACCTGGAGGCCTAAGTGTGCTCTTGCTTTGGCCTTCAGTGGACGGGAGCCATTATCCTCTCAGAATGCTGCTGGCGGACGGCTGTGGTTGGTTTAGTAACGGTCTCCGTTCTTACACACACACACACACACACACACACACTCTCTCTCTCTCACACACACACACACACACGCACACGCACACGCACACGCACACGCACACGCACACACACACGCACACACGGAGGAAGAGGCTGTTTGATGGATCGCTCGGCGGCTGCAGGGACACGCGGGACAGATGGGCTCAGCGCCCCGGCGGCATTTGCCATCCTGGGAGCCTCCTTCCCGGCGAGGAGGGGCGATCACTCTCTGACGCTGTCGCCTGTCTGCCTTTAAAAATGCGGACGTTTGTTAAATGACCAAGGAGGGTGCATGCGTGACTCTTACTACAACTCAGGGGTCGAGGTCTGAGGAAATGAGATTAGTGATTTAAAATGTACGCCCCTCGGAAGTTCCCGCCCCGAATACCAAACAGCCTCTTCCCGAGACCTGGGGAAGGAAGGGGAGAGGGAACGTGAGCAGCCCACCATCACTTGTTCTCCAACAGAATCCAGATTACCCAGGATCTTTTGCACACGTGCACTACAGTGACTGTTTCTCAAAGAGAGAGGGGAACAAGTAGATTAATTAAAACCTATACCAGCATGAGAGAGTGAGCCAAATTTGTGTTGCCCTCGACAAGGCAGAATTAAAGCTTCCTCTTTATCCTGGGACCCCTATTGTACCAGGCAGAGCTGGACCCCCAACAGATCTCACAGCTGAGAATCTGCGGCCAGGATTTACACAGACCGGAGGAACCCCTTCCTCCCAGAGTGGCATTGCTACAGTCTGAGGTTTCTTCCCCTTCCGGGAACAACATGGCCGCCATCTGGGTGGAAGAGCCTCAGGGCGGAGGCATCTTATCAGAAACATCAGACCCATTGGCATCGCCCATGGCCTCGGGCCATTTCATTCCATGACGCCCTCTCTCATGTTGGGTTGAAAACCTCTCCATTCAGATTAGAGAAAAGATCCAGGCATGCACAGGAAGAACGCCAAGAATGAATCAGGCCTTGGTTGTCAAAGAGTGGAAAGTAGTCTAAGAGCCTGAGAGGGAGTAGATTCGGGTCCATTGAGCAGAGGGGACATCTCCAGTGCCAAGGCCTTCAGGTGAGGTCCCGTCACCCCTCCTCCTTGTCCATGCCGTGACCAGCAAGCCTCCCCTCTCGGGCGCTGGCTGGGCCCCCGCCAGCGCGCCCTCCGCTGTGCTGTGAAGGTGACCTGTGGGTGCAGACCTGCCTGTCCTCCTCCCAGTCCGAGTCTCCAGCGCTGCTGAGCGGAAAAGCCGGCTCCTTATCTGCACACAGAGGCACTTGGATCCGATTCAGAGAGTTTCAATCAGAAAGGACTGGGGCCCACAGAAGTGCATCCGGAGACAGTGAGAAGGTCGAGAAAGAATCTGGGAAACCTGTCAGGATAAACAATTAAAGGAGGGAAGACCTGCAAACAGGGTGAGGGGAAGTGACTGTAATAAAGATACTAATTAGCGTAGCCTGGAGGGGTGTGCAAGAACCAGCTTGCAAGAGGATGTGGGATGAGGTGCGTTGCTAGGCACTCGGGGCTCTCCGCCCTGGTGACCTTCTGCGCCTCGTCCACGGTCCTTGCTCTGCTCATGTCCATCTAAATCAGTGGTTCTCAACCTTCCTAACTCCGCGACCCTTTCACACAGCTCCTCATGTGGTGGTGACCCCCAACCATAACACTATTTTCGTTGCTACTTCGTAACTATAATTTTGCTAGTGTTAGGAATCGTAATGTGAATATCTGTGTTTTCTGATGGTCTTGGGCTCTACAGCAGGGTCACTAAGTCCATCAGAAAAGAGAAAGAGCTGAGCTGGGATGGTGGGTCCAGGATTCTCCTTTTAACTCAGCGCCTTTATAAACCCACCTGGGAAGGAGGAGCGCGCACAAGAAGGACGGTGTGGAGAGCTGGTGGTGAGGAGCTGCCTTCAGCCTGGAGCTGCTGTGACTCAACATGGCAACTAGCCAGCCTCCCCCTCTTCCTCCTCCCCCCCCCTCCCCGCAGCCTGCTCCCTCTCTGTGAAGGAAGGCTCCGGTGCCCCCATCCTCCCCTTTGTAAGTCCCTCGCCCCTCCTGGCCACCGGGCTTCATGGGCCTGAGCAGCACCCGCACACCAGGAGGTGCCCGTACCATCCCGGTTGGGGCTCTAGTGGTAGCTGGTCCGTATTTCCCTCACACCTATGCTTCTCTCTTTTTGCAAATATACATTTAAATTTGCACTTTGAATTCTATTTAATTTTTAGCGCAAATATGTTCAAATCTATACACCCTTTCAGTAGAACTACATTTTATTTTTTGATCCATAGATAATTAACAATGAGGGCAGTTTTGTTCCGGATAAAAATAGATATGCCAAAGAAAAGAAAAATTAATGGTTCAAAGAGAAATAAGGTCCTCAGAGCACTCCAATTACATTTTTAAGAAATCGAGGACGGTGAAAATGAGAAGAGCTCCATTAAGCAGAGGCCGCGTAAAATCCGCCATCAGGGTGTTACCAATTCTTAATGAAGGTTTAATTACTGATTAGAACCGCGGGACTGCAAAAGAGAATTATTCATAGCGTCAGGCTGGCTTTCCATCAGATGAAGAAAATTATACTCAAATTGGGCAAGAAATCTAAAACACCTTGAACTTCACTGTTTTAATGGATGATAGACAATGACCTTCGCGTCCTTCCAAAATGTGAGGAAGTTTCCGAAAAACACAACCCAATTCTTATTTAAATGAGCGAGACAGTTCCCAACTGGAGAACGGCAAGTCTAGCACTTCGTTTCATAGAAAATGTTTTTTTCTCACATAGAACGCAGAAAGCACAAGGCTTCTGTGCACGAAGTTGAAAGAAAACGTATTTATTCCTGTTCTTACACGGCTCACCATGGGTCTTCCAGATAGAGTGGCATTAATACAGGTTCTGTGGCGGGACAGACCCTCCTGTGTTTGTGCAAAACGAAGCGCCCATAGGATCGCAGAACCGAAAGGCAGAGGCGAGTCACTCTGTTCCTTAGCGGGACGGGAAGCAGGGTCCGGATCGCTGAGGAGTTCAGAGCGTGGAGGCCGCCGCGGAGCTCAGGGTGCGTGGCACACAGAGTCCAGTGCTCATGGGAACAGTGCCGTTCCTAATGTAGGGAACTGATTCCGATACCCCCTCCACCGCCCCCTCCTCCCCCCTCCTCTTCCCTTCCCCTTCCTCCAACTCCTGGTTGAGGGGACAATTTGCATAGTAGCCTTTTATTCTATAGGATATACACTGAGTGGCCAGATTGTTATGCGTTCAGAAATCATCATCATCTGGCCACTCAGTGAATGATGCACTTTCTTGGGGCTTTACAGAACTCTACGCACCCCCACAGGGGGGCGCTAGTGAACTGATTGCATGAAGGCTCCTTTGGCTTACCAAATTCTCCAGATTCAGGTAACCTTGCTTCTCATTTCCCCGTGCTTTTTTAACTTCAGATTGCTTTCTGTCTCCCTCCCTCTTCTCCCCCCTCTTCCTCCTCTGTCCCCTCTCTCTTTCCCTTCCATCTCTTTCTCTAGCTTCCCCTCCCATCCCTAAGACATAATAACAGAATGAGGGCATGTGTCAAGATGATCTTAAATAATGGGTCGTGATAGCTACAAAACTGCTGTGTGTCCCCCTTCCCCTCCCGCTCATCCATGATGTGCGATTCATCAGCAGCTGTGACTGCGGGAAGGATGCATCGCCTGCCAGAGGAGTCTTTCATTCATCCGAACACAAACAATGGAAGCCTGAAATGCCCATTTGCATAATGAAGAGCCTTGTTGGGGTGAGAGTAAAGATGTGCACGGATGGAAGGAGGTGGTGGTGAGTCCCCGGCTAAGCAGACACTGGCCCCCTGACCCTGGCGGGGAGCCAGGGGGAGAAAGGCTGCAAAGGACCTTGGGATGGCTGCCTTCTTTGCTCCTGCATTTCCCTCCCCAGCCCAGAGCGCCCCCTATCTTGGGGGACCCCATCTAGGGTTTCTAGAACTAAAGACCAGAGCCCTCTAGAGCGACTCCTTGTAGCAAAGTGGATAATATTCCAAAGCTCCATTTTCTTAAACCACAGGATATATACATTGAGTGGCCAGATTGTTATGATCTCCGAATGCATAATATCATAATAATCTGGCCACTCAGTGTGTGTGTGTGTGTTTGTGTGTGTGTGTGTGTGTATTAGAGGCACAGTGCGTGAATTTGTGCATGGGTAGGGTCTGGCCAGCCTGGCCAGGGGGAAGGGACATGGGCGGTTGGCCAGCCTGCCTGCTGGTCAAACTCCTAGTCAAGGGGACAATTTGCATATTAGCCTTTTATTATATAGGATACCAGGGGTCTTCAAACTACGGCCATAGGGCCACATGCGGCCCGCAGAGGAGTCTGATCCAGCCCGCCAGGTTTTTTGGGCAGTGAGCGCAGCCGAGGTGTTACAGTAGGAATTAGTAGTTCATATAGTCCGGCCCTCCAGCTCTCTGAGGGACCGTGATCTGGCCCCCACTTTAAAAAGTTTGAGGACCCCTGGTATACACTGAGTGGCCAGATTATTATGCATTCAGAGATCATAATAATCTGGCCACTCAGTATATATTAAATACTGTGTGTGTGTGTGTGTGTGTGTGTGTGTGTAGTTTTAAAACATAATATTTAAAGAAATTTAAAAATACAGCATTTAGTAGGAAACGTAGTAGGTAGTAATTTGCAGATGCTGTAGAACATGACACTAACCTTGTAGACATAATATAGACATAACACCCTCCCGTGCACAGGTGAATGGCCCGAGGGTGGAGGCCAGGGCATGACCAGGAGTTACTGTTGTTCTCTGGAAAGAGAAAGCTTTGTTCCCTTCTTTATACTTTTTCCCATTTTCCCGAAATTTCTAAAAGTTACATGTAGCATTATTTGTGAGTAGGAAAACAAAAAACTACTATTTTTTTGGTATAAAAATCCCACAAAGCTAACAGAGAACCGATATTGCCTTTTCATACCAGCTCATTATTTTCCTCAGACAGCACGGCGGGAACATCAGAACTGCCACATCCTTGCTTGTTATTTCACAATGAGACGCCCCCGGCGCAGGCTCTTCTCCCAGGAGCGTCTTCCCCGGGTGCTAACATTTTGAATGAAAAACATTTTTTAATCATCATTTTTTTTGCCCCCAATCTGCTGCTTTATATTCTCTATATTTTAATATTCTGGGAAATAAATAGCTTTCTAACTGCCTCTGAATTTATATTATATTTTGTGTGCATATGATTGATGGCCAGCAGTATTCCTGTTAATTCTCAACGACCATGGAACCGTTGAATGGTTTTGGAATATCTAACAGAGGTCCTGCCACAAAGTAGGTGCTCAGTTAATAGTCTAGAAGGGGGAAATGAATGAAAGAAGGTTAGAAGTGAGAGAGGGAGAGAGGCAGGCAGGCAGCCAGGCAGGCAGGAAGGAAGGATATGAGGGAGGGAGAAAGGGAGAGAATGAGGAAGGGAGGAAAGAAGGAGGGGAAGAGGATTAAAATGATAAAAATCAGTGTTTGGATAACATGAGCTATGAACAAGAGATTTTGGAAAGAGACCACAAAAGCACCCAGAGGTGTTTGTGCTTCATGAGATCTGAGTTCAAGTCCCAGCTCTGGCGTGAAATCAACAACATGATAATGGGAAAGTCTGTCTTCTGCATCTGACTTCTCCTGGATGAAGGGCACATAATAATATAACAATAAAGTTATAGATGTGTGCCCAGCTGGCATGGCTGCGTGTTCTGAGTGTTGAGCTGTGAACCGGGAGGTCACGGTTTGATTTCTCGTCAGAGTACACGCCCAGTGAGGAGCGTGCAGGAGGCAGCCGATCCGTGATTCTCTCTCATCATGGATGTTTCTATCCCTCCCTCCCTCTCCCTTCCTCTCTGAAGTCAATAAAAATATATTTAAAAATAAAGATAAAACAAAAAGTTCCTGTTTGCCAGAGATGCAGGGATCCAGGTTTGGCTCCTTGGGACTGGCTCAGCGTGGTCCTCGGCTCAGGACACCTGCCGTGAGCGGCTGCTGCGGGGCTGGGGTCTGGCCGGAGGTTGACAGATGCTGACGCTGGCTCAGTGCCGCAGGCAGTTGAGTTCAAGTCCCTGGAGGCGCCTCACCTGTGGGCTTGATAATGAACAGGTTTCCCTGGTTCCGGCTCACGGGGCTCTGAGATGCAGATACAGGATCAGTCTGGGTTACCCCAGGGGGACGGGTGGGGAGGTAGCAGCCAGCTCTCAGGGCAGCGAGGAGGAGAAAGACCCCCCACCAGGAGGAGCCAGGAACCTGGGGCCCTGATGGAGCTACTGGGGAGGATGAGGAGCCGTTGGGCAGGTGAAGGCGGACAACATGCCAGAGAGCCCGTCAGGGCCGCGTGGAGAGGCTTCTGGCAGAGCCAGGGCTGGGCAGCAGGAAGGAGTGGAAGAGGATGCAGGGCCCCGCCCGGCCCCTGCCCACTGAGTCTACGAAGGTTTCCGGTGGGGCTTTAAACACGGTTGCACGCTCTGTGGTTCCTTAATCACTCATTCATTTATTCTATAAGTGTTTACTGAATTGCTATTAAGATAGTTTTTTTTTAGGATGATGATAATATTTAGAAAATCAAATGTAAGGACTCTAACAGTAATTGTTAGTGCCGGGCATTGGTGGAGGCACACGGAGTCCCAGGCACTGGGTGCATCCTCTTTAAAGTGACACAGCAGAGCAGGACGCAATGCCCAGGGCAGCCTTCTGCACCAGGGGACGGAGGCCCAGAGGGGAAGGAGCCGGCCGCAGATCACAGGCTTGTGAAAGAGGATCCAGAATTGAAGACGGGCAATGTGAGGGCAGATTTGAACCCTTCATGGTCTGGAGGGGGGAGGGGTAAGGGGCGGACCCCAGGGAGGGGCTGTAGGCGGGAAGGGCCTCTGGTAGGGAGGTCGCTCTGTGCTGTAGTTAGTTTTGTTTGTTTTGGTGGGAAGAGGGGGGCAGAGTGGAAGGAGAGAGTGATCAGGAACAATGTCTAAATGATGTTTAAGGAATAATTCTCTTCAGCTGATATACATGGTCTCCACCTGAACACAGTTCCGTTCCCTCGACGGGAAAATCCAGGCCTTGACGCACAGCTCTGAGTGCCCGGTGCCTGCTGGCCTGTTGCCGTGAAACTTTCACTGCTGGCGGCTTCGTGCGTCTTTAAGTCAAGGCTTCGAAAAGAGCACGGGTGTCAAGTTCATACCCACAGATACGTTGAGACTGTGCTTACAGGGTACAGGGCCAGTTCGAGAGCTGGTTATATGTGTGTGCTTGGAACTGGAGCTAATAAAATGGGCATAAATCGGGAGTAATGGGTGCTCCCTCGTGAGCACTTGCCCAGATTAAAATGATGCTCAGGCAGTATTGGATGTCGTTTATAAGAGCTTTGAAGATGAAAAGCGGTCTAGCTTTTAAGATGTGTTTTTATGTAAAAAAAAAAAAGATCAATTTCTTACAGACTCTTTACGATAAGTTCAAATGAGAAGGTGGCATAACTATTACTTAAGAATTCTTCAGCCCGGCTTGGTGTGGCTCAATGGTTGAGCATTGACCTATGAACCAGAAGGGCACGGGTTCAGTTCCCCGTCAGGGCACATGTCCGGGTTTCAGGCTCGATCCCCAGTGGGGGTCATGCAGGATACAACCGGTCAATGATTCTCTCTCATCATTGATGTTTCTATCTCTCCCCTTCTGAAATCAATAAAAATGTATTAAAAAAATAATTCTTCAGATGAGTTCAATAATATGATTATCTTTATTTTATTTCAAGATTTTATGCTTTTGGCATCCAGACATTTCAACTTAATGAAATACAAATGAAACATTTCTTTTGTCTCTTCTCTCTATCCTCCTATATAATAAAAGGCTAATATGCAAATTGACCCAACAGCAGAATAACTGGTTGCTATTATGCACACTGACCACCAGAGGGCAGATACTCTATGCAGGGAGAGTGCTGCTCAGCCAGAAGCCGGGCTCATGGCTGGCTAGTGCAGCAGTGGTGGTGGGAGCCTCTCTCGCCTCCATGGCAGTGCTATAGGGAGAAGGCCTAAGCCGTCAGTCAGACATCCCCTTAGGGCTCCTGGACTGCCAGAGGGTGCACAAATTTCATGCACCGGGCCTCTAGTATATACATATATATGGATATGTAGATATAAATAATATAGATAAATCAAGGGACTTTTATTGATTTATGCATATTTTCTTAACATATTCCATGTCATGTATTTATTCTGCATCCTACTTTCCATTCTTTCTTAGCAAATCAGGAGTCACTTCTTCAAGAATCTTTTTTGGGTTCTTGTGAATTGTGAAGGTTAAACTTACGTTTACCCTTCTATTCATCCATTCCCACTCAAAATGCTTACCTACGTGGTACTACCCCCCATGTCCCACCCTGTCTCTGCCCTCGGCAATATCTCCCACACAGCATGCCCTGAGGTTCTTGCGTTGCTGTTGCTGAAGTGGAATTAATGGATGCTACCTACTGGTAAGAGGAATGAGCTCACAGATGCCAAACCTGCAACTCAAGTATCAGTAACTTGCAGTGTCAACTCGCTCAGTGCATATTATTACCTAGCTTGCGTATGTGCATGTGATTTCTGTGCATCTGGTTAGTGATCTTATGGGGAGAGGCATGAGCAGGGTTAGTTAGTGAGTAACTGGAGCTCACATCGGAAAGCAGACATCCACTAGGGAATGGCTATTGGAGGAGAGAGAGTATCAGACATTGGAGGATGACTTTCAAAATGGAAGAATGAAACTTAGGCAACTGATCAAAATGTACTGCTCAGTAAACGGATAACCTCGCTTTCCAGAACCATCTGTTCTGCCCAGCTCTCTAAGCAGGATGGCTTTTCAGTCTGGGCACAGTTTCTCCTGTGTAATAATTAGGGGCTCATGTTCATTAAGTGTGGACTTACCTTTATATTCCACCGCAAATGCTCTTTATCCAACAGAATATCTGCTAATGAATGTCCTCTTGTGATTAGAGTCTCTAGTTTAATAATTATTCTCCATGATCCCAGATCGGTAACTTAATCTCGCTAAGCTGTTGTCTGCCGTGGTGTGTGTGTGTGTTTTTTTTTTTTTTTTTTTTTTTAATTTATTATAGCAGAGCACTACTAAATTCCTTAAACTTCTACTAATTTTATGAGGGTTATCAGAAGATAAATATTAATAACCACACAGTAACTAAGCTTTACATTTTACAGAGAACTTTTACTTTCCTGACAGTTAGGGAGGGCATTTGCATAAATTATCTCCTGTTTCCAGGAAGAAAAGGTGGAGATGAATGCCCTTCCTGTATCTTTTGTTTTCAAGACCTTTTAGCTCAAAATAATCATTTATGGGGGTGACCAGTTCTGTCACCCTTTCATGTGCTACCGCAGTATTACCTAGAGACAGCAAATAGAAAACCGTGCGAAATGTGGCATTATGTGAATTGTCAGGATACATTATGCTGGTAAAAAATATTATAAAACATGTGTTATGGTCATAAAAATACGATCAGGGAATGCTGTGAACACCTCCATGCCCACAAATTTGACAAATTAGATGAAATGGACTAATATCAGTGAAAGACACAAACTACAAAATTGGTACACAGAGAAAAACAATCTAAATTCATGTATGCCTTTTAAATTGAACAAAGAATTTAAAACACCTTCCAGTACAGAAAACACCTGGTCCGGACGGCTTCGCTGATGAATTCTATTCAATATTTGAGGAAGAAATAAATGTGAACCTACCACAGCCCATTCCGGAACGTGACCGCTATTATCGGAATACCAGAGTCCGCCAGGGAAAGGCGTTACCAGGAAAGGAAGTAGAAGACAGCATCTCTCATAAACAACAAGGTCCTCAGCAGGATCGTGGCAGTATTGATCTAGCTAAGCTTTAGGACCGCCATGATCCTATTTCCAGAATGATCACAAATCTGCAGTGTCTGAGACTAAATACCCTGTTGATGAAAGACCAGAGACATAGGCCTGTGAGACAAAAGACAGACGTCGGAAAGAGACCCACTGAGTCTCAGCAATGACGCAGACCACATCGAGTCCATGGAAACCTAACAAAGGCCCGCAGGCCACTCCGTGGACAAAGGATAGTCCTTTTCAACAAGGATGCTGGGACGATCGGGCGTCTCTCTGTGAACAGAAACAAAACAAAATAAACCCAGGCCACGGCCTTGCCTCTTCCGTAAGCACGGGCTCAGATGCGTCGGAAACCTGAATGTGAAGTGGAAATGAGCCCGAGGCCCCGGAGGGGGCAGTGTGTCCTGGCCACGTGAGCAGAGGGCTGGGGAGAAGGCTGCTTAATTGGAACAAAGCGGGTGTGATTGTTGGCTTTCCTTCCCGAGTGTGTGCATCTGGCAGGTTTCCGGAATGAGTGCATTATGTGCATGAGGAGGAAATGATGCCAGACTTTTCAAACAGACAATAAAGTCTGTCATTGAAACAAGGAGGAAGATTTGGGAACAGCCTGGTGGCTTCGGAGGTCTCCCAGGCCAGCGGGGTTTCAGACACAGGAAGCTGCCTCCTTCTCCTCTCTCTCCTCTCTTCTCTCTCCTCCTTTCCTCTCTCTCCTCCTCTTCCTCCTCCTCCTCCTCCTCCTCCTCCTCCTCCTCCTCCTCCTCCTCCTCCTCCTCCTCCTCCTTCTCCTACTCCTCTCTCTCCTCTTTCTCCTTTTCTGGCTGTTTTCTTTGCCAAGAAGTGAAAGCAGATGCCAATGACCGTGGTGGTGTAAAGAAACTCCACATTCATCCCTTCCATCAGAGCAATGATGAGGTGGGGGGAGGGAGGGACACAGTCAGGACCAGCTTTTCCGGTATTCTGGAAATGAATCAAAGACGTGCACCCAATGGCCTCCATTTAATTTTTTTAAAAAGCTGATTCTTGTTCGGCCAGCGTGACACACTGATTGAGCATCAATGTATGAACAAGGAGGTCACGGTTGGATCCCCGGTCAGGCTTCTGCCCGGGCTGTGGGCTCCCTCCCCAGTGGGGCTGTGGTGACAGCCTGCATTCCCCGTGCTGGAGGAGAACGGCCTCCTCACAGAGGCCCTGATTAACCACCGTGCTCCCCGCTGGCTCCTCCTAGAGTAGCCCGGCTCCTATGTCTTGTCATTTTGCGGCCTCACTTGAAACGAGCCGGCGGCCAGCGGTCCTGGCCGGTGGCCTCTGTGGAGACATTTCTACACGCTCACCCTTGCTTTGTCGCCTCTGCCATAGAGAACTGCGGGCTCAGGAGGAACGGGAGGGAGTGCAATGCCTCGAAGGATTTTGAATAAACCCCACGGTGTTCCAGGAGTCTGGGCAGCTACCACGCGCTCAGGAAAGCCTGAGGAGACCCGGTGGGTTGGGTTTTTCTCGCCTGCAGGAGGCTGGGCCGCACAAGAGGCAGCTCCCGGGCCCCTGGGGCTGGACATCTGTAGAGGAAGAGCCTGGAACCCCCAGGGACCTGGGAACGAGGCAGGCCGGCCACCTCGCCCTGAATTTGAGGGTCTTTGGTTTTCTCTTTTTAATACATTTTTATTGATTTCAGAGAGGGAGGGAGAGGGAATGAGAGAGGAACATCCATGATGAGAGAGAATCACTGATCGGCTGCCTCTTGCATGTCCCACTCTGGGGATGGAGCCCACAACCTGGGCCTGTGCCCTGGCTGGGAATCGAACCGTGACTTCCTGGTTCATGGGTCAGTGCTCAACCCCTGAGCCATGCTACACTAACTACTGAGCTTACAGGCAGGTTTTAGTGAAAAACTTCTGCTTCCAACAAACCACACCATCAGGGTTGTCATGGTGCCCGCTCCTTGTCTGTGGGTTCCATAAAAAAGGCAGCGAGCCTTTCGGCGGAAGGATCTTGTTGAGAAAACGAACCAAGGACGGGCCTGAAGTCGGAGGCCAGGGCTGGCAGTGAGATGGGTGTGGCCAGGCCCCTCGGTGGGCCGGCCCGTCAATACTTGGCAGGACCGCAGGAGCGGGCGCAGCGAGTCATCATCTCAGTGAGATATAGATGGTGCAACGCAAGGAAACAAGCGCTGGTGTCAGGAAAAACGTCTGCTGCTGCCTGTGCTCTGCTGGGCCCGGGCTCAGTCATTGAAAGGGAGGGGAGAGCTCTGCCCAGAAGCTTCATCCAGTCAATTACCCCCCCCCCCCCCCCCACCACCACCAGCCCCATCTCTCTTCCATCAGTAGCATTTTCCTCCTCAGAAACACTATGTCAGCAGATTCTCAGGCTTAAGGAGCTATGGACTGATGATGCTTTAATAGAGCGAAGAAGAGAGAACTTCATTAAGGCAGGGACAGACATGACTTCCGGCTTACTCAGCCGTCTGGGCCTTGTGTGTGCGGCTCTGACTACCAATGTGTTACGAACCATATAATATTGGCCTCGAAGAGAAGAAATCTGGAAATATAGGGAGCAGGTAACACATCCTATACTTTCCAAGTGTTAAAATAGCAATTCCTGGAGTATTGAATGGGCTGTGGAAACCACAGTTCAGAAAGGGTTTGCTACATGGGGATGCGATATGAACGTGAAAACTCGCATGTTTATTGTACACACTGAAGTTACTTCTCTCCTTTTTTTCTGCGATGGTGGGATGCTGAAAGTCTTCAACGAAAGGAAATTGAAAACTGAGTGATGTGTTAGTCGCCCTCCTTCCTCCTGGTTTGCAGAAGGAAGTCCTGCGGGTGGACGGCAAGGGGGTTGTCACAGGAGTCAGGGCTGTCGCGATGGTGTGGGAGTGCTTTCCCCATTTCTGAGGGCCCGGTAGCGTGACTCGGTGTGGTCAGTAAGATGGACAGAACTCACATGAGTCACCCCACCAACAGACCTTTGTGGATCAATGGAGAATTTGTCTCCTTTTCTTCACCTTTTTTGCTTCTCACATTTTTCGTTTTTTGGGTCACAAGGAAGCTGCTGTTGGCCATGGATGTAAATACGGGAACTCTGCCTTCTTAAGTCACTGCATTGGGAGCTGTTTGTTACCGCAGCATACACTAACTTGTCCTGACTAGTACAAGGGTTGGCAGCCAAGGTCATGAGAGAATTCTGGCAAACAGGGTGATGTTGTGATTGGTTGCACAGCTTTAATGGAGAAGGATGAAATGGTTAGAAGGAAAGAAATGAGTATGAGCTCACTTATTTCTCATGGTCTTTGCAGTCTCTGTGCTATCCTTACTCACCTTGAACCCGCTGTTTTAATGTGGAAATATTTGGCGCCCCAAGGGATGCCAACACACTGTTCCAAACCTTCACAAACTTGCTCTTGAAACAGCTGTGCCCCTGAGTCTGTGTGTGTCCCAGAGGGGGTGGGTAGGAGCTGGAGAGAAAGGATTACAATAGCCGAACAGCCAGAAACACATGCTTCTCATAAGCCTTTGTCATATGACCTTCCTGTGTGAACAGAGCTGAGAACTCTATAGCACACAGACATGTACACACGTGCACACATGCATACACGCATGCCTAAACTTTGCTTTCTTTCCAAACATCTGGGTGTATAAAAAAGAATGACGAGGAAAAAGCTCCACAGAAACAATGAACTTAATCCTGGCATGATTGTCCCACGTGACTCAGAGCAGCTGTCAGCGCGGTGACAAGAATGTGACTCTGAGACAGAAGTGACATGCCCCCCTCCCCCGCCCTCTCCCACGCCCGCCTTCCTCTGCTTCGCATGCAGCTCCGAACTCCAAATTCCAGGCAGAACTGGCTGCCATCTCAGAGTCTTCAAAGGAAAGCCTTCTGGACACATTTTTCATTAACTTATTTTTAGCCAGAGAGAGGCAGGTGACACCTTTAAGAATAAGTAAAAGGACGGGGAGGGGAGCAAACACAGGGAAACGAGTGGGTTATTGACCTTTTACGCCGTGTCCTGGAAGCTCAGCGTGTGTTCCCTGATGTTTTGTTTGTGTCTTGTTCACCGTCGCGAAGGACGTGGGACCAGAAAGGCAGAAGGTCCAGCCTCTCACTCCGCTGAGCCCCTGAGATAACGCTCCGGGCGGGGACAAAGGTCCATCTCTCCGGGGCTCGCTGTGGAAACCAGGAGGCCAAAATCTGTATCTCAGTGGGACATTTTAATTCGGTTCCTCACGCGGCATTATGAGATGAAGGAGGTCACTCTCATTATTTTACTCTCAGCCTGTTTCCAGCCAGCGTTCCCCTCCAGGGGGTTCAGTTTGCAAGTTAACCTCTCAGTCACGACGGGGCCCTCCCTGCCCTGTAGCGCGGGGTGTCCACACCAGCTGCACCCTGGGTTCAAAAAACAATATGTGAAATTACGCCCCCTTTCCAACGGGGTCACTGTCAGCCGGCGCTGTGCCAGGCATGCTAGAGCTTCACGCTGATGTTTTTAAAATAAGGGTCGGAATGAAACCTGCCCTGGTCAGAGCCATAAGGAACAGATAGAATGTGCGGGGAAAACCCGTTTATTTTCCCAGAGAAGATCCTCTTTAACGTCTGTGGAAGCTGGCTTTCTCTGCAGAGCGTTCCATGGTGATGGGGGAACGAATGGAAAGTAAGCGAGTGAATAAATAACGCCGGTCTCCCCGCACGATTATGGAGTGAGACGTTAATGCGGAAATAAAGGAGAACGGATGCCGGCTGCGTCGCGTCTCTTCCCATTTGCCCTCAGACTTCAAACTCCATTACACTGTTCTCTTTAATCTCTGCCCTTGTCCGCGAGCAGGCAGCCATTTAGAACGGCTCATGCATAATGGATGAGTGGCTTCCCTGTGTAGCACATGTGCCCTAATTCAATAACATGGCACAATTATAATTTGACTTTTAATGTATTATGGTTATTTATTAACGTTTTTAATTAGCCTCGGAATGGCTTGTAGCAGAATCCAAACTCCCTGCTAGTAAGAGAACTGTGCGAAAGGAACTGTTTTTGGTCTCCGTGTCTATAGGAAAGCCTTTGGAAGGGGCTTTGAGGCCCGGCCGGCGGGGCTCAGGGTGGAGCATGGACCTAGGAACCAGGAGGTCACGGTTCAATTCCCAGTTAGGGCACAGGCCGGGTTGGAGGCTCGAACCCCGTGTAGGGCGTGCAGGAGGCAGCCGATCCATGATCTCTCTCATCATTGATGTTTCTCCCTCTCCCCTCCTCTCTGAAATCAATAAGCTTATTTCATTTTTTTAAAATTGCACTTGGGCACAGAAGTAGAAAAGCAAGTGCCCACTGCCCACCCCCTGCAGGCTCCAGGCTCGGCTCCTCCAGAGGGAAGGTGGGGGCAGCTGGAAATGGGTGTGGGGTTCTCCTGCTCAGGTCCCCCGCGGGGACCCATGGCGCTCCTCTATCGGATGCTCAGGCTTTCTTGAATGCACGGATATTCTTGGGGGGGAAATGCTTTATTATTTTCCTTCACAAGGAATTTGGAAATTCACTGCAGGACAGAGGAATCACCAGAACGTTGTTTTCATAAACATGTAACATCAAAACATAGGATCATTCAGAAGCCGGTCATTGTCATAGATGCTCACGGCCCTGCGTTATGAACTCGGCACTCCCTCCGCTGTCACACCCGTGGGTCAGAGTAACCCTCTGTGAGCTGTGAAGACGCAGCGTAGCGCCCGGCAGGGAGCTTATTTCTGCCAGAAGGAGCCCTTTCCCTCGGTCTCTGCCTCAGGCTCTGGGAAGAGGAAGGAGGGGTTTCCCGGCGCTTTCCAAGGCGAGCTTTACCGCTGAATGCTTTCAGGTTCTGACAGCCGTAATTTTATGGCCCCGTGCTCCTAACTCTGTGGTCAGAAAGATGATAATGTTTAAAGCCGACTAATCCAAACCTGCAGCACGTGGCTGGCCATGATTGATGCTCTTACTTAAACATCTGACACGGAGCTAGACACTCCCCTTAAATAGCTTTGCTCTAGTGTCAGACCTGACTGGCCACAGTCCCCTGGGCCTCCCAGCAAGCCTCTCTCGATATGGGACCTGAGAATGGACACCCCTCACCACCTCCTGTGGCTTCCTCCTGAGCGGGCCGGACACCCACGTGCCATATGCTTTACATTTTATGCTGGCCATTCCCTTACCAAAGCCAATTATAATTTGTAGGAGAGCCTAAGGGGATGAACGCCTGGTCCAGAAGGCAAAGGAGTTTTAACCAGAGGCCAAGGCTGCCCCCAGTTTACCAATGTCTCCGCCCATGCCCTCATTTCTAACATCACACATCCAGGATCTCTTCCTCCTGGAAGCCTGCCTGGATTAACCAGAGGGAATTCCCCAACACATGGAATCCCAATGGAGCTGTGCCCTTGAATGCAGCCATGCTGTGGTAAAGCTCAGTGCCCGTGCTCTGCTCTGTAACAGGTTTGTCCAGAGAGCACCATCCTAGATGGTGAGATCCAGGATCAGTAACAGGCGAGGATGAGTGTGCAAAGCTGTGTGCACTCCCAGTATTTCCAGTCTGACACGCTGGCTCCACTTGACGAAGGAACCACTAGGTGGCAGTGTGGCGCTGCATTCTGGGACAGGGCCATTCCATGCTCATGCACCCAGCATTGTCAGTGCAGGCTCAGTGGGCCTTCCCAACCAAGTGCAGGGTTCCTGGGAGCAGGTGAGTCCACTGGTCACTTCCACTCTGAGAAGGTGACCTTGCCTAAGTGCAGGGATTTCCCCATGGAAAATACTTACCCCTGCACCCTCAGGCTACGCTGAGAATAGTCACTGTGGGTCTTGCTACTAAGAAAAGGCAACATGTCTGGCCTGTGTGGCTCAGTGGTTGAGTGTCGACCCAAGAACCAAAAGGTCATTGGTTCAATTTCCGGTCAGGGCACATGCCTGGGTTGCGGGCTTGATCCCCAGTGTCCATGGGGTGTGCAGGAGGCAGCTGATCAATGATGTTCCTCTCTTGTCGACATTTCTATCTCTCTCTTCTTCTCTCTTCCTCTCTCTATAAAAATTGATAAAAACATATTAAAAAGAAAAGGAAATATGACGATTAGTCTACAAGACCCTGGGGTCTTTCTTGGATGGAGAAGATGGTGCCATTGGCTGCCACGGGACTGGGCATCTTTGAAAGCAGGTCCCTACGTTTATGGATGTTGTATCTTTTTCTGAACCTAACAGGGGGCTTACCATGCTGCAGGAATCTGACAAATACCGACTGGCATTGAATGGTGCATGCCTTCGCCGCTATCATCTACTCAGTGGAGATGAATGAAATGCATTGATTATTGTTCATGTTTTGCTGGCACTCATCCAATAAGACGGCCATTTGGCTGGTATTGAGCTAAAGTCCCCTCATGACCCCGATGGTCCCAATGAGAACGGGTTTCACAGAGATGACCACGCTCAGGCCCTCGGGTGGAGAGAGGGAGAAAGGAACCTTGCGTTTTATGAATCTGGTAGTCCTCCCCTGTTGATGATCGAGCTTCACAAACCTCCACCTCATCGCGCTGGATGGGCGCCAGCTGTCTGTGGGAAAGCACGCTCAGCACTACCCAGAGCGAGTCGCTGGGGGAGGAGCCGCGAGAGGAAGACATATGGCTAATGATGACATATTATTGCGGGAAAGTGCGGCGTCCGCACAAGTGCTGGCAGCAGGCGCTGGGTGGGGGGGACCTGGGTGGGGGAGCGCTGACTCACATGGGCGAGGCCGGGACGCCCAGGGCCCCTGGATGCTGCCCTGTCCCTGCTGGGTCCCAGGTCCTGTGTGACGTGCACCATTGCTGCCTGGGCGTGAGGTGCAGCGCCCACGGGACTTTGTCACGTGGAAGGTGAGAAGGCCGTTCGTCACTTCTGTCAGCATCTTCGCTTCCACCTCAAACACTGGCGTTGGTGGGATCGTGTGGCCCAGCCCTTGCATGTGGACGCGTGTTTTAACTCCTGCAAAGGGACTCCCAGGTCAGGGCTGTGTTCCTCATTCCGTCACAAGTGAGCAATAGCTCTTCCTTTGCCATGTCCCTTATTGAAGAGCACTGCGTGTGCGTGTGTGTGTGTGTGTGTGTGTGTGTGTTTTTAAAATATATTTTTATTGATTTCAGAGGAGAAGAGAGAGGGAGAGGGAGATGGAAACATCAATGATGAGAGAGAATCATGGATCGGTTGCCTCCTGTTCACCCCACACTGGGTATCGAGCCTGAAACCGGACCATGAGCCCTGAACGGGAATCGAACTGTGACCTCCCGGTTCATAGGTTGAACCACTGAGCCCCGCTGGGCTGGGCTACAGAGTAAGTAGGAGTTGTCCCCGTTTTCTGGATAAAAATACCGAGGCTTACTGACTTGTTCAGACAGCGAAGAAAGGACGTGACTGAGGATCTCCGGTTCTGAATGGAGAGCTCAGCTCTGTGGATCCAGAGCCCCTTCTGGAGTCCACAGATGCGGGTCAGTGAGCCAGTGGCCGGCATCCCAGCCGAACTCTGGGACGGGGGACAGCAGGAGGACATCAACGGCACTGCCATCCCTGAGGCAGAGCCCCACACGGGTTATTCTCGGGTGGAAGCTGCTTCCCCAGCAAAACCTCAGAGTGCTCCGGGCTCACGCGCCATTTAGACTTCGTGGAAAGGAAAGGACGGGGCAGGCGTGACCCCGGGACTCTCTGGGAGCCGCGTACACAGCCCAAAGGTGTGGTCATCTTGCCTCACCTGCTCTCCCTTCTCCCTTCCTTTCCCATCCAGGTGAGTGACAGCAGTACATGCAGCAGGAGGTAGAGGCCCAGGCTCTGCATCTGTTCTGCTCAGGTTGCAAGCCACTACGGTATGGGACTATTCACAATTCGATATAAGTTCGTTGCCATCAAATACAATTAAACATTCCACTCCTCAGTCTCACTAACCGCCCTGTAGGAATCCCATAGTGCAGCGTTCTCCGTGGACGCCTCCCTCATCTCAGCAAGTCCTGGTGGGAAGTGCATTCCATCACTCAGTGCTATCCGTCACTCCCTGCGGGATCTTGGGTATGGCACAGCCACACCAGGAGTTCAGTCCCGCATTTGTAAAATCTCTTATTTCCCCCCTAACCAAACACCCGGGCAAGCATTCCTCACTGGATTGTGAGATCTCCAGGCTGCAAATCACACTTTTTCTTATGCCTTTGTCTTCGGAGCCCCGTAGATGCATGATATATACCCGCAGTCTTACACATGCTTTCTGCAGGAGGAGACAAGCGTATGGATATATTTGTTTTCCTTTTAGTGCTCGGATGTGTCATATATCTCCAGCCAGTTTTATTCTTTTGCTAGGAAATAAATTCAACCACTATGAAGAGGGACCAAAGGGGGGGGGGAAAAGGCACCCAATACCAATGCACAGTATTAGATATTCAATGCTTACCCATGCATTAGACTCATACATTTATTACTTAATTTTATTTCCTACAATAAACCTGCTGGAGGAAATAGTACAGACCTCAGGACATCATCAGAGGACCAAGAGCATTACCCTTTTATTTAGAACATACTGGAGGGGCCCTGGTGGGTATGGCTCAGTTGGTTGAGTGTAGTTCTATGCGCTGAAAGGTCAGAAGGTCAATTTCTGGTTTGATTCCCTGTCAAGGCACAGGCCCTGGTTATAGGTTATATCCTCAGTAGTTTTCCTCCCTTCTCTCTTTCTCTCTCTAAAAGTCAATAAAACATATTTTAAACTATCGAGTACCCTGGACGGGATGGATGAGGAGGTCCTCTCCGACAGTGTGATGTTGAAGTGGACTCCTCACTGCAGTGGTGGGGGGAACCACATCACTGTTGGAGGAGAGGGCCTGGGCAGAAGTAGCACGAGGAGCAGTGCTGGTGGGCGAGTCCTGGGAGCAGCCTGGAGGGCAGTGGCAGGAGGAGGTCAAATAATAAAGTGACAGATGGTATGAAAATTTAGCGGCTTCCAGGACTTTGATTTTTCTTTTGAATGAGATAAGAAGCCAAATGTCGTGTTGAGCAGAAGAATAACTACTTGAGCCTCCATTTTTTTTTAATTAAAAAACAACAACAAAACAAAACAAAAAACCAAAGAACATGAGATTAGGAGGTTGGACAGGGGAAGACACTTCCCTTGGTCACTAAGGGTACAGCCAGCACTTAAATTCAGGTCTGGATTGGCAAACATTGCTATTTCCATACCCACCTCACATAGCACTGAGCGGCTTGAACAGAACAGACCATGGGATGGGAATATTGACGAGGAGGTCTAGCTTAGCAGGACAGAGGCACCATTGGACACAGCAGAGCTGATGATGTCGTGTGTGTGTGTGTGTGTGTGTGTGTTTGTGGTTAACCCATCCCAGAGGATGAAGAGATGTAAGGAGTCTCCTTGTGGCCATCTTTTGGGGGGATGATAGAGAAACACGCAATGGCCCATTTATCCCCTGACTCCCTTCAGACCTGACCTGGAGCCACTTCCTCTCCCCTGGGGTTCTCTCCTGGACGCTCAGGAAGAGGCCAACCGGCATGACCTCCTGCCAATCGGCTTTGGGACTGCTACCCGGTGCAGAGTATGGGTCTCTGTTGTGAGTGGCTGTTCTGTGGCTTCGCTCGCCGGAGGTTTTATTTTATTTCATAGCCTTGAGAATATAGACTAAGTAAGGAGCTGGCAAGCTACCACGTCAGCTCCATCTCTCAAGGATTCTGCCAGGATCTGTCAAGACGTGACAAACGTCATGTTGACATATCTCTCCATTTCCTAGTGACTAATTAATAGCAAGCGACGGGGAAGGCTGGAGAAATGATTCCAGACAAAGAAAAACCTACTTCCGACTCATCCCAGGCTCCCGCAGCCCTCTCCACTGCAGACACACTTAGGAAGCCAAACAAACCATGGGCAAGGCCGTCCAAAAACAGGGTGGCTTCGTGGCGCAGTGGAACCCTTTTTCTTATCATCGTCACCGTGAAACTACGTAGAAAATCTGTGAGAAACAGCTGGAGATGACCCTTCTCTCCAGAGCAGTGCAGGCAGCATGGTGTGCAATGAGCAGAGCCTCTGAAGTCAGGTGAGGGCAAGTTCAAGTCTTGAAACCGACTTCTTGCACCGTGACCTTCAGCTCTCGAATTCACGCCCGTGTGAAGCAGAGTAATAGCCCCGGGTTATCCACAAGGCCGCTGGGGTTTGAAACAGTGTACGCAGGGCCCGTGAAGGCAAAGCAAGGTTGTGGGCACCAGCGGGCACACGGGAGAGGCCCCGTTAGCGAATGAGCACTGGAGGAGCGGATATGCTTGGGACCTCTATTACCTCTCACTCACCATGGGCCCCCACAGAGCGTGCTTCCTCCACTCCGTTCAGCCTGCCGGTCTCTGAGACTCAGCCTCACGTGGAGCACAACCGCATGTCTTAGAGCAGCCCTTCCTCCCTGAGAAGAATCGCAGACAGGATCTCCAGGTGCCCTGGCCCAGCCACTTGCACAGACCTCCCCCTGGCTCCCCTCCTCAGGAATCTCCGATCTACAGGGATGGCAGCCTCAGGCCGGCCTGCGTGTGGGAGTGGATTCCTCAATCTCCTTCTGTCCTCTCCCCAGTGTCTCCTGAGGGGACGCGACAAAACCTCCGTGCAGTCTCCTGGCCCGTGTCCCTCTGACTCCAGAGACCCTCACTAGAACCGTGTGCGTGGTCCCTGCTATGAAATAGGGACGTTTTCCAGAAAGCACTCAGCACGCTCGGAACTCCTCCACGCCGACTCCCTCCCAGCTGGCCGCCGGGTAATGAGGCATCGCTGTTACATTTCTTCTCCTATAATTAAGCCCGGAATTCTCAGCGCCAGCTGAGCAGCAAAGAGATGGTCCCCGAGTGGAAGGCCAGGACTCTTTCTCCTCATCAGCAGTTCTCTCCTCTCCTCAGTTCTACAAACACTTACCTCCCACGAAGACGTGTTTGCACAGAATCAGGCCAAATAAAGGGGGATGTTTGGGACAGAGATGTTCTCTATTCATTAAGACATTTTTAGGATAAAAGTGGGTGTGCATGGACATATCACACTGGGTAGTCTTCCCCCGGGAGCTGTGGGCATTGGGTCCAGGACTCCTGCAGATGCCACAACCTTTGGGTGCCTGAGTCTGACAGGTACCAGCTGCTGAGGGCGGGCTTGGCAGCAGGAGCAGCAGGTGGAGATCTTAGATAGTCAGGCCAGTGGTACCCGCTTTGTCCTACACGGGGAGGCCAGTTCCATGAACACAGGACCCGACCAGCCCATACAGACTGGGGTCCTGGCCAGCCAGCCTCCTAGGCAGGGGTCCTGGGAGGCCCTGCAGGGTGTGAGAGCCCCGAACCTGTGGAAGGACACTGGGCAGGAGTTCTGGAATTCCATCTGAGATCCCAGGAGAGAGGAACCCACAGACCCCGGAGCCCACGTGGAGTCCACAGGAGGCTGCTGCCCGTCTTTCCCCGAGGGCGGAAGAACTGGTCGGGAATGGAGCCGGTCAGGCTGGGGTCACAAGCGCCAAGGCCTCAGTGGGTCTCCATTGCCCCTATCTTAACCAGCCCCTCTCCAGGCCCTCACGTTGGGCACCTGTAGGAGAGGTGGATCCGCCTCTACCTTAAGCGCTGACAGTTCTTCGAGCTACAGATCTTGAATTTCTTTCTCTCTGTACTCCTCTGCCCCTTGCAAGTTCAAGTTTCCCAAGTCCTTAAGGGCGAACCCACGTGTGCCATTGCCGCCCCTCCCCCTTCTCGCAGGGTGTCAATGACTTCACACTGCTCCCAGGCCAGTGCAGCTGCGGCAGGACTCCGGGGCTCCTTGGGCTCCAGCGCCGGGCCCTCAGACCTCCGGTGGTTGGCCTCCCCCACACAGAGTCCTCCACCTCTGGCCCCTCCGGGTCAGGTCAGCTAAGGCCCCCGAGGGGGAGACCACAGTGGTCTTAGCTCTCCGGGAGCAGACTCTGCCCCGCAGCTCGGCAGGGGGAGCGGTGGGTGGAGGTCTCGGTGTTGGGAGAAGTGCACGTAGGGATGCTGTGGTGGTCCCTGTCCCACATGCTGTCTGCTGGGCGTGTGAGGGCCCGCCGCAGTTCATCCATGCTGACCGGGATGAAGGCGGAAGCCTGGGCTTGCATTCCCACTCCTGCGTTCCACCCCCTTCCAGGGGGCTCCGGGGCCTGCCCCTCCGAGCATCGGTCTCCGGTCTTCGCTGTGGACGAGGGGCGGATGCGCGTCGTGCGTGTGGCTCCGTGGAGCAGGCACACGGTGATGTTTGCCACGCCCAGCCTCCACGTTTGCTCCCACAGAGTGTTGACCTTTGGTTCTGAATGCAGCAGTGACCTGTTGGAGGCCTGTTTCCTCTGCGGCGCATTCTGTCCATGTCACCTGCTGCGTCCGATGAAGGATGGTGCGCTCCCGGCGTGCTGGCACCGCGCGTGAAATATGACACGGCCGACAGGCAGGCTGCGGGCGGGCCGGGCCACCAGACATGACTCATGCAAATGACACGGCAGCTCGTCCATCATCCAGGGGGAGGCAAGGTCGAAGCAAAGCAAAGCAAAGCATCGCGGCTCATTCCCCAAACAGCACAGCCCATCCCAAAAGTGGGACGTCTGGTGGCCGGCCCACCTTTGGGGGGTGGGCGCTGTTCCCAGGGGAGAGGCATGAGAGCTAGAGGGAGGCGAACACGGAGAGGGTGTGACAGCCACATGACGGGCAACAAGAGGGCGCAGAACATAACAGTCAGATGTGAAGGGACAGAAGGACATCCCGGGAACAAGGTAGAGACCGTCATGACAAAGACCGACACTGAGGAAGAGGAATGGATGAGAAAGAGAGAGAGAGAGAGAGAGAGAGAGAGAGAGAGAGAGAGAGAGAGAGAGAGATGAAGTGAGAGGAAGAGGAAGAGGGAGGAGAACACAGTGAGGGTTAGGGTGACCCATAGCTGAGCAGGTGGGAATAGGGAAAGGAGGAGAAGGAGGAAGGAAAGGGGGAGGAAGAGAGCAGGGGACCGGCCCCGGAGAGCCGGGCTGGAGAGAGGACAGGAAGCGGAGAGGACAGGGCGCTCTGTGAGTTCAGGTGCAGGAAGGACAGCATGGAGGGCAAATGGAGGCGCAGGGAGAATGCAGGCACTGGAGGTGAAAAGAGAGGAGAGTATATGGCGGCGGGGTGTGTGTGGGGGGAGGGGGTGAAAAATATTCAACATAATATTCAGCTGGCCAGTGTAGCTCAGTGGGTGAGCATTGTCCTCTGCGCCAAGTGATTGCTTGTTGGATTCCCGGTCAAGGCACATGACCAGGTTTCAGACTGAATCCTAGTAGCAGGTGTGCAGGTGGCAGCTGATCGATGTTTCTCTCATCAGTGTTTCTGGGTCTCTCTCCCTCTCTCTTCTTCTCTCTCTAAAAGACATCAGCCCAGCTGGTGTGGCTCAGTGACATAGGAACCAAGAGATTGCAGTTCAATTTCCAGTCAGGGCACATGTCTGGGTTGCGGGCTCCATCCCCAGTAGGGGGCGTGCAGGAGGCAGCCAATCCATGATGTTCCTCTCTCTCAATGATTTTTCTATCTCTCTTCCTTCCACTCTCTCTCTAAAAAAAAAAAAAAAAAAAAAAAAAAAAAAAAAAAAAAAAAAATCAATAAAAACACATTTAAAAAATATTCAACTTAAACAATCTCAGTGTACTGGACACCTGGGGCTCAGAATTCACCCAGGAAGCCTGCAGAGTATCGCCTGGTGTTCCATTGTATGAGGTGTGAGAATCACGTCAGGGCCCTGTTCGGAGGGTAAGCTGCGAGTCTGTCTCAGGTCCCTGTGTCTGTGAAGATCATGCCTGCTTCCCTGTGAGCACAGAGACAGCTGAGCAGAGGGAGAGGGAGGCGGTGCAAAGGGGTGAAGGATGGACAAGGCTGTGATCAGGGCTGTGCCCAGGCCACTCTGTCAGGACGCCACTTGTCTTCGGTGAACGCTGTGCGTCCATCTTCCCGGCGTGGGGACATCTCCAAGACAGATGGCGGTCTCCGGTGCTCACTCTCCTGATTCATGGAGGCGGGCGCTCGCTCCTCAAGCGCATAGAGATGCTCCTCGTTTCCTGGCTGTCACTGATGGTGCATTGAGTCAGCTGACTTCTCAGCCGCTGCCCGGGCGGCCCCCGGAGAGCTGGAGTGAGCGTGGCCTCCCTGGTGGCTGCACATAAGGGTGGGGGGGTTTGCTCATGGGGGCCGCTGGCCTCCTGGCTGCACGGCCACCTGCTTGAAGAACCTGCCCCTGCGTGCGTGTCAGGAAGACGCCCAACCACTGAGCTGCCTGGCCACGGCTCAGGCCACAGCTTCTGATCCATCTGCTTTGCGGACAAGTCAATCCTTGTCTTGGCCATCAGTTATTTACGTGATTTTTTCCAGTCAATACCCCTGTCCTCAGGAGCTCCCAGTCCTCTTCTCTAAGCCACAGGCAGGACTGGACGCTGTTCCTCCCCCCGCCCTCAGGGGGCGTCCTGGGCAGTCTTTGCCGAGGAGACGGGATGAGGAGCCTCCCAGCAAGCTGACCCTCCACAGGCCCGGCTCTGGCTCCGGCTCCCAGTGGCGGTCTGGCTTTGATCTCGGCAGCCCTGCTTCTGGGAGATCCGCGAGGGCTACGTCTTCTCCTTTGTGGGTTTATTGTGCGTTAAATGATTAATACACACAGAATCAATCATCCCCACCAACTCTTTCTTCTTCTTTAAGTTCCTCGAAAGAGACTTTTGCAAGTTAGAAATGATGTCCCAAGGTAAGGCCCATGGAGGGATACTTCGGGGAGATGTGCTGAGAAGGGGTTGGGTCATGGGGTAGGTACCCGGCTCTGCCTCGGGTCCTTGGGATACTGGTTATATTTTATGCCATGTTTGCCACGTGACTTCAGAAGTAAAGATTCTCTCAGTGGAAATGTTTTTCCTGGTTTGAAAAGGACTTAGGCTTTTCTCTCCTCTTGAAAGTGTGGCTTCTTTTAATTGCCATCAGCAAAGAGGCAATAAACAGATCATTAGCACTGATGATGTCATAATGGATAATGGAAAAGCATTAATTTTCATAATATCATCATTAATTACAGCTCACATTGAGATGCAGCAGGGATGACTTTGTCTTATTAAATGAAGCAAATGCTTTGAAATATTAATTAATAAAATCAATCTCAATAAATTGGTGATTGTAAAATTTATCGTTTAAAAATTTCCAAGCAAGCAAAGAGAGTTTTGCAGCCCAAGAATATGCCATTAATATGATTTACTGCTTCCATTTCATATCGCATTAGCCTTTGGAAAACCACTAGACAATCCCAGAATGCCTTTCTATTTTCCTCAATCTCAATCTTTATCGTCTAATTAAGAATGATGTGACCTGGCTGGTGTTGCCCAGTGGTTGAGCATCGACCTATGAACTAGACCAGTGTTTCCCAAACTTTTCTCATGATGAGAATCACCTGGTGGAGTTGTTAAAACACAGATTCCTGAATCCCAACTAAGAAGTGCTAAACTAGAATTTTGGGGAACATATAGGTAAAATTGTATACTTAACTAGTGCTCTAAGACAGATGTTATATACAGAGCACTAAGTTAGGTATGCAATTTTACCTATATGTTCTCAAAAATTCTAGTTTAGCACTTCTTAGTTGGGATTCAGGAATCTGTGTTTTAACAACTCCACCAGGTGATTCTCATCATGAGAGAAGTTTGGGAAACACTGAACTAGACCATCAAGGTTCTATTCCAGGTGATATGGTTCCGTCCCCAGTATGGAGCATGCAGGAGGCAGCCAATCAGTAGTTGTCTCATCATTGATGTTTCCATCTCTCTCCTTCTCCCCTTCTCCCTGAAATCAATAACAATATATATATTTTAAAAAGAACGATGTGTTATATTGTCTGTGTTCAAGTGTGGATTAAATGAGATCCCTAATGGAAAAGCATCTACAGCTGATCAGACACCTCCCACCTGTGCAGGAATCCTTTTCACTCCGCCAAGCACCGCAGCTGTGGCTGGGGGAAGGGTACCTCCTTCGCTTTGCTTTTCTGAAATATTAATCATAGTTGCATAAAAGCTCATGAACAGTCAACAGTTATTAAATGATCCTCTGTGCCAGGAGCTATGTTATTAAACACTTTCATTAGGTTTATTTTATGTAACATTTGAGGAAGATACCAGAATGCTCACTTCACCAGTGAGAAAACAAAGGGGATCCATGAGGCTGAATTCCTTGCTCGGGGTCAGGAAGGTAGGGGTGAGAGAGCTGAGTCTAGTTCACTCCAGAGTCCAGATCCTTAAACAAGGCTCTTCTACCTCCAAGAGCATCTGAGCAGCCCTCCTGAATCTGTTGGCGTCCTGAGCCTCTGGTTGACCAGTTGGCTCTATGTGATGGTTTTAGTTGGGTCCGCACGTGAGGAAGGGATTCATGAAGAAAGTAAGATTAGACAAAGCACCCTAAAGAGAGAGGCTTAATGCTGACCTGACACCTGTGAAGGGGAATTTGTGAGAAGACTATTTACCTGTGTTTAGTCTTTCACTGTTTGAACACCGATTTTGATATCATTATTCCGTTAGTACCGATGACTCAAAGTCCAGTGAAATGTAGGGGTGATTTTAAGGAGTGTAAGCATTTTATCTGGCCTCAAATAATCAATTTAAATACTTTTTTTTCTTTTAAGAAAATAGAGCCGAAATGGGTTTGGCTCAGTGGATAGAGCATCAGCCTGCAGACTGAAAGGTCCCAGGTTCAATTCTGGTCAAGGGCATGTACCTTGGTTGTGGGCACATCCCCAGTAGGGGGTGTGCAAGAGGCAGCTGATCCATGTTTCTCTCTCATTGATGTTTCTAACTATCACTCTCCCTTCCTCTCTGTAAAAAAAATCAATGAAAAATATAGTTAGAGAAAAAAAAGAATAGTTAGATATGAAAAAAAGAATAGAAATACAATTTAATCGCATGTGCTTCTGTGTTCCCATAACGCTATTACATGTGTCAGTTATGGCCCTTCCTAAGCTGTATGTGAATTCATCTGTCTTACTGTCTTATTTTTGACTCTACAGCTCTCAACTGCTGTCATCACCTCTCCTTTTAGGAGTTAGCACATGTGGGTTTAGACTATGTCCCCAAGCCCCAAACCACATAGCTGTGTGACTATAGGCAAATGACTATCTTTTTAAACATCGTTTTCCTCATATTAAAATAAGACTGACAATAAAGTCATATTTACTGACAGTGAAATGAGATGGCATACAGTGACTGGCGAAGAGAAGAAACTCAGATTATGAAAGTATTATTATCTGTATGTTTGTAACCAACACCTAGCCCGAAACATGAAACCATGTATTTTGAATTAATTACTTGATTCATTAGTGGGTTGGCAATGTCCATAGATAAAACCACTTCTGTGAAATAGCACATTTCCTATTATTTATAAGAGGAAGCCGAGACACACACCTGGCAGGTACAGAATGAAATATTCTGGGAATATAAATTCAACCCCACCCAGATCTTGGTGTCCACAATACCGTGAGCTGTAAGTACGATGTCAGCATCACGATTCTTTTAGAGACGAGACTTCATTGGTCCCTGAGGTGATGAAACAGTATAAAACTGATATAATGCACACTTGGGGATCGAATTAGCAGGGGTGTATTTATAAACTACAGCAGATGCATAAATGAGCTTATGTTTTCACGTCTCTTGCCTAAAGGATCTGTGCGGAGCTATTTCTCAATCTCTCACTTTGCGGAAACGATGGTTGTGAGACTAATATTCTCTGCTTAATTATTGATGCTGCATTGATTTGTGTTCTCATAGTTCAAGCACCAACTACCAAAAAAAGTTCTGAAATATAACCAATAAAAATCACAGATAAAATGTACAGTTGAACTCAAGAGGAAAAAAATACGTAGCTCCATCTCGTTAATCTTTCAAGTTTAATTTCCTTTCCTTTAAAAGGGAATCTATAAGAAATGAATTACCACTTTAGCAAAACAATATAAATGTTGATCGTGGTAATAGCATCTTTTATTTAGGGTTTACCCTGTGCTAAGCTGACGCCTGGATATTTTTTATGCCCTATCATAATCCATCCACCACACCGTATCCCTTACGGTAGATTGGAATGTGTGTGTTTTACATGTGAAGACAATGATGGATGGTGAACTTGAGGTATTCCATTGTTTTCTAGAAAGTGACAAAGTGGAGGTCATTCAGACTGCAGTGCTTTTGCTCTTTCCATTGCTACTTGTAGTTTCAATCATGATCCTTTCTACATACAATTTCCTTTATGTTCCTCTGCTCTCTTGCCTACCTGGCACAGCGCAGTGGTTGAGCATCAACCTATGAACCAGGAGGTCATGACTCTATTCCTGGTCAGGGCACATGCCTGGGTTGTGGGCTGGATCCCCAGTGTGGGGCGTGCAGGAGGCAGCCAATCAACGATTCTCTCTCATCACTGATGCTTCTATCTTTCCCTCACTCTCCCTTCCTCTCTGAAATCAGTAAAAATATATTTTAAAAATTTCCCCTGCTCTCTCCTTGAGTGCCTGGTGTGACGAGGTTGGTGTGGGCTAAGGTCCTGGGACCCAGATGACGTCAGCGGGCTTTACTGACAGGAGCAAGAGTAGAAAGGACACGGATCTGTTAAGCTGCGCACATGAGAACACATCAGAGAGCGCTGGGATCAGCTCCGAAGGCAGCAGGGGGTCCAGAGTGCAGAAATGGAGCCACAGGGTCCCAGTTACCCCTCCAGTGAGGACGGCCAGTCCTCTCCCAGACCAGTCCCTCCCCCACAGGGGGCTGGTCCAGCCTGGCGGCTGCAGGCACACCTGAGCATCCTGGCCTGCTTCCATTCAGTGGCACCGGGCAGAACCACTGGGCCCTTTGGGGACTGAGGCTTTTAAGAGTGAGGGTGTCTCCCCCTACCCTCCTTCCCCCTCCCGCTGGCCACATGCCAGGAACCCCGTTCTGTGGAGACAGATTAAATTCCCAACACCGTTTGCTAAAGTAAATAACAAATCTGGGGTTATGGCAGAGGGAAACAGACCTGGTTTTGTTTAGGGAACCTGTGTGACTGATTCTTAGACTAATGTAATAAACATGATCCAACCCCGAGTCCCTAGGGAAGTTAACGAGTCTCTCTCTATTTCTTTTTTTTTTTTTTTTCATCGTCTACACTCAGATCCCTCTGTGACCCAGCGACCCTTCTCCCCTTCTGGGTGGCACTCGGTCTGCAACTTTCCCTTTAAGTAAATGGCACGGGTCACACAATATTGAACACTGCTCTATCACTTAAGTGACATGTCCTAGTTGCTTCATAATTGAAGTAATCTCCCTGGTGGATAGGATACCGGGTCCTAAAGAAATCCATGTCCTCATCCCAGGGGCTTATGACTGTGTCATGTTACATGGGGAGGGGAAGTGAAGGTCACAGGTGGAGAGACTGTTGTGAAAGAGCTGACCTTGAGATGGAGGGCCATCCTGGGTTACCTGTGTGACTGATTGCCCAATGCAATGCCCAGGGTCCTTCTGGGGGGAAGGGGGAGGCAGGAGAGGCAGAAGCAGAGGCAGGGAGGGAGCTGAAAACGCTACATTTCTGGCTTTGACGATGGAGAAAGGGGGCATGATCCAGGAAGCTTCTAGAAGCTGGAAAAGACAAGGGCAAAGATTCTCCCCTCGCGGCTGCCGAAGGAACAGGACCCTGCTGATACCTTGGCGTTAGCCCTGGGACATCCATCCCAGCCTGGGCCCCCAGAACTCCGAGATAATTAGTACCTTTGTGTTGACTTAGGCACGCGTTTTGTAGTAATTTGTTACGGCAGTAAGTAACTCTACCCTCCTCATCTCAATCAGAACGTATCGGTCAGCATCCCAGCTACTGTGTTTGCAGAAGCGGGTTATGCTCAGACACTGCGATGGTCTTTGCCAGCAATGTGCTCAACACAGGTTCTCGGGGGGCATTTCACAAGCCAATAGCAGGGGCCAACCAGGAAGTCCCCTGCTCCAAGCCAGGACAGCTAAGGCACGGGCTGTTCCAGGCCAGGGAGAGGTAGCCACATCTGGCGGAGGTGAAGGTTTTCTGTGAGGTTGCTTCTCCGTGGCTTAGTCAGCCGAAGGGCTGGTGTCCAGCTGCCTGCACTGAAGTAAAAGTCCCTTGTTGCTAGGGAACAGTGGCTTCGGTGTTGACAGGGGAGCTAATCACAGGACTTCTGCCTCTTCTGGGAAAAGAGTGGCCCTCACACGGCAGGGGCTAATGACCCCAAGGTCTTTGGAGAGCTACTTGGGTCAGCTACGTGTCCCCTTGCCGCAGTCGCTTCTCCGCATGTTCTTACCCATAAGCCAGCAGGGGGGACCCTAGCCACTCAGCTCCAGAGTGCCTGTGAGTGACATCCCAACACCACCGACTTCATTCTCACACCCACACAGCTTCCCTTCTGAAGACAGCTTTGTTTTGTCTGTGTCACAAACAAGCGCGTCTGAAATCATATCAAACCGACACACGACACAAGGTCTTCTTCCCCTGTCCTTCCTGGCACCTAGAACAGTGGTTTGCAAGGTCTATTGACTAATGAGTTTGCCGACCACTGACCTTTAATATTCCCGAGCCCACGGCCTCTCTGAGGCAGCCCCGAAGGCGCGATGCCTGTGCGTCCCTCAGATGCACCCCACAATGCCAGGCAGGTGTGTTCTCCTCGTGGACACAGTCATCGCTGTGCCAATGCCGGGAGAAGCACGGGGCTGCCGTACATGTGCCAGGCAGTGGGCATCGTCGTGAAACCCAAATGAGAGTCCTGGAAGGAGCCTGGTCACATGAGATGTCACATGCCATCACAGTTGACCCACGCCCCTGGCCAACTGCGCGGGTGAACACGGTGGCCGGGTGGGGGCAGGCTGGGGAAGGTGTGTCTCTCGGTGATGAAGGAAGTCAGCTCCAGGGCTCGTCACGGCCACTGCGGTCAGGGTCTCCCCTGAGGTCGCCGATGGAGCCGAATGAGACAGGAGCGCAATGGGTGAGGGTGGTGCCGTGTGGTGGGCACTGGAGTGGTGCTGCAGGGATGTATGGGCGCCCAGCCCTTTGCCGCCACCTCGGTGAGCAGGGACCCACTCTTGCTCGCTCAGCTTTTAGCTCTTACGTTCTCTTCTCCCTGAAAATGATGTAGAAGCGGCTCGCGCTTTATTATTGTTATTAATATTACATGGAGCAGTTATTGCAGTGCTAATAAAAAGGAGGGTTTTGTGCATACAATCTCTCTTTTTAGGAGAAGAATGTGCCTCTCTCGAAAGTCCGGCCTGCAGCGTTTACATCTTCATTTTATGAGCATAATTAGCACGTTTGTCAGCACTGTCCTCAACGATGATCAGCATAATAATAGCCGCTACGTTTATGGGCCCTTTACCATTCCCAGCGCTCTCCATCCTTCATGTGTCACATCACCATCTCTCCGGGTTCTGCTAACGATCCTTTGGGGAAGGCGGGACATGAGGGGTGCCTGCATGCCCGCCCCCCTTGTGGACAGGGAGCTGGAGATTCAGAGCGGGACACGCGTGGATGGATCCCGGGTTTGTGGCTGGTCTCCTGGTCTACTGGGTTTTGAGTTGGGCAAAGCTGTGAAGGCCATCTCCTTAGAAAGTGCCATCCCAGCCTTGTTTGGTGCGATTTCCCATCCACATCTCCCTCCTCCTGTTCGTGAGACTGCCGGAAGCTGGACAGGCAGCTCGGATGTGAACCCAACAAGGAACGGTGCTCGCCCTTCAAGGAACTCCCTCCTCGGTCAGCTGTCGCCGGAGGAGGGAGACTGTCCAGCACGTGCTTGGTGAGCTTCCAATGGGATTGGCCTCTCTGGTGCCTCGTTATCACTGCCAGGTCCTCGCAGCCATGGTCTCATGTTGTGGGCAATGACTGAGCAGCAGTGAGCAGGGAGCGCGCAGAGCCGGCCGGACGTGGGCAGGAACCTCGTGTCCCCTCTTCCTGCCAAAGGGTCTGTGATCCCCTCTCTCTCTCTCTCTCTCTCTCCCACCCTCGTTCTGGGTCTGGGCTCCATTGAAGTCTATGCTCATTAGGTGCTTGTTGAGCTTCAATGGAGCCTAGACCCGAACGAGGGTGGGAGAGAGAGAGAGAGAGAGAGAGAGAGAGAGAGAGAGAGAGAGAGAGAGAGAGAGAGAGATCCAAAACAGAGAGGCCTGGTGACTCCTGAGACATTGCAATCACCTCATGTTGTTGGTCAAGTACTGGCCTACCTCCCATTTGCCTCATCCCTTTATTTAAGCATCTGACTGTGTGTGGGTTGTTCATGGTAGCTATTAGTTCTTAGACTCCCGTGCCAGCTACCTTACTGAAGTTATGTCATCTGCTCTAATTCTGTAAAGAAAGGCAGTGCTTATTATCTATGTTTTTAGATGAGAGCAGTGAGGACCTGAGAGGGGAGGTAATGGGCCAAGCCCCACAGCCAGTGAGAACGGGCCATTCCGAAGCCCACGCTCTCCTGGGTGAGGTGCGGAGCTGGGATGCAGGTGGAAGGGCTTCTGGCACCTAAGTTCCGGGTCTCCTCTATCAAAGGAATGTGGGCAGTAGGTGATCAGAGGGCTAGAGAGCACCCTTCCCTCTCCAGCTCCAGCACCCACTTGACTTTCCTAATAACATTCAGACCCTGTTACACACACACACACACACACACACACACACAGAAAGAAAGAAGAATGGGAAGAGGCATCAGCAACATGGAGGCAGCCAGTTCACCTCGCTGCTTCTGAACCTTAATTAAACCTAATTTGTAAATCTTAATTGAACCACATGTACAGGCATTAATGAAGCAGTATAATAACATTGCTGCCTCAATAAGACAACACACCAATACTGAACACTTACACTCCTGGAAAATGCACTCACGGCGGGCCTCATCAGAGCGTAGTGGCGAAGTAGACACACAATTAATCTCATTAATTGCAATCAGAGGACAAAAAGTACAAACCCATCGCCTGGAGGAGTCAACTTGGCCGGATTTCCGCGCAAACAGGAAGGCGCTAATGAAATGACAGCGTGAAATGAGCGAGCATCTGAGGGATGGAGCTCTCGGTGGGAAAGTCAGGGAAGGACACGGAGCTGGGCAAGCGGGCCGGTCCTCTCAGCTCTGCCCATGCATTGGTTCGACAGGGGTGCACCCAGCGCCCATTCTGCTCAAAGCTTCACCATCGTGTCTGTATCAGATCTTCACATCGCTCACCTGTGGGTTCCACAGCGAGGTGTGCCAACGCAGCTCAGGAAAGCTGGACAAACAGATGAAGGCAACACCCCCTGTTCTAGAAAGTGAAACTGTAAACGTAGGCAAGAAGGTGTGTAACAAGAGGGGACTATTTGGGGTCAGACCCTTTCATAAACAACTCATTTAATGTCTTCTTTTTATTTCCACAGAAACTGAAGACTTAGGTGTTAGTCATCAGGTTTCGTAGGCTGAAACGATGTTGAGGTTCGGCAGTTGGCTCGCCATATATTAAGTAGATAAGAGGACTTAACAAGCCATCTGGTTGCCAAGGCCAAGGCTATTGCAAACTATCCACAACCAGTTGGCTAAACGACGTGTATCCGATATTGGGCTCAGCGTTCTCCTGTTTCAGAGGTGATGCTTAGGAAGGCTCTCAGCCTTGATTACGTTTCCTAATGGGGATGCCGACACCCCAGACACCGGCTTTTACTCTAGACAACAGGGGGTGTTCTCTCTCCTCCGTGGTTCCTTCGTGTGCTGAAGGCTTCGTGTGTCGTCCCTTCCCCAGCCCCCTTCTTGCCTACCCTGTATGTTTAACAGTGGTCCCTGATCCCCAAAACTAGAGTATGTCTTTTCCCATTCGGGCTCCACCATGATTTGGGTCTTGCCTGATCCTCACACTTGAACCCCATTGCTAGCCCAAGCATGCCGCCTTACCATGTGTCCCTGTCCCTGACCGTGTCTTCTGTCTAGCTTATCTTGCCATCGCCTTAGGAAACGTGTTCAATGTCGGGTTCAGGTTATACCTCTGAATTCTCTTTCTTATCAGTTAAAAAAGTTACCTCCCTCCCCCACAGTTTGCCAGTTTTGTCCTTGGTCCGTGTGTAGTGTCTATTACTAGGGTATGGTTTCTCGTTTCCATGCCTGTGCTTGTACCAGATGGGGAGTCTCTGAATTGAAGCATTCATCACATTCTCCCAGCATCCCAGGCACGGGGAGGTGTTTCTGTTGAGTGTACTGATGAAGCTTAGGAGGTCAGGCGCCAGATTTCACTCACCGATGCAGCTGCCTCCCTCTGGCCCTCACTCCCGGAAACCACAAGCAGCTCTTCCTGACTGCACGCAGTGGGCACAGGGAAGGCTCACTCAGCCCATGGGGATGTATGTGCATCTCCTTCCGCCAGAACAGGGAGGACCTTGGTTTGCACAGGAAGTCTGTCCGCGAGTCACAGAGCGCAGTGCTCACTTCCCTCTTGATGCCACCGCTCATCCACGTCTCAGGGCCTGATGGCCACCTCCTGGCTGTCCACCAGGGGCGCCTGTGTTCTTGTGGTAACTCATCTCACTGACAGGTCCTTTGCAAGAGGGAACGTTACTTTGGCTTTGCCTTACTAGATTGTTGTGACATGAACGTCAAACAACATAAGTAAAAGGTGGAAAAAGGTAGTGTGTAATATATAAAAGCTCAACCAATGGCAGTGCATAGAAATGTCTTACATATCCTCTTCCCACTCGTTCTCTTCTCTGTAATATGTTTGCTATTGGTGGTGGTATTACAGATATCTCCCATGTTTCCGACTCTGTCTTTGAAGAGGGCAGACGTCCTCTGTGTTGACATCATTCTGTTCCTCACTTCTATTTTCCCTTGACCCTTTACCCTTGGCCTAACAGGAAACAATACCACAGGACAATGATATATTTTCTCTAGGGACAGTAAATCATACATCAGCTCTGTTGCCACTTTCAGTGATCTGTAGTATGAAATTAAAGATGCCTTTGATTATTAAACTTCATCTTGAGCTGTGCAACATTCTTATCTCAAAATTGTATAATATTGAAGATAGGATATTAGATTTAAAGATAGTCACTCATCTCCTAGGAGTACATAGTGTTTGTCTTAAATTTTATTAACTATTTAAAAAAAAAAAATAAGGACTGACGGCTTGAATAAATGGGTGGAGAAGGCCAAGGTGAAAATCGTGAGTTTGAGCTGGGCCCAGGGCACAGCAAAAGCATGTGCGCAGACCCTACCAAGGGACCAGGCACAGGCACAGGGTGGATGGTAGAGAACCATAAGTAGTGAGAGCACAACACAGATGTGCCAGGCGAAGGAGTGATGTCCCTGAGACAGATCCAACATATAAATATCAAATAAGCCAGTGAACCTAGGGAGCTGAGCTGATTCAACAAGCTGCCATGTTTCATATTAGTTCCTCAGGAATCAACTGTTACTTCGGGCCAATAAGGTAAGTCACCACATGCATTATTAATTTAATGTTTTTTATCATTCCACTTGATTGTGCTTAACTTAGAGATGAGGAAATTGTCACTCAGATGTGTTCATCAGCCCTCAGAATTAAAGATTCAGGATCCCAGTCCCATCCGTCTGACTCTAGTCTGTTCTTAACTACAATGAAGAGCCTCTAAGGGACCCCTCAGGGGATGTCCGCCTGCTGGCTTAGTTGGCAGTCAGACATCCCTCTTGCAGTCCAGGGCTCTTGCAGTCTGGGACCTCTCCCTCCTACTGTCCACCTGCAGTGGAGGCAGGAGAGGCTCCTGCCACTGCTGCTGCACTCGCTAGCCATGAGCCTGGCTTCTGGCACTACCCCTGTGAGAGTACACTGAGCACCAATGGGCAGCTCCTATGTTGAGTGTCTGCCCCTGGTGGTCAGTGCATGTCATAGCAACTGGTCGTTCTGCCATTTGGTTGATTTCATATTAGGGTTTTATTATGTTGGAGGATTATATATGTTTATAAATGTATAAATTAAAATATATATGTAAAAATACTATGTAATAATATACTTAGTATAATTTATTCTTTCTATATGCATGCATACAAATATAGCTATATATAACTTTATATAGGTTGCATGTCTAAATATAACCATATAGGTATAGCTACTTTTAATTTTTTTTGTTACTTTTAATTTTTATTGTATATAATATGTGCATACATTTGTAACCTTTTCCTCTTTCTCTCATACACATGCACCTATGCACACACAGCCATTGCTGTTTTTATAGCAAACCATTTAATATCAACCTATTCCAGTGCTGGTCTGAGAGTGATTCTGGTCATTGGGAAAGTGGTATGGAGACTTTCTGAACGCCCTTTTCCCATGTTACACCCAGTGAAAACTCACGGGCGTGGCACCCTCATTTCACAGCAGCTGGCCCCTCCTCCCGGGGACCACGGTTAGCAAATAAAACATGTCGGGTTGCCCACTCAGCTTGTTCATTTCAGGTCGCACATTGTGCTTTCCACAGGTACCCTCAGTATAGGCCTCATCTATACTGAGCATATTCGTTTTCCATCTCAAATCCCATTTTAACTGGACTTCCTGCACCCCATCTGCTTACCTCCCTGGTGGCACCCAGTCTCTCAGGGAGAGGTGGAGTGACAGCTGAGACACTGAGAAGCCTGGGAGCTGGAGAGGACAGGAGGACTTCCTGGAGGAGGCGGGTCTGGGCGGGTCTGTGAAGCCCATGAGTTTGCAAGTATTAGCACTCCCTGGGTTTAATTAGCACATTAAAGAGAGCAGGGATGAGGGATGGAAATTGCTTGAGTTAATGAGGCCTTAATAACAACCCTAATTCAGCTTCTCGGCATCTATCACTCACAGATGGATAGCTCGCGTCTTTCCTAATAAAACGGTCATCATAAAGGAAAGGAAGCCGCAAAAGAGGCTGTTTTCATTCTCTCTCTAAGTGAGGAGACTGAGTCCCATATGAGCCCCACAAACCGCTTTCCATTTTTTCCCCTATTTTAAAAAAAATTAAATTGGATTTCCTTGATGCTGCGGCCAACCTTGCAAACCATGTATTTAAGGAGAATAAAAGCCAAACTCAATGTGAGCCCACGTAATTTAAGGCCCTCTCATTCGGCGGCGTAACTATTTCACCTTAATGGCCCCGTCCGGCGGAGCAGTGCCGTCCTCTTGCCAAAAATTGATTAGATGGGCTCTTTGTAAAAATTATGATGACTGGGAAAATATGGGTGAGTTTAATTTCATCGGTTCAGAAAATATGATCTCCTTTCCTAATGGAGTGGAACATAAAACAGAGGAGATGGAGGGCTAAGCCGGTGGCAGTAATTAGGGAGCTGGCCAAGAAACGCGAGCAGTGGCTGTTTAAGATTCATTTCCACGGAGGTCTGAGCAAAGGAAGCCTGGGTTGTGTGAGCGGGTGGAAAGACATGGTTTATTAAGCAGTGCGTCAGAAGGACCGAGAGCATCTTGACTGTGGCTTTGACATTTTTCTATTAATTGTCATTGGCTGTTGTTAGGGGAGACACAGTCTCTGTGTGCTAGTCCAAAACCAGAGTTTTCTTTTGTAAAATTTTTATTTATTGATTTTAGAGAGAGAGTGGAAGAGAAAAAGTGTGTGTGTGTGTGTGTGTGTGTGAGAGAGAGAGAGAGAGAGAGAGAGAGAGAGAGAGAGAAAGAGAGAGAAAGAAAGGTTTTTGTTCCTCTTATTCATGCATTCATTGGTTACTTGTTGTATGTGCCCTGACCAGAGATCAAACCCTCAACCATGGTGTATCGGGATGATGCTCTACCCAATTGAGCTGGCTGGCCAGCACCTTCTTTTCCATTTTCAATGAATGAATTGGTAAAAGATAGTTTGGAATCTACAAGTCACTAGCCTTAGCTTTCTCAATTTCTAAATTATTTAATTTTGATCCATTATAGTATCTAAAAGAACTCCTTGAAACAGTGGAAACATAGATTTGGGAAATATTAAGTTTCCATTACCCCATGACTTAATATGAGGAAAAGCTAATTCTCATAATTGCAAACATTAATATTTAAAAGGCAGAATGAGAAGCATGAAGTCACAGTAAGATTTGGGAGACGAATTCCATTTTCTTGATAAGGCCTGATGAAATCTGAAGAGTTTTATAAAGTAGGTGGAATTTGTCTTCAGTATAGAGAAATTGATTACATTCTCAGAAGCACCAGGCTTTCAAAGATTTGAAATATTGGAAGGGTTTAGGAAGCGTTAGCATAAATCCTAGCGGAGAAAGAAGGTGTTAGTACAAAGCTCAACGTCTAAATTCTGGTCTTACTCCAGCCTTCTCAGACACAGAATCGTTTTCTTTTATTTTTCACTAATAGGAACATCATCCCTAAAGATCCTTTAAAATGGCCTGTGATCCCATTATTCTGATGCAATGTCACATGCGTTTGTGCATTTCCTTCTAAAGCAGACTAAAGGAAAGTGGCTCAGAGGTTGAGCATCGTCTCACACACGGGAAGGTTGCATGTTCAAGGGCAGGTTGCAAGTTCAATTCCTGGTCAGGGCACAGCCAATTGATGTTTCTCTCTCTCCTTCTCCCTTCCTCTATCCTTTTTCTCATAAAATCAATAAAAACATACTTTTAAAACAGGAAGTATTAAGGCATATCACCTACAATGGGTCTTATAAATGAGTTATTCAAGAAGTGATCATTGGCTTCCTGTGGCTTGGCGGTGTATATAAAGATACGTGTGTGGCCCAGCAACCTCTCTCAATGGAGAAATGCTGTTTATGTTGTGATTAGCCAATGATATATTGTTCTGGTGGCTGATGCTGCTTATCATGGCATCACCTATATATTATAGATCCCATGAGAGTCACCAAAACTTGTATGTTGTCTCGTTTTTAAAAAAATATATTTTATTGATTTTTTTTACAGAGAGGAAGAGAGAGGAATAGAGAGTCAGAAACATCGATGAGAGAGAGACATCAGTCAGCTGCCTCCTGCACACCCCCTACTGGGGATGTGCCTGCAACCAACGTACATGCCCTTGACCGGAATGGAACCTGGGACCTTTCAATCTGCAGGCCGACGCTCTATCCACTGAGCCAAACGGGTTTTGGCTGTTCTGTCTCATTTTGAATTTTCCAGAAACTCCTCAAAGCAGGTGTGGACAGTATGATACTCTCCCTGTTTGGAGGAGGTGTCCGCGTCTCAGACTCTTCGGTGGCTTCCACAGGCTTCCCCGCTGGTACCTGGGTCGCTCCTTTAGCTGTGTAACCTCTAGCGATTAGCACCATTGGTTTCTGTGAAGGAGGCGTGACACATGAACACATATAGCTTTGGGAAGGAGGCTCGGGAGGAGAGTTTTAGTGTGGGAGTGGCCAGTGCTGTTTGGATGGGGCACTGAAGGCGAAAACCACATGATCAAAGACAGGTTATACTACTTCAGAGTTAGAACTCCAGCTGCATCAGAAGACTTCATTGAGAGACAAACGGACAGCGCACAGACCTGTGGGCCAGGTCCGGTCAGCAGTGCCCACGAGTGGTCTTAGGAAGCACCTGGTAGGATGGGAGAGGATGGCTATCTATGAATGTAGGGTTAAATACATACTGTAATCACACTTACAGACGTGGTTAAATACATCATTAAATTAACATATTCTACTGCCCATGGCACACCATATGTGGATGTGAAAGCTCACATCCCAGGGGCCCCTGCGGGACTGGCCCAGCGGCGTTCGTCCTCACGGTCAGAGCTAGCTCCACCGGGCCCTGACAGGAGATGGATGAGCAGCGTGTGGCACGTTCTACACGAGGGCGCTATTGGTTGAGAAAAAAACATGAAAAGCCAACGCCTGCGATGACAGAGACAGATTTCTGAACAAATGGAAAGGAGGCCAGGTGTGGACATTCATGCCGCGTGATCCCGCCGACAGGAAGCTCAGGGACAGGGAAAGTCAAGCTCTCTGGGTAGAAATACAGGCGGCGGCTTCACTCCGCATGCAATGAGGAGCAGTAATCTGGACTTCCAGAGTCTACAGAACCCAGTGCCACGGCCTGGAGGCTTCCGGAAGGCGTGTAGTTAAAGCCAGGCCTGAGCTGCTGAGAGCACCCGCCTGCCTGCCGGCCTCTGGGCCCGGGGCACGTCCTTCGCTCATGAGCAGGAGGACGGGCGCTGCACCCTCCCCCGCGGCCCGGGAACCGGCCACAGCGTGTCCGCCGCTCTAAGTGCAGGTGAGGGTAGCACGGGGTTAATTAGGCTTCACCCAGTGCCAGGCTGGGGGTCCCAGAAAGCACGTGGGCCCGAAGGACGCTCCCCTGTGGGCCGGGTCCTCGGAGGAAGGGTGGGCGCGGTGTTGTCCTTAAGACCCTGGCATCTGGACTTGCTGACCTGAACGCCTCCTCTTGTTGATTCTGCATTGGATGCCTGTGTTAATGACTCACTGAGTTGGGGTGAGCCTAGCAGGTGGGACATTAGCATGGCAAAGGGTCTTCCACTTTGCCTGGGCTCATTCCCTTGTTTTCCCAGAAGGCCCCGTGCTTCCTGCCGAGGGGCCTGTGGAGCCCGGGGGGGTCGCTGCCAGGACAGACATGCTCTCTCCTGGTTCAGTGAGAAGAGATGTGGTGGCGTTTTGGTGAAATCACGGAGACAGTGCCAGGAGGTCAGTGGGATTTCTGAGCCATCCCCGCCATCCTTCCATCCCTCCATCCCTCCATCCCACCATCCCTCCATCCCTCCATCCCTCCATCCCGCCATCCCTCCATCCCTCCATCCCTCCATCCCACCATCCCTCCATCCCTCCATCCCTCCATCCCTCCACCCCTCCACCCATCCATCCCTCCATCCCTCCATCCCTCCATCCCTCCACCCCTCCACCCCTCCACCCCGCCATCCCTCCACCCCTCCATCCCTCCATCCCTCCACCCCTCCATCCCCCCACCCCCCCACCCCTCCATCCCTCCATCCCACCATCCCTCCATCCCGCCATCCCTCCATCCCGCCATCCCTCCATCCCTCCATCCCTCCATCCCGCCATCCCGCCATCCCGCCATCCCTCCATCCCTCCATCCCTCCATCCCTCCACCCCTCCACCCATCCACCCCTCCATCCCTCCATCCCTCCATCCCTCCACCCCTCCACCCCTCCACCCCGCCATCCCTCCACCCCTCCATCCCTCCATCCCTCCACCCCTCCATCCCCCCACCCCCCCACCCCTCCATCCCTCCATCCCTCCATCCCTCCATCCCACCATCCCTCCATCCCGCCATCCCTCCATCCCGCCATCCCTCCATCCCTCCATCCCTCCATCCCGCCATCCCGCCATCCCGCCATCCCTCCATCCCTCCATCCCTCCATCCTCCCATCCCCCATCCTCACCATCCCCACCATCCCGCCATCCCCGCGGACAGAAGCCTGTGGCTGCTGTGCCCTGTGCTCCTGGGTTCAGACTCAGAGGAGCGGGGGGTTGGGGGCCAGGGCTGTGCTCCCACAGGTCTGAGCCCTCCCGGCGGGCACCTCTGCTCCGCAGTAGCCCCGTGGGAGGGAGGTTTCACCTTCAGGATGGAAGGACAGCAGGGGGTGGGGGGAGGGGGGGGGACCAAGGACGAAGCTGCTGACAGAGACCAAAGTTTAAATAAAACATGTGCGGGCGCGGGATCAATACACTGTTTGTTAGGGAGAAGTAAAAGTACAAAAAGGCTTGTCCGACAGCGGCGGGAACGGGGATCGATGCTGCCCAGCTCGGCCTGGGAGTCACCTGCCACCATGAATAATTCAGGAGGACGGTGGCCGCGGACACTGTTTGCTGTGGACTCAGTGCTGTCCCTCCCGTGACCCAAATCCTGCAGAGAAGCATCTTCCACAAACTGAATCACATTGTTCAGGGAGCCGGCACCATGGGGGCTTCTGTCGCCATCCCGGACAGGATGCGGACGGTGAGCCATTCGCTGACATTCACCTCCTGGCGCAGCCTGAGCGCAATCAACTCCGAGGGAGGTGCCCCCACTGCCCGCCCCCCCGGGAGAGGGGAGCTGGAGCCCCGGGAGCCGGGACGGCGCTCTCTGTCCCTCCGGTGCCAGCCAGCGAAGCAGTGTCCGCGGCTACCCCCTGGCCCTCACAGGCCAGCCCGGTGGCCACTGTCCGAGGCAGAGTTCGGAAATGGGTTATTGGGTCATCAGGTGAAGTGCTCTTATCCCCGTGAAGCCGGTTAACGTGCAGATCAACTTCCTCCCCAAGAGCTAGGTTGCAAGGTGGCTTCTCATCGCACCGGCGGCTGAGCCAGGACCAGGGAGCCCCGCACCGCAGCTCCCGCCTTCCTGGGCGGTGCCATCTGGAACGCCGAACCGGCCTTCGTCCTCACCTCGGGATGCGCCGTGGCCTGGTGGCTTCCTGTGCCTCAGTCAGAGCTTTTGAACCATAAAGAGCACGTAAGGCTGAGGTTAAGCCTAGACCAGTGGTCGGCAAACTCATTAGTCAACAGAGCCCAATGTCAACAGGACAACGATTGACATTTCTTCGGAGAGCCACATTTTTTAAACTTAAACTTCTTCTAACGCCACTTCTTCAACATAGACTCGCCCAGGCCGTGGTATTTTGTGGAAGAGCCACACTCAAGGGGCCAAAGAGCCGCATGTGGCTCATGAGCCGCAGCTTGCCGACCACAGGTAGAAGATCAATGGCAGCGCAACCCGCTGGGTTCAACAGGCAGCAGCCGTGGTGTTCACCGCCCGGGGCCGGCCCGCCCGAGGTGTGCCCTGCCTGGAGCGGGCGCGGAGCGGCAGGTGGGCCCGGGACTGCACGTCTGGCTCTGTGAGCTCCGTGCCTCCCAGCGGGCAGGCCTCCTCTAAGGAGGGGCGTCTCCTGAGCGGGCCTGAGGCGTGTGGCACTCCCTGGGCCTGGCCCTCACTCTGGTTTACATCCCAGACCTGGGGGTCCGGGTCCCCAGGGGGACAGGGAGGGGCTGCGTCCGGAGGTCTGGCTCACTCCGTGTGTGAAGAGCCTCCACTCGCGTGTCCCGGCCGAGCAGCTCGCTTCCTTGCTGGCACTTGGGCTCCTTTTGCAGGGAGCAGGGGTGGGGTGAGAGGAGGAAGGTAGAGGATCTAAATCAGTGTTTCCCAAACTTCTCTCATGATGAGAATCACCTGGTGGAGTTGTTAAAATACAGATTCCTGAATCCCAACTAAGAAGTGCTAAACTAGAATTTTTGGGAACATATAGGTAAAATTGTATACTTAACTAGTGCTCTAAGCTTAGTGCTCTAGATTAAGCTTAGTGCTCTAGACTAAGCTTAGAGCACTAGTTAAGTATACAATTTTACCTATATGTTCCCAAAAATTCTAGTTTAGCACTTCTTAGTTGGGATTCAGGAATCTGTATTTTAACAACTCCACCAGGTGATTCTCATCATGAGAGAAGTTTGGGAAACACTGATCTAAATCAACCTTTCTTCATTATCACTCCATCTCAGGCACCTTTGTAGACGTTTTTCTTACCCCCCATGAGAGTTTAACATCACAGATGTGCTGTATCTTATGTGCTGCTTGTATGTTCTTTGTAGATCTGTTCTTTGGAGATGGAGATGGAGATGTTTTTGCCCCCACTCAGTACCAAGTTTTTCCCTCTAGGGGGCAGCCTTGCTCCTGCTTAGAAGGTAGGACCCAACTGTGTGTTGATGGTGGCCGCCCCAGGTCTGCAGTGACAGGATGCTACTCACACGGGTTTGCACAGCATTTGAAGTGAGGAGGAGTGTGACTGCCGCCGACGGCCACGCAGGGCACGCCGTTCTGGGACGTCAGGAAAGACTGTCCCGGATGAATGTTGGGTGAGGAGGTGGGGTCACGATCAGTCCTGGCTTTTGAAAAACACTGTTCTCTGCGTCAGTCCCCCGTTGGTGCTTCATCCTGAGCCGCGAGCTGTTAATCAATGACACAAACAGGTACCGAGCCTGACGGTGTTTGCAGGCGCTGCTGTGGTTTGGGGCCACCCGCCCGGGGAGTCGGATGGCGGGAAACGGTGGAGATGATGATGTTGCAATCCCCGGTGCCTCCCTCCGATCGGGCATTAGCGTGATTATCATTATTCTTATTGTTGTAGCCACTTAAACGCCGCTGCCAGGTGTGGGTGAGCACACGCTCCCTCTTTCGTCTCCTAGCAACCGGCGGGGGAGAGGGCGTCGCGCTCCGTCTGGGAGGATGACTGGTGGCGTCTCGAGCTTGACAGCAGGCGGCCACGCTCCCAGCTCCTTCGGAGGGCTGTAAACTTGACCCATCTCTGCCCGTGAAACTGCCACGTGACACCTCCTCCTGGGCCTGGAGCAAGGTCTAGGAAGCTTGTCCTGGTTGTTTATTTATTCTAAAACAAACAAACAAACAAACAAACAAACAGGTCAGGACCCTGTGGTGGAATTAGATAAGCCAATTGATTGACAGGATGGGTGTTTGCTGAAAACTACAGACAATCCCATTACTTGAGTCAGGATCGCCTGGTTACCCACTTCCCACAGAAGCAGAGCTGGTAACTGTAGCTGGTAAACAGAAAACCGACCCCGCTAACTCCCCGTTGTGGGGGCAATTACCAAAGATACGCAGCATGTGTCCTTCAGACGCTGAGCTGTTTGGGGGGGGGGGGGGGTGTGCAGAGATGAGCCGGATGGAACAAAACCCCCTTTCCGTGGGCTCATTGCCCAGAGGAGGTGGCAGAGTTCGGAGGAAGGGGGGAGTGTGTGACTGTAACTGCCCCTCCTTCCCCGAGGCGGCAGCTCGCCCAGCACTGCCTGCCCCTGATGGTGTGCAGACTGGGTTTGGACAGCGCCGTGGGCGGGACGCGGAAGGTGCTAATTATTTACTTTGTGAGTGAAGGATGCACGAAGGAAAGGCTGTGACTGGAGAGCAGTCCCCTCGGGGGGCCCAGTAGCTACCTCTTTCCATTGAAGACAGAATCCAGTGCATTTTTGTTTGCTCTTGAATGAACCAGAGACTCAGCAAGTCGGAAGAGATGTTTGCAAAATAACTGCAACTGACCACTCTGGGAAACAGGAGGCTGTGTGCAGGTGGGGGAGGGAGGAGTCTCTGGGGAAGGGTGGGGGGGAGGAGTCTCTGGCGGAGGGCTGGAGGAGGGAGGAGTCTCTGGGGGAGGGCGGGGGAGGAGGGAGGGGTCTCTGGGGGAGGGCGGGGGACGGAGGGGTCGCTGGGGGAGGGTGGGGGGAGGGAGGAGTCTCTGGCGCTCTGAGAGGCAGTTCCTGGACCCCGCATGTGGGGGGCAGGCTTCTTTGGTTTGGGGTTATCTATTAGGACCTCTGTGGTCTCCTTCTCACGTGTTCTTCAACTCTAAGAGAGTTCCAGAACAATCCATCTCTCCCGAATCAGACTCGCTTCCCCTTTGGGTTATCCATGTGCTCCATGGGGAAATCAGAGAACTTTATTTTCATTCCCTGAAAAACAAAAATGTCAACAAATATTTATAGTTTATGTCTAAGGTGTCCACGCTTAATGAATGTGAAATGGTAGACATAGAACTGGATAAAGGAAATAGGTTATTAGTTAGAGATGGAATCAGGGGGGATCTGTGGACCAGAAACCCCATTAATGTAACCACATAGTTTTTCAAGCTCTGCGCATGGGCAAATCACATTTAAGTCAGCTAAAAATCATTAATGGTAAATTTCAAAATCACTTAATTTGTAGCAAATGGCCAAGTTATATTTTTAACTTTTGAACTCACACAGTCCCTCAGGAGTGAGAGAATTTGAAGGCAAATACTTTTTACCTCAAACTATGTACCAGATAGAGTAGCTGGTAATTGAACATGTGCACATCCTGAGCTTTGTGGTCTAGGAAGGATATATAAAATGGACAAAAGTAAGGTTTGGGGTTGTTAGATTTTCTAAGAGAGAGAAAGCTTTTCAGGTTAGGGGCTTTGTGAGTTTAGCAAAAAAAAAACCCAAAAACAACAAACCAGAAAGGACCTTTTCTAGGAGCAGCTTGGGGCGAAAGTTAATTACCAGCATGCCCCGTGTCCGTGGGCAGAGTTCTCCGGAGGTAATGACGCAGGGAAGGGGAGAAAGGAAAACTAGAGTGCAGTGGCCATGAAAGGTCACGCTCATTTCCCCATGTATGTTCTGCGGGCTACCGCCACCGCCGCAGCACTCGGAGGCCACGCTGGATTTTCTAAGAGGAAACGGCCACAGGTCACATCTCCTGGGATCAGACACAGGGAGAGGCGCAGGTCAGTGGGCCGGAGGTTGAGTGTAATCTGCGGACGATTTAATGGGGCAACACTAACTTAGAGATAAGGATGGGCCTGTTCCTCAATAGCCAAAACTATCTTGGGGAGGGCAAGGGCACTCTATGGACTCCCAATGAGCTCCGTGGAACATGCAACGTTCATGGATGTTCACTGACCTTCCCGCATCGGCAGACATGCGTGTGGGAGGGGTTGGAGGAGGCACAGAAGCCCACTCCTTCTCAGCAACAGTCTCTCCAATGGACACATCTGCCCGTGGGGCCCCGGGAAGACACTCCCCCTAGCTCACCAGTGGACTGAGGGATGTCTCGTTATTGACTTCCCGCCTCTCCTGAACAGGTGCCACGCTAATCGGCCTTCTCTAGTTGGTGTAAGAAACCAACACTGCTCATTTCTGAAGGGAATATAGCTGTACCCACAAGAGCGCAGGGGGTGGAGATGGCACCCGCACCCTGTTCCACATCTCGCACAGCCGCCAGGAGCCGCTCTGTGGGTGGGAGGCTGCGGCGGGGGCGCCCCTGGGGGAGGTGGCCGGTGGGGATGCTTGCTGAGACCTGTAGCAGGGAGTGGGCGGTGGGAGCTACCCGTCCCAGGCATAGACGCGGGTGGAGCGGAAGCCACGCAGGCTTTGGAGGTTTTGAGAACTGTTTTCAAGTTCTACTTCCAATTGTGTGACCCTGTCTGGTCTAAATCGCTTAGAGAGTCATGTTTTCGGGTCTGTGACAGCATAAATGAGACCTGAGTCATCTGGTCGGCAGGACCATTAGACAAGATATTACAGATAAGGTGCCTAGCTTAGTGTCTGTGTGATAGCAAGCACTTGTTGCATTGTCATCGTCATCATCACCATCATCATTTGTATACTTAGCTCTTTGAAACACAGTCTCCTTTCCAGCCAGTGTGACTTGGTGGTTGAGTGTTGTTGACCTGTGGGCCTGGAGATCACGGATCAATTCCTGGTCAGGGCTCCATCCCAATTGTGGGCAGTTCCGTAGGCAGCCAGTCAATGATTCTCTCTCATCATGGATGTTTCTATTTTTTTCTCTCTCTCCCTTCCTCTCTGAAAGCAATAAAATATATTTTAAAAATCAATCAATAAATAAAATAAACCCCAGCCTCTGTACCTGAACAGTGCGGAATGGAAGTGCCGTTTTCTCCTGCAGGCTTGGGGCTCTGAAGCTCAGTCTCTGGGTCTCCTCACTCCTTAGGGTTTAGAAAAGGGGCTTACAAGCCCCAGGGTCTGATCTGGGCAAGGCCTACAGAGAAGCAGAGTGAAGGCAGGATGGGAAGCCATGACCAGAGAGGAGAGGGGATGGAGTTGACGTGGGAGTGACCACTAGGGGGCAGGGTTGTACAGGAAGAGGCGCACAGGGCACCCAGCAGGCAGATTATGGGGGAGACTGGCCCTTGCAACTCTTGGCTCTGTGATCAGAGGCAGTCGCTTACCTTCTCACAGCCTGGACGTCAGTCACCTGAAACCCCTCCCACAAAGGATTCCTGTGGCTCAGTGAGTGCCTCCTGCATCGTGTGTGCTTAACAATTAGTCCTGTACCTGTCATAGTCATTTTACTCCTCCATCCCCATGGCGACCCAGATGTCTCCAATCACCACTTCATCTTTTTGTACTGAAAACGGCAAGCCGATCTTCTTCCCCTTCGCCTCTGGGCTCCGACATGTTCCGCACAGAGTCGCTGTCCTAGTGCCATTAGTAACCCTCGGACAGCAGTTCCCGGCACCTCATTCTTTCCTATGGAATGAAGTGCCCTGGCAGCTCGTTGTCCGGGATGGGCACATGGTGGCTCTGTATTAGCAAGAGGGTCCAGCAGACGCGCTTGGGTACCACAGCCGAGCCTGGAGCTGACACCGTTCTGCCCTTACCTTGTGAGAAAATCTGGTACCTAAGAAGCATTGGCCCTGCATGACCTCCATGCTTCTGTTTTTTTTGTTGTTGTTGTTTGTTTGTTTTTTTAAATTTACATTGATTTTAGAGAGAGAGGAAGGGAAGGAGAGAGAGAGAGAAACATCAATGCATTGCTCTACCCATTCCTGGGCAGCTATTGATTGGTTCTTGTATGTGTCCTGACCAGAGACTGAACCCACAGCCTTAGCGTCTCAGGGCACGTGCCCTGGTTGTGGGTTCAGTCTCTGGTCAGGACACATGCCTACTGGGTTCCATTGCCAGTAGGGGGCCTGCTGGAGGCAGCCGATGGATGATCTTCCTCTTACCCATGTTTCTATCCCTCCCTCTCCCTTTCTCTCTGACACCAATGAAAATATTTTTTAAGAAAAGAATTTTCTTTTAGCCTTTGAAGCACAATGCGTGCACGCCGCATGCTTTGCAGAATGGAGACAGCTGTTCCCCGCAGTGTTTCTCTCTGTGGCATTATTGCATTGTTATTAAACGAGCGTATTCATTCCCCAATCCTGAAATCAGTGATTTATTTGGGAAACTCTAAGCAAATGTAAATATTTGGAAACACTTTTAAGTTTCTGGCGCTGTCTCCACCTACACTCCTCAGTATTGCATGTGACACCCCCTCTCCCCATAGACTGGGGGTAAGAGGAGGGTTATTGAGGGGCCTTTTCTTCAGAAAGCTGGGGGTTTGATCTGGCCCAGCTGTGTGCATCTGTGTGTGTTTCTTTTCTTCTGTTGTTTGTGATTTTTCTTGAACATGCAGCTTTATGCTCAAAGCTCTCATGTCTTCATCTTTAAAAAGTGAACCTAATAACCTGAGTGTTAATATTGGTAACAGCATGTGCCATCATAAATTTTCAGCATCGATCACACAGCAAGGAGGTCATTACAATTTGATTATTGTCTACTTCCGTATCATTCTTACCAGTGAATGAGAAGAGAGTTTGGGGACCCAAATTATCTAACCCGAAATGCAAGCTTCTCATATGTGGACTATAATCCTACCCACATTGAATGGCTTGGATCACCCTAACTCTCCCAATGCTCTCCATTCGCACCCCTCGGCCCCCAAGCTTGGATGCTCCCAAAGAGCCAGCCCCATCCTCTCCCCTGCTTCTCCCAGGACGACCCCGCCCTTGGCCGCTGGGTCCAGGTGCTGCAGAGATGCGCCCAGCCTGAGGGAATCTGAGCTGGAGTCAATAATAACAGTTCCAGCTCCACTTCCTGTATCTGATTTCCACGCGGGCATCTGACACGCATCTAACTAATAGACGCGATGGCCTTCCACGAGCGTCCTTGATCTTTACAGAGGACTGGAGGCATGACGCTTCCTCCCAGGCATTTTGATGTGTGTGTGATGTGTGTAATGATAGGAGGCTGAGAACTGCTGTGGTGCTTGTAAACATGGAGGGAGGGCCCCGGGGTGAACAACCAGTGTGCTGAGAAAGACGGAAAGGAAACACGGAGAGAATCAGACAGCTCGACTGTCGCCCACGTGGGGAAGGCTTCAGCTGTGGATTTCTTTGCGGAGACAACAACAACACAGCAACAGCAAAGCACTTCTTTTTTTTAAGAAATAAATATATTTTATTGATTCCAGAGAGCAAGGGAGAGGGAGATAGAAGCATCAATGATGAGAGAGAATCATGGACCGGCTGCCTCCTGCATGACTCCCACTGGAGATGGAGCCCACAACCCGGGTATGAGCTCTGACTCGGGATCAAACCCTGACCTCTTAGTTCATAGGCTGATGCTCAAACGCTGAGCCTGAGCCACACCAGCTGGGGAGCAAAACACTTCTTCTCAATCACTCTGTATCACCTCCTAACCTTCCGTCATGCTCTTGCCTCTTAGGGACACGTCTTCTCCCCCCTTGCTGAGGCCCAGCTTACACAGTTTGTTCTTGGCTGTTTGAGATTTTTACGTTGTGTTTTGTTTCCTTGGTTTCCTGGCTCAGCTGCATGTAATTAACGAGCTCCATCTCTGTAGTCCCCTGAGGCCATGGTCCCACTCTCACTGCGGATTGCTGATGAAAAGCCATTTCAGAGGCTCACCTGTGAGGTCTCAGTGTCAGAGGCCACGCTGCACTCAGCTTCACACTGCACGAGTCCCTCAAGCAGAACCTGGCTGATGGTGCCCCCTCACCCGCCACCTCCAAGCACACCTCAGCCAGCACCAATTCGAGGGGAAAGTGCCATTTGATCTGACTGAGGTGGACAGGGCACGGCTGCTCGCGCGCTAAAGAGGAAAATCAAAGCCCTGATCCAATTAGCACTCGAGGCCTGCGGAAGCAGCGCGTCTGGACGTGAGGCCTGGGAGGGTCTAGTCCAACAACACTCTTGCAGGGATGGCGGGTGGAGAGTGAGGTTTTAGATGTTTAAAGAAAACATTTTTTGTTGTTGTTTGTTTTCCTACCAATTCACTAGACATTTGAGGATCTTCAATAAATCAGTCTCTCGTCTAAATCCTGGGGTTAACCTCGAATAAAAGGCAGGGATTGGAAATGCAGCCAGCAGGAAGTGTAATTAGCTGGGGCTGCCGCACTGGAGGCATGGACAAGTCAATCAGAGAAGCAGAGAGGAGAAGCACAGACCTCGGAGTCCCGAGCTGCAGGTGCTGGATGGAATGAGGAAGCATTCTTTCTCACACGTGGCCACTCCTCAGGAAAGGCCGTCTACTCAGACAGTGGCCTCACGGAACAGCCAACACAACGGCCTGGTGCCCGTGTCCACAGGGGATGAGCAATACCCGAGAGCTTCCCGGGACCCCCTCTTGTATTTCAAAACCAGGAATGGAAGGAGCAGCCTCAGAGAGGAACTTGCTCCCATCGGATACAGAATCTCCTCAAGGCACATGGAGCACGTCCAGGCCTTATCACTCAACAGAACACACTGGCGCCAAGGCCCTTTCAGCAGAGATCCCAGGGTTGGCTTTGCTACGAGTTCAGCCCCTTTCCCTCCTTTTATTTAAGGACTAGAGTCTCAGTGCACGAACTTTATGCACAGGTAGGGTCCCTAGCCTTGGCTGGTGATCAGGGCTGATCTATGGGGCAACTGGTGGGGTGATGGAGGGGGCAGCACCCGCTGGCACCTGCCTTGGCTGGCCTGGCACCACCCGCTCACTGGCCCCACCCCCTCTCTCAGCCGCTGCTGGTAGGGGCCTGCAGGCTGGGGGCAGCTCCTGCATTGAGCATCTGTCCCCTGGTGGTCAGTGCACATCATAGCAACCAGTCCTTCCTCCGTTTAGTCAATTTGCATATTAGGGTTTTATATAGATAGATGAGGTCAGCAGGAGCATGTTCCAGGTTCACATGGTCTTTGCTGCTCTGTATTTCTGCTTCAGGAGAAATCCAGGAAGGGCTCAGCCAGTGGACAGAGCGTGGGCCTGCAGACTGAAGGGTCCCAAGTTTGATTTCGGTCAAGGCACACATCTTGTTGCAGGCTCCTGGTCTTGGGCGCCAATCAATCGATGTGTCTCTCTCACATTGATATTTGCCAGAAGCCAATCATTGTTTTAATAATAGAGAGCTGAGGGCAGGGAATTCGGAGGGCTGGTCAACCTTAATTTCTCTGCAGTGTTTCCCAAACTTCTCTCGTGATGAGAATCACCTGGTGGAGTTGTTAAAATACAGATTCCTGAATCCCAACTAAGAAGTGCTAAACTAGAATTTTTGGGAACATATAGGTAAAATTGTATACTTAGTGCTCTGTCTTAGAGCACTAGTTCAGTGCTCCACCTTAGAGCATTAGTTAAGTATACAATTTAACAGATAGATTTTTTTTTTTGCTGATCTGACAAAAAGATAGGTATAATTTTTGATTCATTCACACCGGATGGCTATTGTTGTGTTGGCTGTTGTCATTTTATTCATTTGACAATCTAAGGGAAAGAGGTCAGGGCCCTGACTAATAGTAAGGTATTGCATGTCTAAATCTTCTTGTGGCTCACCCAATCCTATCCTAAGAACTTTGTGGCAACAAAGAGCGTTGTCTAACTAAATGTATTTCATATTAATGCAGAAGAATTTCCATATCATTATCAAGTGCAAGCTCTGTATCGGACATTGTGCTAATTGTCAAGGTGAGTTCACGTCCATCCCTGTCTCCAGGAACGCGTGTGGGGGGAGACACACAAATGAACACTGGCGGCCAGTGAGGAGGCCAGCTTGTGTGTCTTGCCCAAGTCCTCTGACCCCCCTGCACCCCGACCTCTTCTGCCCACTAGTTGCTTCTCAAGAACAGGAAGGCCCTCCTGTGAGTGAGGATTGTTCTCTGCTTTCTTTTGCAAACTCACACCAGTGCCTTATGGCCCCTCCGGGGCTCTCCGCCATTAGCAGAAACAATCTCAGGACCGCCTCCTCGGCCCAGGGCCAGGCGCTGGCTAATATTTGCAGAGTGTGGGAAACGTTAGGGACCGAAGGTTTTAGGACTGCACTGTGGTCTCACAGAAACACATAAAACCAGAGAACAGAGCAAACCGTTCCTTGGAGCCCTGGCATGGCCGGGTGGAGCCAAAGGGAGAAAAACAATTACAATGACCACAATGAAGCCAGAACCGCCATCCCTTCTGGAGTGGGTGGCAAGAGCCTTTGGAGGCACTAATCAAAGAGAGAGAGGAGAGAGAGAGGGAGAGAGAGAAAGAGAGAGAGAGAGAGAGAGAGAGAGAGAGAGAGAGAGAGAGAGAGAGAGAGAGAGAGAAAGCGTTAAAGGGGAAGGGCAGGTGTTAAGGAGCCAGCAGCCCCTGAGCCAGTACTGACGGCCAGTGGAACACCCCCTACATTCAGCAAACATCCTCAGGCTACAACTTGGCCCAATCTCGCCTGCTCAGAAGCCAGAAAGTGGGGAGCAGTGTGGTCCAAACCCAGGCAGCGAGATGGACAGGTCTGTGTTCTTCCCCATTCGGCCGGCCACGACCTCCCTGTGGGTACCAGCTGAGCTCTGCCTCCCTCTCCAGCCTCGCAGTCCTAACCTCCAGCACCTGCCACAGGCCTCCCATCTCAGCTCCCTGGCTGCCCCCGGGCTAACTCTCTCCCGTAGAACTCTACGGAACTCTCTGTCTCAGCGTGCGTCCCTTCGTGGTTCATGTCCAACTTGATGACGGTGTTTAGTTCTTTGTTGACATTGCTGGGCTGCACTTGCTAGTATTTGGTAGAGGATGTTTGTATCTGTGCTCATGGGCAATACTCGGATTTAGTTGTCTGTCTGGCAATGCCTTTATCTGGTTTTGGCGTGAGAGAGCTGCTGGCCTCAAAGAGTAAGGCAGGAACTACTCACACTCAGCTTCTGTTCTTTAGGAGAGATTGTGAAGAATTGGTACAATCACCCTGGCTGGTTTGCTCAGCGGTTAGAATGGTGGCTGGCAGACTGAAGGGCTGTGGGTCCTATCCCAGTCAAGAGTACAAACCTTGGTTGCAGGCTCAATCCCCGACCCCAGTTGGGGCACGTGCAGGAGGCAACCAATCAACGTGTCTCTCTCACATCAATATTTTTCTCTCTGTCTCTCTCTCCCTCTGTTCCTCCCTTCCAATTTCTCTGAAAGTCAATGGAAAAATATCCTCAGCTGAAGATGAACAAAAATAAATAAATAAACATTAAACAATATAAATCGGGGATATGGGTCAAGATTCATGGTTTTGCGTGTGGATGACCAATTCTCCCAGCACCATTTTTGAAAACACTATCCTTTCTCTATTGATTTGTCTTTTAACCTTTGTTGAAAATCAATTGATCTCATTTGTGTGGGTCTATTTCTGGACTCTATTCTGTTCCATTGATTTATGTGTCTGCGTTTTCACCAATACAAGGCCCTCTTGATTGCTATCGCTTTAGACTACACCTTGAAAGCAGGGAGCTTCAGTCCTGCCATTTTATTGTTTTCCATACCGTTTTTGATATCTTTGTTGTTTTCTGCTTTGCAAAACCAATTTGTTTAGGGTTCTGTTTAATTTACAGACCAATGTATTTAGAACTAACAGCCTAACAGTATTGTTAAAATTGTTTTATTTATTGATTTGAGAGAGAGAGAAACATTGATCTGTTGTTCCACTTGTTTATTCATTCATTGGTAGACACCTTTAACCTTGACAGGTTGGGACGACCGACGCTGTAATCCACGGGGCTACCCGGCCAGGGCCATGTGGTCTTTCGTGATGGCTGCTTCATGTGCTCTGGAAAGGATGGATGCTGATCTGTTGGGTCCCAGATCAGTTTTTCTTACCAATTTCCATCAATATTTCCCATCAGTTGCAAAGAATGTAAAAGTGCTCTCCTGTCATTTTGGATTTGTCCATTGCTCCTCTCAGCTCTGAGAGCCATGCTTAAGGACGGTCTGTTTTAGGTTCATATATGTTCAGCATAATTTTGGGGTGGCTTTTTTGGCTTATTTATTCCTTCATTATTTTGTTGTTGTTATGAATGTCCTTCTTTATCCTGGTAGAAACAGTGCTTCAATAGACGCTTTCTCATATTAATGTAGTTACTCCCAGCTTTATTTTGTGTATTTTCCAATATTTTCTTTTGATCTATGTTGCACTTGAATAAGAAAATAAACAGAAATCATTCTTTTCATCAGAAAACTTAAAAGAAAATAAAAAGATAGGACATTGACTGAGATTATAGTATAATATTACAAATCATATAATATTGTATTTTAACATACATATGTATATGATGACATAGCTTTGGTTCTAATCATATCAACTCTCTGATAGAGGAAAGCAAACTCTAGCAAGAAGCAGCTAATCCCTAATCTTTCAAATACAAATTTTATAATAAGAATAAACATAATGGTGCCAATAAAAATAGCAATAAAGCTAAAATAGCCAGATTTTCTTAAATTTATTATGTGCTCATAATAAGTTCTTTTACCCACATCTTGCCACTTAGCCTTCATAAGAACCCTCTGATTTATATCCTTTTCTTAACCTCATTTTATAGCTTTTGGTAGGAAAAAATCCCAAGATCCCCTGGTCCCTTAGATTCTGTTGTCGTTTTTTTGTTATCCAATCAAACAGTAAATGAGGTACTGCTGTGCAGAGACTGTGCCAATGTGATTAGGACGACGCATCAGCTGACACTAACAGACAGGGGATTTCCAAGTGGATCTGCCCTGATCCCACGAGCCCCCAAAGCATGGGGTTCTCTCTGGATGCAGCGGGAGAGGGGGCACAGCGGGATGGGGTGAGGTTTGAGGCATGAGCAGACCATGCCTGCGAGAGGATGGAGAAGGCCACGGAAGGAATGAGAGCAGCTTTCAGAAGAGAGGGCCTTCCAGCGGACAGGCAGTGACTCAGGAAACAGGAACCTCAGTTCTCTAACCGCCAGAAGCCTGGGCTCACCATGGGTGGCTGGCGTGGCTCGTTTGCTTGGGTGTCATCTCATACACCAAAAGGTTGCTGACTGGTCAGGGGACATGTGTGATGTGGGCTTGATCCCCAATAGGGCGTGTGCAGGAGGCTGCCTATCAATGCTGTGCTTTTACATCGATGTTCCTCTCTCCCTCTTCTTTCCCCTCTGTCTCTCAAAATCAATTTAAGATTATTTTTAACAAAGAAACCTGGTTCTAGCAGCCCCTTCAGGAAGCTTGGGAGTGAGTGGGTTCTCCCCCAGAGCCTCCAGCACATGTTTTTGGCTTTGCAAGACTCGAAGCTGAGACAACTCCAATGTCTCACCTACAGATTTAATAAACAGCTGTTGCTGTAAACTACCAAGTCTGTGATAAACGTTTTCTTTTAAAGAACAAACAAACAGATTTTTTAATGGACATTTTAGAGAGAGATAAAGGGAGAAGGAGAGAGAGAAATATCGATGTGAGAGCAGAACATCATCAGCTGCCTCATCTACTTTGACTATGGGGGATGGAGCCTGTAACCCCAGCATGTGCCCTGATGGGGAATCGAACCTATGACCTTTCAGAGCACTGCATGATGCCCGACCATCTGAGCCACACCAGCCAGGGCAAGTCTGTGATAATTTGCTACACACCAAGAAAAAAACTAATACATAGCGATGATTAAATTTAGAAAGATTGCATAACTTGCCCCAGTACAGTCCAATTCAAAAGCCCTTATATCCTCCTTCTAAGCTAATGCAAAAAAAAAATACTGTGTCTTTTTGCCGTGTGTTTCAGCTCCTTTCTCTTGTCTAAATACCACGTGCTCTCTTTGGGTCATCATCATCAACCATCTGCGGTTCTTTGTATTCTCTGAGGCCTTCTGTGCCACAGGAGCACAGAGCTGGAGTTCAAGGAAGGGAAAAGTCTCATTAAACTGATTTGACTTCCTAAAGCGGATGCATTTCCTATCCCCTTCAGATCTCAGCTAAAAAAAAAAAAAGAAAAGAAAAAAAGATTTTAATGAAGCTTGCATAAATCAGAATGTCATTATATGGTCTAATAGTTAACTAATCCTCAATTGTGCAGTACTTTGAAATTTAATGACCATTACAGAGAGTCCCGCGGAGACGAAGACGGAGCAGGGGCGATCGCTGTAGAAGAATGCACTAGAACAATGCCCATTACCGGAGCAGAAGCTGGAAGCCGCGCTTTCATGGCCGCCTTCCTTGGGGAGAGTTTGCAGGAAAACTGAAATGGGGCCTATTGTTCAGTTGTTTCTGACATTTTCTGTTCCTCTGGTTTGCTGACTTGCGTTGTCACAGGTTGACGAGTGGAACAATAGGCAGACATCAGACAAGCCCTTTCTGTGCTCAGGGACAATGGGGCCAGGAAACAAAGGGCAGGGGGAGCTATCCCGACTAGGTCTCTGGACAAAAGGGTCTTTAAAACGTTAAAGAACAGAACACCAGGATCCAGTAAAACAACAGCACCGATCAATGCCCACATCCTGTCCCTTTGTGATGCATATTTCTGAGAGGTTCACATCAACACTTCAAGATCTTAACCAGACTCCTCTGGTCTTTGCTGGGGCCCCTCCCCTGGACCAGGTAACTCTGTCTCTACATTACCTAATTTCCTATAGAGCCAGCAAAGCAGACATTCACCCCACCGGTTTGCAAGTGTCAAAATACACTTGAAATATCCATGCAACTTTCTCAAATGCCCCCAAATTTATTTGTAACATATTATGGAAAAGTAGTAGTCTGAAGTCTGATGTCAACAAAATTTCAATGATTATTTAGGGTATCTGTGTAGATAGCATAAAAAGTCAAAATTTAAAAAAAATACACTCTCTTGAAAGAATTTATCTTTTTTTTTTTAAAAAAAATATATTTTATTGATTTTTACAGAGAGGAAGAGAGAGGGACAGAGAGCCAGAAACATCAATGAGAGAGAATCATCGATCAACTGCCTCTTGCATGCCCCCCACTGGGGATGTGCTCGCAACCATTGTACATGCCCTTGACCGGAATCAAACCTGGGACCTTTCAGTCTGCAGGCCAATGCTGTATCCACTGAGCCAAACTGGTTTCGGTAAAAGAATTTATCTTTACATTAGAGGCCAGGTGCATGAAATTCATGCATTGGGGGCGGGGGAGGGGGCTTCACAGCAGGGAATCCCTCAGCCCAACATGCACCCTCTCCAATCCTGGACCCTTCGGGGGATGTCTGACTGCCTCTGAGAATCCAGGACCGCTGGCTATTAACCGCTCACCTGTCCGCCTGCCTGATCATCCCTAACTGCTCTCCTGCTGGCCTGATTGCCCTTAACCACTTCTGCCTTGCCCCTCACCCAGGACCCAGAATTTCCTCCTCCGACAGGTCCCAGACACCTGGAACCTGGGCTTCCCTCCCTCTGGCCGGCCACAGACACCCAGGACCCAGACCAGTTTCCCCAGTGCTGGCCGCAGCTGCAGGTAATGGTGGGCGGCAGCTTCCCTGGGCGGCTACCACTGTTACCTGGGACCACAGGGCAGGTGGCTTTTCCTCCTGGGCTGCAGCTTGGCTGATCCCCATTCCTCTCTTGGGAGCTCATTTGTGCCTGGCTGGTCCCCATTTTAAAATGGACAAAGTACCCTCCAGGCCAGGAACATGACCATCTCCATCCTAACGAGTTGCTTGATGTACTAGTTTGTAAACAAATACCAGTTCAATCAAAAAGAGGTCAAACTGAGTCCAGATGACAGACTCCAAAGAGTGCTGTGTTTCCCGACACTGAGACGGACCCTCAACCAGCCTGCCTGCCCGGGGCTCTGCCCCCCTTCCCCATCGGCGATCTGTGGGCGAAGGTCAGGAGCCACACGGTCCCACCGCGTTCCACTCGGGATTCACACTCCCAACCTGGAGCTGCTGTGCACTGGACGTCCTAACAGATGGGCTTCTAAGAGGAGGCGCTGATCAATCACAACCAACGTCCAGGCGCTGTGCAGAGGGACCCCAATCCGGGGATGCCCTGGACAGGCAGCCTGGTGGGCAGGGTCGTCTCTGTGGAGCTGAGTCAGGAAGGCCTGCTTCCTCCCTGTCGACGTGACAAAGTCGAGCCCCTGATTCTGCGAACTGAGGGCGGACCCTGCTCGGCGATGGCCTTTTCACTGTCCTTCCCAGCGCACCTCGGGTTGACACCGGTTACAGAATTACACAGGTTCCAGGGGTGCACGACCACATATCATCTGTGTGCGGCGTGGAGGGCATTCCGAAAGGTCAGCCGTTCCGTGAGGCCTGAGGCCACCGCCAGCCTCCCAGGCCTCCGCGCAGACCACGAGGCACTGGACATGGGAGGGAACAGCGGAGTCCGGGCAGCTCCAGGACCCCAGAGGCCCCTGGGAAGCGGGGGGTGGGGCTGGCGTGCACCCAGCCCTCCACAGCTCAGCCTTGGCACCTTCAGTGGTCAGGGCACGGAGGTGAGCACCACCGCCCCTGGCAGCAGCTGCAGGCCTCTGGCCCGCCTGGCAGGTTCTCCTGCTTTCTAGACCTTCCCACAGCACAGGAGAGGCACGCGTGGACCCGCCCACACTGGGTGCTGAGGACAAAGTCTCCCTGGGCCTAACCGGAGCCCCCACCAGCTCCCTGGGTCCGGCTGCCCTGGTGGGTCAGGCTGAAGAGCTGGGAGAGGCTGTGTGCGGGGCAATCTGTGTGGTGTCACCAAGAGTTCCGGGACTGGACCTTCTCCCTGATGACCTCATCGTCCTGCCCCCCTCCCCCCCCCTCTCCTCCCCCCCCCCCTGCCTTCCCCCTGCCCGCATGCCCTTCTCTCTCGGTAGCATGCACGCACACGTCTCACAAGCAGTGAATCTTGAAGGAATGACACATCCCATCTGCACGCTGTGCTAATTGGTGCTGCTGTGCCCTAATCGATAACCAAGGACAGAGCGCAGAGCGAGCCCGGCCAGCGTGGCTCAGTGGTTGAGCATCGACCACAAACCAAGAGGTCCCGGTCAGGGCACGTGCCCAGGCTGTGGGCTCCACTCCCAGCAAGGACCGTGTAGGAGACAGCTGATCAATGGTCTTTCTCATCACTGATGTTTCTCTCTCCCCTCCTCTTTGAAATCAAAATATATATTTAAAAAATTAAGTATTCAATGTACGAAACAGTAACAAGTGTATATAATCCGTTTTTCTCTCATTCTTTATAAAAATATATAAATTTCTCCTGCCCTTTTCTATCCCTCCAACACACTAATTACTCCTGTTTTCTTTTCATTAGTCTTTTTTCCCCCTCCTCTTCAGGCAAATCTCGTTATTGGATGCTAACTTTCAAACAAGCAGATAAAACATTCTTTGATGAGTCTTTCCCTCTAATTATTTGCAAGATAATCTTTCATTTAAATATTAGCAAATTGTGGGCGCTCCCGCTTGCATAGCAATGAGCTGCTCACTGACGCTCTGCGGCTGTGTTCTGGGCTCAGGGTATCAATGGTGCTGGCTTAGGAGCAGAAGAGGATCTGGCGGAAACACCATTTCTTGCCCACCAGCCGTGCTCCCCGAGAGCGAGGCGCCCCGCATCTCACCGAGAGGGCGAGGTGGTCCCCGTTCCACAGGGGGTGTCTTTCCGAGCTTCGGAGCGGCCCGCTGCCCGCTGCAATGCTCTATCTCCCAGCTCCGATTAGAATGACTTCGGTTATTTATTGGGACCTGGTTCCAAATGTGCTGTTTGTAATTAAAATTTTAAAACCTGAATACCAGACGTGGTAGCAGCTACTATATGTTTCTTCAAAGAGTTTCCGGAAAGAAAAAGAAAAAGGTGCTTCACTTTGAGTTCGACGTGCGCTCCAGCGGTTAAACGGCAAAAGGAAATCCCCAGCTGTGGGCAGTAAGACGGCCTCCATTCCTTCCGTTGCCACCGAATCTTTTGGAAAACCTACTGTGTGCGTCCCTGTGGAGTGTGTGTAGACACATCGTGTGAGCGTGTGTTCCTGAGTCGAGGTTAACCATGTTCTTGGTGCTTAAGAACTGGAACTCTTGCCCGGCTGGCGTGGCTCAGTGGTTGGCGTTGACCTATGAGCCAGGAGGTCACAGTTTGATTCCCATTCAGGGCACCTGCCGGGGGTTCGATCCCCAGTGTGGGGCGTGCAGGAGGCAGCCGATCAAGGATTCTTATCATAGATGTATCTCCCTCCCTCTCCCTTCCATTGATCTTCAGAGAGAGTGGGAGTGAGAGGGAAAGACAGAGAGAATCATGGATGTGAGAGAAACCCATCGATTGGTTGCCTCCTGCACGCGCCCCGACCAGGGAGAAGCCTGTAACCACAGTACGTGCCCTTGACCGGAATCAAACCCAGGCTAACACTCTATCCACCAAGTCAAACTGGCTGGGGCAGGAATGTCTACTTTGACCCCAAGGACCCTCCTGGACGTCAGACCCACCACAGGGTAGCTCTCCGTGGTTCGTGTCTCTCTGAACAGCCCCCCTTCTCCGTGCCTGGGCTGCAGGGTCAGCCTCCGGCAAAGGCTGCGAGAATCTATTTGTGGGTGATTTACCTACAGGGAGTCGTCCCGCTTTCTTATTTAACTTCCACATTGGATTTAAATGTTTTGTATTTACTTTGCACCAGACATCATGAGCCTGAGGCCAGTGAATGAATCTGGAGTAAAGGAACAAATGAGCTGGACTTGCTACAGATGCAGTTCATTTCCCGAGAGCTCGTGGGAGCCTTGGGAACGAACTGCTTCTCCCCCGGAGGGGACGGTCTATCGCTGGGGTCTGCCTTCTGCTCACAGGGACTCGAGAACAGGAGTCATGGGCATCGCATCTCTGGTGGTGGCGGTGGGTCTCTCCAGCAGAGCAATGTGCCCATAGGGGGCGGTGATGGTGTGGCATTAGCCCAGAAGACAGTATCACCGGGTGGATTTTAATGGCTCTTGAGAGTCCCCTGCCTCTAAATTGGTCTTTTTCCCTCTTAGTAAATGTGGACATTATTGCTGAGAGCAGTTCGGTTCACAGCCACCTGGAGCAGCAGGCCATGGGTCTCCCGTCTGCCCCGGCCCCACACCCATGGACTCCTCAGCACCAGTGCGCCCCCCAGCACTGCCTGGGTTAGGATGGATCGGCCTCCTTTGGCACATCATGGTCATCCAGAGTCCATCAATCTGCATGCGTTCATGTTGGTGTGGCAGCAAATACACATTTGACATGTACAGCTGCCATTGTGGTATCATACCGAGTATTCTCCTCTGCTCCATCTACTCACCCCTCCCTCCCCTCCAGCCCCAGCGAGCGCTGGTCCTCTACTGTCTCCACAGCTTTGCCTTTTCCAGAAGGTCCCTGCGCTGTCGTCATGCAGCATGTCCTTTCTCAGACTGGCTTTTTTCCCGTCACCCTGAATTTACTGTCTCCCCCCCCCCCCTTGAGACCCCCTTTCCCCGGAAGAGCAGGAGGTGGAAGCTGCACGCAGAGCAGGTTGGGTGGGAGCACCCCAGACTTCTGCTCAGTCTCAGGAAGGCTCATCAGAGCCACCCGTCCTTGAGCCAAAGCCCGCTGACACGGAGCCTGAAGTCTCCCCCAGCGCTGGTCTGCCTTGCCGTCCGTGCGGCACGCACCCAGGTGGGGACCCGCCATGACAGGTGCTGCCTGGGTGAAGGTGCAGCCACAGCCCCCGGGTCCCCCATCGGGCCCCCGCCTGGCAGTGGAATCCGCCAGGCGCGCTCTCTTCTGCCCGACAACACGCCTGCTTGCCTTTTACTCTAGAATGAACCCAATTTTTGACATACAGCTGGTGCTCAATAGATGGTTTGGTTTTCCCCACTAAGAGCGTGGGCTAGGAAAAAGCTCAGCAGTGAGCCTCGCCCTCCTGCACGCACTCTCTGACGATGGGCTGGCACATCAGGCATTGCGTCCCGAGGCCCCCTCTCTCGCCAGAGCCCTTTCCTCAGCCCCACGGATGTCCCCATGGCTCTCTCGGTCTGCGCCACGCTTTCTCCGGGGGCAGTAATGCCCCTTCATGAGGCTGTCATTGCTGCAAATTAGCGTCACACGGGAGTGGACCTGCCTGTATTTACTCCAGAATGAACATCACTTAACCCGTCCTGCCTTCCTGGTGACTTCTCGGCAGGGAGAACCCTAGAGACTTCCTGTGTCTCTGCGTGGAGGAATTAGCACTCCTAGGGGATGTGGACCGCATGGGCGGCTGTGCTCCTGGGCCCCAGCCTGTTTACATCATGGGTCAGACTAACACTAACTCGGGTAGAAATGGTCATAAAAGTCAATCACCCCAATGTCTGAAAACCCACAGCTTAGTGATTGCATGTGCCATCACTCGCAGAACGCACATGGGCGTGCTTCTGCATAAATCAGGCTGGTCTTAGTGCCGGTTCTGGGCAAGAAAGAGGCGGATAGAGTTTAAGAATGACAGCACTGTCGCTTATATGAGTAAAGAACAGTGACTGACAGGGCACTGGGAGAATGCTAGGGCCAATGGGAAGAATTTGGCTCCATCAGTAAAGGGTCCACAGTCCCCACCGAGCACTGGGCACAGCGTTCCCAAAGGGAAGGGTGACGGAGCGCCTCGGCGAACACTCCCGGACTCCAGTGGCTGCGTTCCAGGACACGGATCAGCCATGGTGAAACGCAGCCCTCAGGTGACAGAGTCCCGCATTAATATGGGGCAGCCGGGGAGAGGTTATGATGCTTGCCGTGTATCACAGAATTTTTCAGTGTTACCTTCTTGTTGTTAGAAATGCCCTTTATTCGCATGCGTTTGCTAGAAATACCCTTTACCCAGGTTCCTCCCAATGGAAGCACCTCCCCATAGCTTTCCTAGGGCTGCATCTGAAGAAAGAAAAGCATATGTCCACTCTGCAAGCCCCCCTGCACGGAGATGTTGAGATTGGCGTGGTGATAACTCTCCCCCATCTCTTCAGGGAGCCGACACCTGAATAAACCTCTCTCCTTTTCACCGACAGCTGTCTCATGAGTTCAGCTTTCGTGGCTACAGGCAGCCGAACCTGGTTTTCAGTTACAAGAATAGAGTCATTCTTGGCACCTGTTTGTCCTGGTTGAGTGTCTGCCTGGTCTTTCGAGTTCACGGTTGCTGTGTATTTCCTGTTTGAAGTGGTAGCACAGATACCGAAAATCCCAAATAGCTTATTCACAGCCCTCCCTTCAAAGAGGGTTCGAAAGCCCATGTGAAGGTACAACAAGGAAACGAGACTTGCTTTGAAGTCTGAGTTGAATGCAATGACTTGAGCAAAATCGCTTCATTTGCCGGCTTTAGAATTTTCTGTTCCATAGGCACTAAACATTTTGTGGTAGACTGTGTTGTTGTGTTTAACTGAATGTTTAGTATCAAAGAAAGATATTAGTTGTTAACACAGTCTCAATGCTTACCTGTGAACCAGGGATGCGATTCGTAAATTTTCAGCCCTAAAATGAAAGGTGCCTCTCAATAGAGAAGAACAGAGAAGAGAATTGAAATGGAAGTCCTTGGCCATGTGCTGACTCCTTAATTCTTACAGACGATGCCTCTTTTGATTAGATAGGTTGTCCTCAGCGCAGGCAGCATCACGGGAGCTGCCTGCAAGAAGCCAGCCTGCGTCAGGTTTTGTGTGGTTTCTGTGCAGCTTGAAGCTAGAGTTTAAGGTAATAACAGCCTTGGACAGACGCATTCTTCACGTTGGCTGTTAATTTCACCTATTTGATCATTTCCTTCATTCAAATATCCGTTCTTCCAATCATTCATTCTTAATAAGCTATGTTCAAATATTGTACTGTTTTAGAAAATGCTTAAATACTTCATAATCCCTGCCCCCAGAAGATTTACAGTTTATGGAGAGAGTTAGCCCACATACCTCAGTGTGAATATTGTTTTATTTTTTAACTAAAGACCTGGTGCATGAGATTCATGCACTGGAGAGGGGGGCTCTTCAGCCTCACTCACAGTGTCATAAGGCAAGAGTTCCTTCTGCTCTAGGAGACTTTCCTAAGGTCTAGAAGCCACCTGGACCCCTTGCCTCGGGGCTGCTTCGCTCAGCTTCACAAACATTCTAGGTGTATCAACGAATCATTTTTGCAGACAAGTGGTTGGACTTTGGAATGTTCCAGGATAGCCTAGAGAGCATCTTTGCTAACTCCCTCCATCTTACATGTCCCAGTGGTCTGACATATTTCAGAAAGTGAAACCATTTCATCTCTAAACAGGGAAAATGCAGCCTTTCTCCTCCTCCTTGCACAGGGACAAGCCCAGTTCTCCCGCCATCTTTCTCTGTGTCTCCTTTACTTCGCACACAGAGTGCTGTACTTCTGATACTTCCGGTCACCAAATGTGTGGGAGGTTTTCCCCACAACAAGCAATTCTGTTTGGCACCAGCTGAGAATTTAACTCAACTCTTACACTATCCACCTGAGATGGTGTCAGATCCCACAGGGAAGGGCTCAGTCCCTCAAGAGAGAGAAACAGCTGGTGTATCTTTCTCTTCTTAGGACACCAATCATCTCAGATTGGGGCCCCACCCTTCTGACCTCAGTTAACCTCAGTCACCTTCTGAAAGGTGCCATCTCCCAGTAGCCACATTGGGCTTTAGACTTTGACATATAAAATTTGGGGAGAAAGTGTCACAATTTAGTTCATAATAGATTCTTAGATTTGGAAAAAGACCTAAAACCAGGGCCTGGATAACCAGAGACCCAGCTGCTTTAGAGTTTTGTGAAGACTCAGAAGATTTGTGTAAAAATGAGTTGTCACTGGCTGGACAAGCAGTGTTTTCGCTGTGAAAGCCTGGGGGAGAGGGAGGGGAGGCCTCTTCCCACAGGCTCCACCCAGGGCACAGAGCCTGGGGGTTCGCTTGTAGTTCATCCACATTCCAAACGACACCAGAGCCCCAGACAATTAGGATGTCACACAGCCTGCAAGGCAACACATGATGCCCAAGGCGCAGTCTGCATAGAACAGTGTCCCGGACAGAAAAACAAACGAACAGCACCAGCATTTTAATCACCCTCCCTCTCACTGAGGCTCCACGCCTCCCGCTGTGGCTGTGTGGCTGGTGGGTACTCAGACGCCCATCCTCTGAGGAAGCGATCAGAATATGGCCTAGATTCTGTAGAACAAAGGCTGTGGCTTCGAGGTGGCACAACTGTCCTTGAATTTAATCAGTTTTCTACGTTCAGATAAGATTTTTTAAAAAATTAGACCGAGTAACAGTCTCTTCAAAAATCTTTAGTAATAGCTTGTCCCTGGTGAGTTCTGGCGAAGCGGCAGAGTTGGACCTGAAGAACCAGAAGCAGAAACACTGGGTGATGTCCAGCAGCCTCCTCCGGCTGTGGTTCCCTGGGGCATGTTTACACTCTGTGACCCTCAGTCTCTCCATCTGTATAATGGGAATGGCGATGTCCTGCTTGGAAGTCTGCTGGCTGTTCTACAGGACAGCATGCCCACAGTCGCAGCAAAGCTCCCTGTTGCAAACCAAGAGCCCTGCGATGTCCTTCCCAGAGGAACAATTGCCTTTGAACTTGGCTGATTGAGGAGGAAGGACTCTGAGCCTCAGGACAGAACTCTCTGCCGGGAGTGTGTTTGTGCATGTGTGTGTGAGTGCGCGTGTGTGTGTGTGTGTGTGTGTGTGTGTGAAAGAGAGAGAAAGAGAGAGAGAAAGAGAGAGAGAGAGAGAGAGCGCTCGCGCGAGCGAGCACATGTATGCTTGGGGCCATATGCCTTTAGTGCTCTCAGTGTGGGAACTTACAACGTTTGACACATTAATTTCCGTCTCCACTGGGAGCCAACGTGGGCTATTTAAATAAAGAGCAGGGGCAGAGCACACGTTTGTCTTTTAAGCTTTCATTAATCATGTCTCACGGCTTTCTAAGAACTGTCAGCGAGGTGTGGAGTAAGATTTACTGTAACACGGATCAGTTCATCTAGCTTTCCCTCACCTAACCATGGGTCCATGGGCTGGGGATTTCAGCCATTACACAGGCACACACACAGACACACACGTGGCTGTATTAACACATGAGCATATCTAAATGTAAACTTAAGTGCCTACCTCTATTTATGTGTACTTATCAAATATGTGTGAGTGATGGTTATGCATGAGGCGTTACCCTGGTTTATGCATATATGCCCGTGCACAGACATTGACAGGGAAGTGACACATTTTAAACTTCAGGGGATGCACTTGGCACATCCACACCAATGGTTTGAGTGACATACAACTCAATAGACTCAGATATTCTGATAATATAAAGCCTACATACGAGACATTTCCCTACCAAGTGTGGATGATGTCATTGTGTATAACTGTCGCCTGCATTGTATGTAATTAAAACTCCTGGATTCTTGGTGGCTGTTTCTTCCATGCCGGTCACCTGGCAAGCGCTGGGCACACGTGGGCAGATGCTCTCAGGAGCCGACCTGCTGGGGAGTGTTTGGGCCTCAGGATCGTGAAGAAGGAACGGAGTCACTGGTGCAGAGCCCACTCGGCAGACCAAGACTGCGGCCTGCCTGTCCCAAGGAGGAGCCTTCCTGCTCTTCTGGAACGAGGGCCCACAGAGGGCAGACCTGTCCTCCCCAAGGGAGGGCCACCTTAGGGTAAAATGTGTCACTTCCCTGTCAGTGACATTTCTTCGTTAGAAACTTCCTTTCTGTGCCTTTTTTTCTGCCGTAAAAACATCTCCTGTTTCCTACTGCTCCTGGGAGTTCCCTTCTGTTGGCTAGATGGGATGTTGTTCAATTCATGCATCCCTAATGAAAGCCAATTAGGTTTTCAAATATCCTCAAGATGAGGAGGAGGAGGAGGAGGAAGAGGAGGAGGAGAAGGAAGAGGAAGAGAAAAGGGGAGGAGAAGGAGAAGGAGGAGGAGAAGGAAAAAGAAGAGTAAAGAAAGGGAGGAGGAGGAGGACTATAAGGAAAAAGAGGAAGAGGAGGAGGGAGAGGAGAGGAGAAGGAGGAAAGGGAAGGGGAGCAGGAGGAAGAGGAAAAGGAAGGAGAGGAGGACAAGGAGGGAGGAGGAGGAGTAGGAACAGAGGGAGGGGGAGGAGGAGGAATGGGAGGTGGAGGAAGAGGAGGAGGAATGGGAGGTGGAGGAAGAGGAGGAGCAGGAGGGGGAGGAAATGAAGGGAGAGGGGGAAGGTAGATGGAGGAGGGGGAGGAGAAATAGAGGAAGAGGGGGACAGGGAGGAGACAGAAGAGAAGGAGGAAGAGCTGTCTGGGTGCGTTGCCTAGCATCAGGCCAAGTGGTCAAGGCACCTGTACCAACACTGAGAAAACCTGGAACTGAGCTTTGGCCACACCACCCTCCTCTGGCCTCTTCTGATGCCAATTCTCCTGGTTGACTGGAAATTATCCTCTGAGCTACCACCCCCACCCTCTCCCCATCGATAGCCTCTACAGAACGGGAGCAGCTCCCCTTTCTTAGGTAAATCCCCCTTAAATCTGAGGAGGTCTTTCCTGAAAACCCTACGAAAATGTCCTAAAGAAAAACCTACAACATACCAAGGAGGGGATGTTAAAAGAAAGGAGAGAGAAAAAGCAAACAGCTATCACAGGGATAAACAAGCCAATCAAAGCACCTGGAGGTGATGAGGATGACTTACCGCTGTGCCCGCTGACAGAGTGACTGAGCTGCCTCCAGGCTGCGGGCAGGGGAAGAACAGAACTTTTCTGAGATGGACTAACACACAGCAGGGGACACAGACGCCTGCAGGAGCTGGAGTGCCAGAAAAGCACTAAATGGAGTGCAGGCTGAGTGTGGAGAAAGTGTTACCCATCCATTCTCCTCCTCCTCGGAGAGCCGGTGGTGGAGGTGGAGATAAACTCGCCGGAAATAAAGATAAGGGATGGATGTCTCGTTTAAGCCTGCGCTCTGTGGTCTATATTGATTCCAGTGAACGTCCCAGCAGTGGACACTGTGACGGTACATCCCGTAAACGTGTGAGGGTCTGTACCCCTCTGGCTGCCCCGGGATCCTTTCCGTGGGACGAGACTTGAGAGGGAGCTGGATGGGCAGCCTGGCCGTCAGGAGCTCCACTCTGCGGCCTGGCCAGTTCTGTGTGACTCTCCCTTTGTCTCTGGGGAACGACTTCCTTTCTGTGCCTCAGGGTTCTCATTCGTAAAGGAAGGAATTGGGCCAGACAGCGTCCAGGGTCTCTCGGACTTCTGTTCTCCATTGCTTTAATAGGACGTTGACTCTCTGGGCTCCAATCACTGACCCTTGTCCAGCCCATCACGCCCCTCGGGGTAAGCCAAGGACTGAGTCCCTCTGAGTGCCCTCCTCAGCTGGCTCAGGGGAACCGTTTCAGAGGCTGAAGGAACACAGCTGGGCACGTGGCAAGCAAAGGGGGTCAGGGGTCAGGCTGTCTCGGGCGGTCACTGGCCTCGCGTCCCTCGCAGAGTGGGGAAGGGACAAGCGGAGAGGAGTGTGTCTGGACCGTTCCTTCACCGACCTTCCCCGTGACGTCACCTGTCTAACGCTCCGTACACGGAACTAGTGGGTAAAGGAAATGCTGAATACCAGCACACACTCACAATGCAGTATTCCTCAGCCTTAACCGAGATCCTAAAGATTCCTGTGGCAACTTCTCAACTCTGTAGTTGCAGTACAAACACAGCTGCGGACAATAAATACATAAATGAATGAGTGTGGCTGTGTTCCAATCAAACTTTATTTGCGAACATTAATATTTCAATAGCACATGATTTTTACATCATAAAACATTCTTCGTCTTTTTTTTTTATTTATTATTATTGACTTTCCACAGAGAGGAAGGGAGAGGGATAGAGAGCTAGAAACATGATGAGAGAGAAACATCGACCTGCACACCTGCTACCGGGGATGTACCTGCAACCAAGATACATGCCCTTGACTGGAATTGAACCTGGGACCTTTCAGTCCACAGGCTGACGCTCTATCCACTGAGCCAAACCGGTTTTGGCCATTCTTTGTCTTTTTATGTGTTTTTTCAACCATTATCCTCTATAATAAAAAGCCAATATGCAAATTGTCCCCTCTACCAGGGGTTCCACCAGGGAGTGGGGCCAGCCTGCCATCACCTGAGGCTCCTCCCCCCAGCCAGCCCGTCCCTAATCACCCGCACTGGTACCCACGTGCACACACATGTACGAGAGGCTGAGAAGCTGGATGGGCCGATAAGGCACAGGTGACCACTGAGCTAGGGATGAAGGCAGTCTCCAGGCTTCTGAGACCCTGGCAGGGAGAGCACAGGTGCAGGAAGGAGTGGTTTGCCCTCCCAGTCATAGGTCAGGAGAGGATCTCTCTCCCTCTCTCTCTCTCTCTCTCTCTCTCTCTCTCTCTCTCTCTCTCTCTCTCCCTTCTAGGCAAGGCCCCTAATTCTCATACTTCTGGGAGTTAAGGTGTGTTTGTGTGTGTGTGAGTCTCTCTCAAACCCTCCTCTCAGGTGCCTTTAGCTCCAAACAATCTGCACACCACAGAGGCACATCAGGGGTGACTCATTCTGAACCCCCATCACGCCAACACAGGCAATGGGACCGACCGGCCCAGGGGCCGAGGCTCGCCCATGACGGATAGAGAAGGAGTTTGGGATCTCAAATCATCCACAACTCAGCTCACCGTTCCCTGCGACCTCAGCCAAGGGCTTTAATTCCCACCTTCTGGTTGTTTCCGCACCCAATGGAGACACTGAGCCAATTAGAGAATTAGACACAAAAAGGACCTAGAAATGCTGGCACCTGTTTTGTTTTGTATTTTTCTGAACATCCTTCCTTTCTTCACTCCCCTTCCCTATACTGATGGTTGTGAATCACAGGTTGAGAACCGCTGCTGTAGAGCCTAAGACCATCGGAAAACACAGATATTTACATTACGATTCATAACAGCAGCAAAATTACAGTTATGAAGTAGCAACGGAAATAACGTTATGGTTGGGGGTCACCACAACAGGAGGAACTAAATTAAAGGGTCGAAGTGTTAGGAAGGTTGAGAACCACTGCTGTAGGCAGTTAGACGGACATGAGCAGGGCAAGTAAAAACACAGCTGCGGACAATAAATACATAAATAAACGAGTGTGGCTGTGTTCCAATAAAACTTTATTTATGAACATTAGTTTTCAATAGCACATGATTTTTACATCATAAATCATTGTCTTTTGATGTGTTGGGTGGGACCCCCAGGTGCCTAGCAACGGACAGCCAATGGCTGGGGGAGACCTCAGCCCCAGGGTGACCTTCCTCCCCTAGCAAATCGCTGGTCATGAGGTTTGGACCCCTGACCTTTCCCCCTGAGGTCACACCTGAGTGTGTTGGGAGCAGTTGTGTCTCAGCTCCAGCCCAGACCAGCAGCAAACCCAGCCGGGCTGACGTCAGGACCAGTTGCCCTGGATCCTGACCCTGCCCTCCATCCCCGGCTCCTCGCCCGCTGGGAGGTCCCTCACTGCTCTGCTAGGAGGGGGGCCACTGGATAGGGGGCACCTGGGGACAGACACGCTGCCTCTACTTGGTCCGCGCTCTCTGCTCTCTGCTCTCAGCTCTCGGCTCAGAAACGCCTTGTCAAACTCCCTGACACCTGTGATTGGGGTAATTCATCTTCCTCTCACTCAGCATAGGATCCCATTTGCCGCATTTTAATAATGGAAGCTTTTTCATAATTATCAGGAACTAATCACCACATTTGGGGCCAAACACCCCCATCAGACAGGATGGGCGGGGCAGGGGTGGGTGTTGGGGAACGATGCAGGAATGTCTCCGGCTCAGCGGGTACGTGGCCAGGAGCAGCCTCGCTGACGGGCACCGTCACACTCCCCCACCCCTCCCCCAAAGGCCCCCCTCATAACTAACACGTGTGGGGGTCACAGACGGCAGTGCTAACATCGTGTACGCTGCCCAGGTTAACCTTTCCCCGCAGTCACTGCCGGCCAAGGACTCCGTGGTGTGCTCAGGAGAAACAGGCCGCAGGCCAGGGCTCAGCACCCCCTCTCCCTGACGTATGCACATGTGGCTCTGGTACCCAGCAGCGCTTTAACTCGCTGAGAAGAGCTGGGTCCTGCTGCTGGTTCTGGTGGCCGGTGAGGTCACGGCAGTGTGACCATCACCGAGCAGGGGCCGTGTGGGCCGTGGTGGCTGTGTCACCACTCCTGGCTCCTCAGCCCCTGCGTGGTGGGCACGCTACCCCCAGTGGTCCCAAGTCCCTGTCTCTTGCTCCTCCAGGACTTTCAAGATTTCCCAAACACGCCGAAACCGGTTTGGCTCAGTGGACAGAGCGTCGGCCTGTGGACTGAAGGGTCCCAGGTTCGATTCCGGTCAAGGGCATGTACCTTGGTTGCGGGCACATCCCCAGTAGGGGGTGTGCAGGAGGCAACTGTTCGATGTTTCTCTCTCATCGATGTTTCTAGCTTTCTATCCCTCTTCCTTCCTCTCTGTAAAATATCAATAAAACATATTTAAAAAAAAAAAAGATTTCACAAACGCGGAATTCCTCCCCCAGATCCATCGCCTGCTCCAAACCCTCAGAGCGGCCTGTGTCCTGCGGGAGCCCGATGTGCTAGAGCGCGTCTCTCCCAGAGACCTCGGCTCGCTGGCCTCTTTAGCGAGAGTAATGCCAGAGCGAAGGCAGTGAGTGGGAACGAATTACCCCTTCGGTCTCAGAGTAGTTGTGTTTAAAAGCTAGGTCGGGAAAATCAAACCCTATTGACAAATTATCACTCAGTATGTAACCCAAATGCCTTCAGATTAGAAGTGAAATGTCTCGTGGAAAGCACTCGATGAAATCCTGGCCTTGGAAATGGCTGTTATATTCCAGGCCGTGCTCCAGGGGGAGCTGGGAGGAGGAGGAGGCAGGCAATCGCCCACCCTTTATCGGAGCTACAGACACAGCATCAGCCCTGTCCGCAGACTCCCAGGGCCCGATGGCAGCCGGCGGCAGGGCCAGGGCCCGATGGCAGCCGGCGGGAGCCACGCCGATGCGCTGGGAGTGAGAGTTCCTGGCGCTCAGAGGTGCTGTGTTTCCTGGGAGCCGTGCGTGGCCAGACACAGCCGAGGAATACGTTCCAGAGCCTCGCCGGCTGGCTGCTCGATGGTTTTATGGACGAAAAAGGGCCACATGCCGACCTGACAGCTGAGGGGAGGCCTGCGTGGTGGTCTTGCAAACTCAAAGCCCTGAAGTCACCACAGAGGAAGGTCTGAAATTAAACTTTCACTAAAGGCAGTTACGGTGGGTAGTCACGTCCCAGCCCACTGCCAATGGGATGGCATTGGGAGGTGTGTCTTTTGTGAGGTGCTTAGGACACGAGGGCGGAGCCCTTACAAACCGGATGAGTGCTCTTAAGAAAGAGGCGCCATGTCCTTCTACCCTGGGAAGATACGACAAGAACGTGTTCTCTGTGAACCAGAAAGAGGGCCCCGCCGGACAGGGAATGGGCTGGCACCTTGGATGGAGTCCCGGTATCCAGAACTCCGATTTCAGTTCTGGACAGGCTGCCACGTCCCGGGCACTTTGTTACAGCGGCTCCCAGGGGCTGGGACAGTACGCGTCCATTCACATGTGCGAGTGAACTCAGGTGTCCATGGAGAGCAGTGGAGCGCATTGAGCATCCTTTGGAATCGCAGCCGTCTCCATGGGAAGCTTTCCCCCCTGACGGGCCTGTGGACAGAACACGCTAAAGAACCACTCCGCTGGGCGGGACGGCAGAGACGTCCGGGAAGCTGACAACTTTGCTGAAAGTTAAGGGCCAGGACCCTCCACCTCTGCTGACCCCTTAACTCCCCAGTGGTCGGCAAACTCCTTAGTCCACAGAGCCAAATGTCAGCAGCACAACGATGGAAATTTCTTTGGAGAGGCAAATTTTTTAAACTTAAACTTCCTCTAACGCCACTTCTTCAAAATAGACTCACCCAGGCCGTGGTCTTTTGTGGAAGAGCCACACTCAAGGGGCCAAAGAGCCGCATGTGGCTCTCAAGCCGAAGTTTGCCGACCTCGGCCCCAGATCATTGGAGCCACTGCTCGCTGACCTGATTGGGGCCCCCAGGGTGTCACGGGAGACGGGCTACCGGAGCCAGAACAGGCAGGCCTGGGTATCACCATCGCTCCAGCCACGTGACCGGGTGACTTCATTTCTCGTCCTCCTCCCCAAACGGAAGAAATAACCTCCCCTGCTTATCTCAGAGGCTTAAGGTGAGGATTTGCAGCGACAGCACGGCGAGAGAAATAAAACCACGGCGTCTGTCCTCGCTCCTGGAGGGCTCACTGCGCGAATGCTCTGAGCTAAGTGCTTTGCTCGCTCACGCTTGACAGGAGCCTGGGGAAAAGATAGCGTTCATTTATAGATTCATTGGCAAGAAAAATCAGTCTGAAGAACTTAATCTGGGCTTTCCAAACCCACCTAGAAATTAAGTCGTAGAAGCAGGAACCCAATCCAAATGTCTCAGACTCCAAGCCCCATGTCCCAGCTGTTGAGGAGAAAGTACTTAAAATAAACAATGTGGCCTGGGTTATTATTAACGTGCACGTGTTGTTCTGTTCATACCACAGGCCCGGTGCACAACATTTGTACACAGGGCTGGTCCTTAGGCCCAGGCAGCGATCAAAATGCGAGCCTCTGGCGTGGAAGGGCAGGTCCCGGCTGACAATTCCAACTTCAGGAGACGGGCCGGAGACGGGGAGTGCAGCGCGGGGAACACAGTCAGTGACATCCTAATGACCACGCTGGTGCCGGGGAGGACCAGGCTCATGGGGGGGGTGGGGGAAGAAGGGGGTCGCTCGTCAATGACAGAAATGCCCAGCCCCCTGGCGCACACCTGAAACTAATAGGAAATATCACAGAATGTCACCTGTGATTGACAGATGAAAGATAAACAAAATGTAAGGGACATGCGTGGGCAGGGATGCAGCAGGTTAGGAAGCACATGTATGTGAACACATATGATTATGGGGCTGCACGGAGGAGGCCCCTCACCCAGGCGTGTGAGCAGCTTAACCAGCGGAGGGGGTTTGCATGAGAGGTGACGGGAGGGGAGGTTTTGGGGGGGCTTTGGAGGAGACCCGGAGGAAGATCCCTGTCTGTGCTTCCCGTGTGTGTTCTCCGCCTGCTGGTGGGCAGGTCGGACTCCCACAGCCTCAAGGCGAGGCCTGCCAGGTGCCCGTGCAAATGTGCAGATAGCCCATTGGATTGGCTCTTGGGCAGGAAGGAACCTTTCCAACTGCTCTTCCCTCTCATCAGAGGGATGAGGAGGGCCCGCAGAGTCAGAGGTGCGAGAGCAGGAGGAGTGTCTGAAACGGCCCCTGTGTTGAGAAAAGGCATCTCTGTTTATTCCAGATTTATAGACAAGGCCAGGCTGTGGGAGGCTGTGGACAGCGCTGGGCTGGACGGGGGGGACATAAACAAAGGGGGGGGCGGTTCTCCTCGGATCCTCCCACAGCACCAGGCTGCTAGCACTGCGTGTTTGTTCTTGAACAAGTTTTTACATTTTTTTTTGAAATTTATTTTTTATTGGAGAACTTTGAAAAATGCCAGGCGTAATCAGATTCAGCCCCATAAAGCTGACATTTTTCCTTACAGGAATATCTTTTCCTGTTGCTTGACATTTAAAAAAAAATTTCCCTGCAAGCTCCTTTTTTTTTTTTTTTTTTTTTTTTTTGCAAGATTAGCTAATATTCATTCGAGTGATGCTTTCTTCTCGTATTGTGGACGTTAATAAAAGTGATTTTTGTGCTTCATTTTGCACTTCCACTCAATGCTCCTCTCCTGCTAGAAAGGATGTCCCAAATGCTCAGATTCCTCTTCGGTCCTGCCCGTTGGCGTTTGTTTATTTATTTACTTTTACTGAATTTACTGGAGGTAGCAGCTGGTCACTCACTTCATTGTCACTGCTCTGCAGGTTCAGCAGATTTGAAACAGTGGGGGAGGCCAGACTAAACTTAGAACAAAGAACATGTACCCTGAAGTGCCAGGTGGCATCACTTACGGGGATACAGACAAGATGAAGGGCGGGCTCTCGCAGCTCACACCCGCCGAGTCTCCCAGGCCCCCCTCGGGACCTGGCAGCCTGTCGCTCATCCCAGGACCAGCAGGCCGCAGGCCTTGCTTCCCAAGGCCAAGTTCAAAAGGCTCACAACAGAGGCCTCCTCCCATGTGTCTTCTCCACGTCACCCCAGGCAATGGCGGGGCCTTGTCAATTCCTCACCCCTGAGCACAGATCACAGGGGCATTCTCTCTCTCTCTCTCTCTCTCTCTCTCTCTCTCTCTCTCTCTCTCTCTCTCTCTCCCCTCCCCCAGCCCCTCGCTCAGTGTCTCCCCTCCCATTGGGATCCGATCTATGTTCCTCTCAGAGCTCGCCCTGTGCCACTCCCTTACCACGTCCTCAGAACACGGCGGATCGCATTCCGAGATAAAGCAGGTCCCAGTGAATGTTCATCTTCTCCAATGGAGAGGTTGAAAGACTGAGCTCTCACCAGCAATCCTTCTAATGTGGAAATTAAATCTCTGTTAATATCTCTGGCATCGGGGCTCCAGGAGCCAGGTGACAGGGCGATCACTCAGAGGTGCGAGCCCGCAGGCCACAGAGACGTTCAGTTGTGAGTGTTCCCTGCGGCCTCACGGAGGGAGCCACTCCCTGAGCGGAACGGGAAGGGCCATGGATCACCGAGGGGCGGTGCCGGCTTGTAAACACCTGTTCTTCTGGTTGGGGATGGAGCTTCTGTCTCCGATGGAGCCCTGATGCCTGCCCCTTGGTCGTTGCTCGGCCTGTGGTCTCAGGAGGAGACACAGAGGAGGTCTCCTCGGAAAACCCATGCTCCGTGTCCGCAGTCTGCGACAGGCCCCGGGTTCCAGTGCCAGCGGGTCCCTCAGGTCAGCGTGTTCCTAGGAAGTCCAAGTGGGAACGGGGACGCAGACCCTACAAGCAGCAGTTCTCAGCCTTCCTAATGCCTCGTTTGCTGCTGTTACGAATCATAATGTAAATACCTGTGTTTTCCGATTATCTTAGGCGACCCTGCTAGCGGTTCTCAACCTGTGGGTCACCTGAGACCATCAGAAGACACAGATATTTATATTACGATTCATTAACAGCAGCAAAGTGACAGTTAGGAAGCAGCAACGGAAATAACGTTATGGTTGGGGTCACCACCCGTGAGGAGCTGTGTGAAAGGCCGCGGCGTTGGGAAGGGGAGAACCACTGCCATAGAAGGTCCCAGAGAACCCAGGGCACATGCCCCGTATGATGCGAAGTGGAAGGGACTGGACGGGGAACACTCACAGGATCACAAGGTCAATGTCCTGGCGTGGCCCCCTCCGTACTAGGCGAGCCTTGGGCAAGCCAGTCCCTTTACAGTGAGGAGAGGTGCTTCATGATCACCGCCCAAGGTTGTTATAAAAGTCAGAGCGGACACAGAGAGAGATGGCGTCAACTGAAGAAAACAGCTAGGGGGGTGTCAGATCCCAGGTATTCCTGTGCTCAGACTACGTATGAATCACAACACTATGGAGACAAAAATAAAAACGGGGCCCTGACTGGTCTGGCTCAGTGGACAGAGTGTCGCCTGCGGACTGAAGGGTCCCAGGTTCAATTCCAATCAAGGGCATATACCTTGGTTGCGGGCAAATCCCCAGTGGGAGGTGTGCAGGAGGCAGCTGATCCATGTTTCTCTCTCATCAATGTTTTTAACTCTCTGTCATTCTCCCTTCCTCTCTGTAAAAAATCAATAAAATACATTAAAAAAAAAAAAAACTCCTTTAAAAAAAATAATAAAAACGGGGTGTTTCAGACTCCCGTCCTTGTGTGTGTCTCTCCAGGAGAGAAGCGGGTTTCATTCGGTTTCTCTGTTTAAAATTCAAAGGCATCTTCCACAGCCGGTCTGCTTTGGCGGTTCCATTGGCTTTAATTAAAACGTGGCTTTGTATTTGTCTGTCTCCATACGGAGTAAATAATTATTTTTAATTAAAAAAAAAAAACAACCCACAAAATGGAATGTATTTTAAATGTGTGTTGTCTGTTCCAAATTTGGCTAGTGTGCTGAAGCTTAATTAACACAGAGAATCTTACCAGACCCCATACAACCGATTAAACAAAGAATTGTTTACTGCGCATGTGTCTGCTAACCACGCCAGCCTGGACTCTGGGGAAAGGATACACGGGGCTCAGCGGTGGGCACCCTCAGTTACAGTTACCTGCCCACAGAAACCGCAGTGGACGGAAGGAGAGGACAATGGGGAGTGAATACTAATGGGCTTCTCTTCAGGGCTATACTAGTAAAATACTAAAATTAGGTGGCAGTGATGTTTGCACAACTCTGAAAATACACTACCAATTGTATACTTTAAAGGGGTGGATTTTAGGCTACATCAATCACCTTGTATAATAAAAGGCTAATATGCAAATCGACCGAACGGCAGAATGACCAGTCACTATGACACGCACTGACCACCAGGGGGCAGATGCTCAATGCAGGAGCTGCCCCCTGGTGGTCAGTGCACTCCCGCAGGGCGAGTGCCGCTCAGCCAGAAGCTGGGCTCACTGCTGGCGAGTGCAGCAGCGGTGGTGGGAGCCCTCCTGCCTGCACAGCAGCGCTAAGGACCCCTCAGCAGGCAGACATCCCTGAGGGGTCCGGCCTGCTGGAGGGCGCAGGCTGGGCTGAGGGACGTCCTCCACCCCGTCAGTACGTGAATGTTGTGCACCAGGCCTCTAGTATCTCAATAAAGCTATTATTTACAAATAAATGAGCATGTCTCATTTCACACCTACTGCTCCCCTGCAGCCCAAGTCCTCCTGGAAAGGAGGATGGTTTTGGGTGTCCGTGACCTTGCAGACGTCTTTGCAGGAAGGAGATCTGGGCTCCTATTTGCTCTCCCAGACGAGCAGTGTGCACCTCACTCCGGCTCCTGCAGCGCCCTGCTGAGAGCAGGCTCCCCGGGAAGGTGCCCGGGAGGCCAGGTGACCAGGCGGCCGGCACGCAGGGCAGGGGTCTGGGCTGCTGAGAGACTCCCATTCCTGGTGTCGGCTGAGGGTGCTGAGCTGGGCAGCTGATGGAAGTTACCAGGTTGTGCTCTGGGCGACAACACCCAGGGAGGTGCCAGTAATCCACTGAGGCCAGGGGGGTTGGCCATCATTTATCAGAGAACCTCTGGCATGAGTTGGTAGGTGGGTAAGACAGTGACCAAGGGTTGCGCAGGCAAGTTAATCAGTATCCGGAGCATTCTGTTAAATAAAAATAAAAGGAAAACAACACTGTGAGTCCTATTTGTTTTCGCCGAGCTGTGTGAAGGTGGCAGCTAATTTGGCAGTCTGCATTAAAAAATAGTTTAAAAAACAAACGAGAGGGTTTTTTCAGCGGGAACAAATGGGGCCGTTAAGCTCTAAGGCACACTGGATTCTAAATGAAAAGGTAGATTGTCTATGATTCTGGTATGGCCCGAGGTCTCTCTTTGCCAGGAGTACTGAGCTAAGAGGCAAAAAAAGTCAATTTTATGTGCAAGAGTGACCTGCAACGACGGGAATACATTTCCGGAGGAGAATTAATCAATCCGTTCCATTAAAAAAATACTTGCTAAGCATTTGTGTGGGGGCTGGCTCTCTCGTGGCCACAGCGGCCACAGGAATGAGATGGGTGGGACCGGATTCTCAGGGGCTCAGAGCCCGGCCCTCGGGGGGCAGGTGAACTGAATGGACGTAGATCCCCTCCTGTGTGAAGCCTACTCCGTGGTTCTCACTCGGACGTGATCTCGGGGTCTTGCTGACCGCCCCCCCCCCCCCCCCCCCCGGGGAGAATTTGGTCTTTTTCCCAGATGCCCTGTCACCTTCTTCTCACAGGCTCTCTTGGCCACCCGGTGGCCCTCTGGACCTCTGTTCCTTTTTCATAACCGCTCCCTGCCCGGCTCTGCCACTTGTGTTTGTCATTCAGAAACACGTGTTCTATGTAACCCTGATACGACGCAGGCCCTCAAGCACCCCCCCCCCCCCCCCCCGCTGTGGCCTCTGTGTCCCGTGGCAGGTGTCTGGCGAGTATGTGACCAGCTAGACTCGTGGCTGACTCTGTGGGTCTACAGACACAGGAACAAATGAATAGCAGGACACACAGGAAGTGCTGTGCAGGGTAGTTTCGTAGATGAGAGCATGAGACAGTGGGGTAGGGTTAGGGTTGGGGTTAGGGGTAGGGTTAGGGTTAGGGTTAGGGTTAGGATTAGGGTTAGGGTTAGGCATTGGTCAGAGCCGATGGCATTTTGGTGTTGGGGGAGCTCCCATCCCTTGAGCGCACCCTCCTCCACAGACCTGCTGCTTCCACCTATTCATCACGTCTCTATGAGCCGCCCGCCGGGAGCCGTGTGTTCACGAACGCACCTTGTCCCTCACACGTGGCCACGTGGGAACCTCTCGGAGGGCTGACACACTCCAGTTCCTTCTCTAATCACTGGGGGACGCCACCCTCCCCCCCCCCCCCCCGAATCCGTTCCTGCAACTCAGGCAGAGTTGATTAAATCGCACGGCTCGCCTCCCCGCTCCTGTCCTCGGAACGCAAGATGCTCACGCTGAAGAGCTGTTGATTAAGATGATGTCGGACAATTAATTATGCACCAGAATAACCCCTGACCTGTGCCAGTTCCTTCTATTATGATCAGGGAGATTAAAAAATTACCAGATAATTACATTCTTGTGTCTTAATCAAGCCGTGGGTGGCGGGGTAGGATGGTGAAGTAAGACTCAAGTAGGGAAATCATGTTCAGGTGATTAAAAAAAAAAAAAAGAAGGTTTGAAAAGATGATTATTTCAGTGATTTTATTTCTGTTACCTGGAGTGCTCATCAAATGGGAGTTTTTGTGCTAAAGTGCAATCTCAGAGGTAGGACCTGCGTTTGGCTATAAAAACTAACAAATGTGCCAAAGCCGGTTTGGCTCAGTGGTTAGAGGGTTGACCTGAGGACTGAAAGGTCCCAGGTTCGATTCCAGTCAAGGGCACGTACCTTGGTTGTGGGCACATCCCCAGTAAGAGGTGTGCAGGAGGCAGCTGGTCAATGTCTCTCTCTCATCGATGTTTCTATTGAATAGCTCTCTATCCTTCTCCCTTCCTCTCTGTAAAAAATCAATAAAATATATATTTTTAAAAATGAAAACTAACAAAGGTGAACGAGAGAGCAAGGGGTGTGGACTGTGTGTGCAGCTGATCCATGGAAAACGTTAAGACCTGCCATACACACACCCCAAGGAGCCAATCCTACGCTTCTGAAGCATGAACTATAAGAAAAGAGAGAATACCTTTAGAATTTTTGAATCACTAAGTTGGCACAATAATGATGTACAAAGAAAAGCCAGCATATTAAGTAAAGCTTCAAGGGTGTTCCATATTTGCAGAATGTCCCATCTCCTTGAACGTACCACCCGGAAACGATCTCTTTCCTCACCCGCCGCCCACGGCTCTCCCTTCTTCCCCAGGTGCTCTGTGCGAGCACACTCTCTCCTGCACACTCCGGAGGGGCGGGGCTGCGGGGAGATGGATGGCTGTCGGCCCCACAATATCCTGGCTGATCGCGCACCGTTAGGTAGATGGCTGTCGGTCATGGTTGACCAGGTGCCCGTGGCCCCGGGGACAGGGATTGATGGGCCTCTATTCTGGGTGTCTATTCTCGGTGCCTTACCTTGCTGAGCCCGAGGCCATCTCTGCTGCTGGGAGACACTCCCACGCTTCCCTCCCTGCCCTTGAAGGCGCCTGTCTGCCTGTGGGGGCCCAGATCCCCCTGACTTTGAAGCGGAGTCAGAGGGAGGATGTGGCTATCACACACACAACAGGGACACTGGCTCGCGTTCCAGGTGAGCCACCATGCTCACTGGGAGCTCGGTCTCTGTGCCCGGGACACAGCGACCTGTCTCTCCTCCACAGTCTCTCCTCCATAAGGAGGTGTAAGAGCCGAAATAAAAACGTTCAATAGATAGAAATAAGCGCAGGTGTGGACAGTGCACTTCCCACCCAACGTGAGCGTCTCGGAGGGACGTCGCCGTTACATCCCAGAGGGTTTTGGTCGGACTGTGGCATGGTTTTGCTTTTGTGTCTCAGGCACTGGATGGCGCCTTTGAGAGCCTTTACAGTACAATAAAAAGTTCTCATCTTGTTTTCTGCAGGCAGCCCCACGTTACTCAGAGGCCGTCTGTAGGAACTGAGTCCTCAGATCCTGCAAACTCACTGATGTCATCATCTCCTGCCTGTGCCCATCCTGGGACTGTAATTCCTTCCTAAAAATCCCATTCTTGACATTGGGGACGGTCATGTGGCTCTACATGACGGACAGTTGTTATCAACCAGGGTGTTTTGTGTCATAAACAAAAGAATGCCTGGTTAATGACTTATATAAAACAGAGGAGCGGACTGGTTCTCATTGCCGAGGGGGCGTGAGGAGACCTGCTTCAGCCATGCCTGGAGGAGGCAGGAGGTTCATGGACTTTCTTCTTGTTCCGGCCTCGCGACAGACTGAACGGTGTCCCTCAAAAAATGCACGTGGGAGTTTGGGGCGCGGGGGGGGGGGGTGAGAAGAGATAAATCAAAGAACTGATACACTTATAGGCATAGCCCATGGACACGGTTACTTCACACTTTAAAAAGCAGAACGATGTTTTCCCTCCAATGAGAGGAGAATGCTCCTTGTCCACCCATAGTTCCCTGTTAGCTGAGACACAACAGGGAAGGTAGGTAGGCTTTTTCTGATGCTGAAGACCCGTGGATTCCTGTGCACAGAGCTTCCTGCGGGGCTGACGGGGGAGGGGCGAGAAGGAGCCATTCCATAGTATGGTGACTTCCTCTGTATTTGAGATCCAATGGGGAGAACACGGTAGGCAGACGTGTTCCTTTGTGACACACACTGCCAGGTGGGCGCTCTGGGGCAGGCACTGAGCAGAGGGCGGAGCCAGGAAAGGGCGAAGCAGCACCCTGTCTTAGAAAGACCCAGGCTAGCGGGCAGGCAGACACACAGCCCCAAACACAACACGGGGGAGGGAGATGAAAGGGAGAAGAAGCTGCTGTAAAAGCAAGGAGCTTAATTTGCCTAATTAGTCAGCAGGCTGAGAGCCAGACCCAGGACCATCTGACTGAGAAGGAGCCGGGGTGAGAGCGCGTGTTCATCAGGTGCTCGCAGTCTCACTGGGGCCCACGGAGACCCCTTATTGCTCCTCATGACTTTCGTAACCATTTCTTATTTTTTCTTCCTGCTTAAATATCCCATTTGTTAAAAACAGAGCTTAAAGTCTCCGCTTTGAGGGAAGGGGACACAGCTGTGCACACGGGCACCACGCCTAGGCAACCCTCAGCTGCCCTTGGCTGAGCCCTCCCCGCCCAGGAGCAGTTACTTCTAAACGATGGTTCTATAGGCCGCAAGTTTAGTCTATCAAGATAACAAGATCTAATCTTAGGTGAATCACAAATAGACACATTTATACAGAACATTAGAGAAAAACTAGTAATTACATTGAAAGCATAACACAGCTACCTACTAATTTCCTGTAACTATTTATGATGAGGAACGCAGGAAAAGGTCTATGAGACATCTTTTCGGTAAGATTGTTGTCTTCACCGGATCCAACTATTTTTGGAAAAAAGACACTTTTTCCTCCAATATCTTTGACACTGAGACATGTTGCCAGGGAACAAGGTTTGCACTAGGACCCTGCAATTTACAGATTCACAGGTTTCTTCCTCCGCCAGAGTCATGGCTAAGCTGGGAGGCTGGGACGAAGGGGCGTCATTTACTTTTAAATCAATCACAGGCCCCATTGTGAGCTGATGAATTGACAGGATTGCGTCCCAAAGGGGAAAAAAATTAAAGGGGGAAAGAACTACATATTAAAAAACATTTATTATCTTCTGGACAATTTTACTGAAATCCCAAAAGACAAACACGCCCGCGGGAAGGGCATGTCTAAGGTAGCGCTGGCCCTCAGTGCGATGAGAGGCCATGCAGACGCTAGGTTATAATTAGAATGGCGAGGGCTGCACTGTTTGTGGATTTCATGATCCTTTGAATGTGTGAACTCTTTAACGGGTGAAAGTACGTCTAGAACGAGCATGTGAATGAGTGCCTGGCCCTAACAAGACGTAATAGGAGCGCTGCCTACATGGGTTCGTGATTGAGCATCGACCTATGAACCAGGAGGTCACGGTTCGATTCCCAGTCAGGGCACAGGCCCAGGTTGTGGGCTAGATCTCCAGTGTGGGGCGTGCAGGAGGCAGCCGATGCATGATTCTCTCTCATTATGGATGTTTCTGTCTCTCTCTCCATCTACCCTCTCTGAAATCAATAAAAATGTATTTTAAGAAAAGACATAGTAGGAAATACGGTAACACCGCTATGCTAATGTCCAGGTATACATATCCCGTGTCTAGGAGAGTGCGCAGCCTGTGAACAGTCCGCACGCTGGGCGTGCTGAGGAAGCAGCGACGAGCTGAGGGAGCATCTTGCGTGTGGAGGGCAGATCCAGGGCCGATGGGAGGTGGGAGGGGAAGCAGAAGCCACAGCTGAGTCTCTCACACCGGTAGATAGTATCTAAGTATCGGCAAGCCGGGAACTTTCTCCAAGTTCTCTCCTGCCTTTTACCCAGCAGCTCCATGTGCTGGAAAGTGAGCTGTCCTTCATAAACATGAAACGGTTGATTTAGTGCTTCAGCGAGGGAGATGGATACACAAGTAGTGATGATCTATGAGAAAATTATACTAGGTATGGTCTTACTCGGACCATATTTCTCCCTGCGTTACTTCTCCAAGTAAGATTCATCGGCTGTTTACAAAAGAGGCATTTGGAGCTCCTGTCTTTTATGCAACGCTGCTTGGAATGAGGATTGTCAAAACGCACTTAAAACGATTTCTATCAGGGATTCTTAGGAACACAAGAAACTCAAGAACTGCTTCCACAACAAGAATACAACAACAAGGTGGGGGGCGGGGGCAGGGGAGTCTGTAGGAACGGCCCCGTGCGATGTGCCCCCGCTGGCAGGGACTGTAAGCAGCAGTCCTGGGGCGGGAATGCAGGAGGTGAACGGCGGGGCCAGGACCCTTCAGAGCCTCCCGACCATCTGTGATGAGCGAATGATGCACTTGATTAGAATCGGAAAGCAAGCGCATGATGAGGAGCACAGGGATGGAGCTCAAAAATCAGCTCACCTTCGAGGCCTCCTCGTTAAAACCAGCATCTAATTCCCACCCCGGAGAATGTCTTTTACCAACTTCATGCGGTAGCATCCTTAATTGGATTACAATTCATGAAATGCAGGCTCATTGAGAATGGTGTCATTAACAGATTGTTTGGCAAATGTTAAAGGAAGGTATAGACACTTAAACACTTGTAATCAACTTCTGGGAATATTGCATCATCATCAGCACATGCAAATTAATTGAATCAAGGTAAGTGGGAAGATTAGAGAGACAGGCTTTATGCCTCCTTGTCAATTAGATGTATGGGTAACACCCATTCGTATGGGACTGTGATGTGCCAGTCCCTGTGCCACATACACCCTCAGAATCAGTCCCCCCACACACTGAGGAAGTCGTGACGTGGCCCCACTGCCCCGATGAAGGAAATCTGCTCAGGAGGGCTGGCACTTCCTTTACAATCACCAAGCAGGAAGTAGGTGACCCAGAGGAGAACCAGGAACGGGGTTCCAAGGTTGGTGATGATTATGCTCCTCCACATAAACGTTTTCAGCACCAACTAACCGGAGTACATGTGGCTGGAAAAGAAGCTAGAGGCCCTACCTGTGTCCGCAGAGCAGGAGGCTAGAGGCTACAGTCACTGTAGCACAGGCCACATGGCTTTCTGCCTGGTTGATTCTGGAAGCCAGAGGACCATCTCTCATCTGCCCTGAGAGAGTTATCTTCATTCCTGTACGGACATTCACTGAATTTAGATTCAACGAACTGAGCATGCATGATATGCTTATATTTACTAAGCATACATGAGTGGGGCTGGGGAGGGGGGAGTAGGGGAATAAGGACACATGTGCAATACCTTAATAAAAAAAAAAGTTAAAAAATGTATGATATGCTAATACTAACAGTGCTAGAGGATTCTCCATCCATGGCTTCATCCTGGTATCTGTCTGTCTCTTTCTTCCTCTAATTATTTTTATTTTTTAACCAAAGTAACCTTTAAAGTCTATATGCTGCTCCTAGAATTCGAATGCAAGTTTCTATTTGACCCAAGATAGTTCACTTTTCTTGTTTAGAGACTTCCAAAGTGTATTTTTAATAGACTTGATGGGAGTATCATAACTCCCTCAGAAGAGCACTCACCCATATTGACACGTGTGTGTGTGTGTGTGTGTGTGTGTGTGTGTGTGTGAGTGAGTGATTTATGTTGCCTTCTCCACTGGGATATAAGTTTCAAGAGAGCAGATTGGTTCTCTTCTTTTTGATCCTCATGAACATAAAATTTCAGAAAAGCAAGCTAATCTATAGTAACACAAAGCAGGTTAGAGGTAGTTTGATTATGACAGAACACAGGGAGGGGTTGAAGGAAAGAATACAATGAGACACAAGAAAACTTTTCATAGTTTTGATTGTAATAATGGTTTCCTGTGTGTGTATATATGTGTTAAAATATATTTAATTGTACATTTTTAATACAGTAGGCATAGCGTAGTCTATGTAAATTATCCTATATAATAAAAGGCTAATATGCAAAGCAACCAAATGGCAGAATGTCTGGTTGCTATAATGCCCACTGACCACCAGGGGTTAGACACTCAACACAGGAGCTGCCTCCTGGTGGTCAGTGTACTCCCACAGGGGGAGCACTGCTCAGCCAGAAGCCCTGAGCTGGGCTCACAATGCCCTAAGGATGTCTGATTGACAGCTTACCCCATGGGAAATGGGCCTCAGCCATCAGTCAGACATCCCCCGAGGGCTCCTGGACTGCAAAAGGCACAGGCTGGGCTGAGGGCCTCTCCCCCCAAAGTGCATAAATTGCATGCACCGGGCCTCTAGTACCTTAATAAAATTGCTTTAAATATAAATTACTGGTAATAACCTTGGAAATTTGATGGATCATTATATGTGGAAAATTTGTACTTCAAATCCATTACATTTGGATCACATGGATTATGCAAGAATGAGAACGCTCCAAATCCCTCGGCTGGTTCCTGATTTCAGGTTACAATGATTTGGGACCTACGGTTGCAAAGATTACTTTTTTCTGTGTCTGAGGCCAGTTTTTCCTAGTAGGGCTTCCAGATGGACCCCTGCGATTCAGACTTGTTCAAGGTGAGTGGAAGGTCCTTTTATGCCCATTTCCCCCTAATTTAAATGGTAACCATCTCATAGTCATTATACAATTAAATATTCCTCAGGTGTAAGTCATGTCACAGTGAAATATTTCTATCTAAAATGTATACTTTATATATTTACATATTATGGTATATTTACTTGTGTATTACAGTTTTTGCTTAATTCACATACTAATAGCATTAAATATTAATTTGATCAACAATAAAAGTGTGTTTGTGGGAAGTAGCCAAATTCGGTTACCAAGATGTTTTTAAGAGACATTAGTAATTGAATTCATGCCATCAAGCCTCCAGATTAAAAAAAAAAAAAAAAAAAAGAACAAAGTAATAGCTAATATTTAATGAATAGTAAAAACGGTGGCAGGAAGGTCAAGATACAAAGCCAAGATAATATGGAAAATGATGACACATGAACTTGATGGGCTTTTATGTAGACATTAAAGTGATAATTATGAAGACTATAAAGCCACAGGCAGTGCTTGTGATAAAAGAGTGAGTGATAAAGGCAGAATGCAAATCGCATCCATTCTGTCATCGGGATTTGCATAGCAGATGTTCATGCTCTTAATTCGGTGTCAAGCACCGTCCTAGGTCGTGGTGTCATGCAGACCAACAAGGCCATGCCCGGAGCTCTCGGGAGCTCAGGGTGGATGGAGGCTGCCATGAAGTCATTGTATAGCGGCCTGGGAGACCTGCTCTAAAGACTGTGTAGATAGCACAGAAGTCGGTCAGAAGAAGGAATACAATCCACAGAGTGAGCTGAAACAGCACTGGCAGACGAATCGGAGCTGAGATCACCTTGGTATTTCTGAGAAACACAAAGCAATCAAATCGATCATTTCCTTGGAAGCAGCAGCCACTGGGCGAACCCCAGAGGGCCCGCTTCTCCCACCTGCCCCCCGCCTTGTCTACACCCCAAGTCTACAGGTCTGCTGGGAGAAACCTTTTCCTGCTCCCCACGAGAACACCCTGGTTTATATCCATGTCTTCCATGGCTCCTGATTCCCCCCAAATGCTGGGTTCTTAAGGGTCACCTCTGACCCTCCGCCATACGTCATAATCCCAGGATTTCAAACACCTGTGCTTCCTCACAATATTCATAGGCAATGCTGCCAACTTTAACATCTAAGTATTGTGACCATCCATCCCGATTTACCCAGGACATTACAGCTGGCGGAAGGAAAGTATGCTCTAGCCCTGGCTGGTTTGGCTCAGCAGAGACAGCATCAGCTCCTACGGACCAAGAGGTCCTGGGTTCGATTCTGGTGAAAGGCATGTACCTTGGTTGCAGTCTCCTCCCCAGCCTGGGCTCTGGTCAGGGCGCATGCAGGAAGCAGCCAATCAATGCATTTCTCTCACATCGATTTTTCTCTCTGTCTTTCCCTTTCTCTCTTCCATTCTCTGTAGAAAATCAATGGAAAAATATTCTCGGATGAGGATTAACAAAAAACACACACCAGAAAAACCTACAATTTTTTTTTTTAAATATGCTCTAGAGCAGCGGTTAACAACCTTTCGGACCTCATGGACCACTGGTTGGCGACTGCTGCTCTAGAGAATATACAGAGGAGGGGCCAGCAGGTACCACCCATGGGCCACACCAGGTCTCTGAAGACCCCAGCACCTCCTGTGAACTAAGGGCCTGCACCTGCTTAAAGGTGCATTAAGGAAAGAACAGCCTCCTAGGACAGGCGGCATTACAGGGCGGCATTACACCACATCAGTGCCCATAAATACATCCTGTCGGAACACAGCTGTGCTCGCTCGCTTTCACTTCTTACTGAGACAAAATCGACAAATAACCTTGTGTACCTTTAAGGTAAACAATGTGCCTGTTGGATTCGTTTGTATATATTGTGGGATGATTACCTCCACAGTGCAGCTAACCCCTCTGTCACAGCCCATACGCATCACCTCTTTTTTGTGCTGAGAAGAATTAAGATCTAGCCTCTTCGCTGCTGGGGAGCTGACGACGACACCTGTTGTTGGCTGTCACCTCGATGCGTGTGGTAGATTCCAGAACGGATTTATCTGCCAGCTGGGAGTTGGTGCCCTTCAGCTGTGTATGTGGAGCCATGGCTGCCTCCGTGCGCCCATGGCAGAGCGGAGCAGAGTGAGAAAGATCACAGGGCTGCAAATCCTGACATGTCTTGCTTTGACAGAAGAAGTGTTAATGACCGGAATAGAAAATCATCGGAATAGTGGCTTTGCCATATAGCATATCGGTAACTACCCATTTTTTTATTTTATTTTATTTTTGGGTATGCTTTAATTTAAATAAAGTTTTTCAGAAGAAATGAGATGGAAGTTTAACAAATATCAAGCGTCATATGTCTTTTTCTTGATGAAATTGGCAATGAATATAGCATTTAATGTTCCATCGTAGGGGTCAGCGGTAATGTCACTGCCTACATGAAAGCCACAACATACCCATGTGCCTCAGCATCTCCTGGTCACGTGGGAGGTGGTTTTTAAAGGTCTGTGCCCGCCTTTACCCTCTCCTACCATCCCCAACCCCTCTTCCCTCTGGCAATCACCATGCTGTCCTCTGTGTCGATGAGTTTTTCCTTTATTTTTATTTTTATTTTTTATTTAACTTAATCCCTTCATCTTTTAGGCCCAGCCCCTCAACACCTCTCCCTCTGACAGCTGTCAGTCTGTTCTCTGTATCCATGAGTCTGTTTCTATTTTGTTAGTTTATTTTGTCCTTTAGATTCCACATGTAAGTGAAACGGTGATAGAAGGAGACTTGACTTGGGGTGAGGATGCAATATGCAGATGATGTTTTATAGAATTGTACAACTAAAACCTACATAATGTTAACCAATGTTACCCAACAATTTTAATAATTATTTTTAAAAGTCTGTGTCTGGCCCTAACTGGTTTGGCTCAGTGGATAGAGCGTGGGTCTGTGGACTGAAGGGTCCCAGGTTTGATTCCGGTCAAGGCCATGAGCCTTTGTTGGTGGCACATCCCCAGTTGGAGGCGTGCAGGAGGCAGCTGGTCAATGTTTCTCTCATCGGTGTTTCTAGCTCTCTATCCCTCTCCCTTCCTCTCTGTAAAAAGTCAATAAAATATATATTTTTTAAAGTCTGTGTCTGAAGATGGTGATTTCAACTATGTGTTTGTTTGTACTCATCAATGTGGATTAAAAGCCTATTGTTCTGAATTCAATTGTCTTCTTTTTCTATTCCCAGTTTCTTGTGCAGAATGAAAAATAAAAATAAATGTGTTGACTCCATTAGTAGACGAGGATCTTTGCAGACAGTTAAATGATAATTTCACATTTCATGCCTCAATTATGATCTGTTCATTCCCACACTGGCTCTATGTTTCCCCGCATCACACTCATGGCAGCAAAGTCAATATTTCAGAAGTTCGTTATGTTAAGTGCGCACATTAATATGTGTGCTCTGCAAATTCAGCCAGAGTTTTAAAAAGGAAGAGAATAGATTCCCTGTTTTTGCGGCGACAATATAAGAACATTCTGGTGGCACATGCCGTGTGATCAGAGCAGTGTTCTCAATAAAGTAAAAAATCAACAGGTCAGCTGAGCTGATTGTGTGGTCCAACCAAGTAATTCCTTACACGGTGGATGGCCTTGACTGCATAGACCTGGCTCCAATACAGTCATATTTGTCAACACCGACAAATACATTGATAAGCACACAGTTAAAGGGAAGGTACTGCAGAACGTCTGCCAGGGGGCGGTCTTGATGACAAGAACACTAGGGTTAGGCTGACAACCCACCTTCTCCCTCTCACTGTTATGGAATGTGAGTGAAATTTGTTAAATGTTTGACACTGGACTACTTTTATGGCTTTGAGTAGAACTGGTGTTATTTCTTCTTTACATGCTCTTGAAGGTGGTCATAAAGAGGACCTGACCACTGGTTAACTGGTGAGCTGAACCCGGGCGCTTGAAGGCTCCCCACCCCTCCCCAGCCTTGGAATGCACCTTCTGCTCATGTTCCCACAGCGGGGCCATTGCTAAGGACGTGGCCTTGAATGAGCCATGTCGTGTTGAGACCCTCTGGATGGCATGCAAGACCAAGCCCGAGCCCATGAAGGCCTCTACGCAAACTCTGAAGATTCCGGGGGGCAGTGTGGCCATCTCTGGGCTTGCAGCCACCCAGGTCAAGCCAGGAGTAGAAGTCCCCTCGCCTTTTAACCCGGCAACAACCCATCTGAGAGCCTGACTCTCTTACTCTCCCCTCGCCCTCCATCTGGGGGCCAGTTTCAGATTCCACCCAGGAAGCTCCGAGCTTGCAAACCAGCAAATGAACAGCAAAACCTGCCAGTCGCGCCATCTGGACCTTTTATTGTTGTAGAGGTTTCATTGTTGGAAGGTTTTCAACGACAGATTCGATATCTTTAATAGCTATCACCCGGGTCACCATTTCCAGCTCTTCCCTGAGATCGGCCAGTACCTGTCTTTCAGGAAACGTGTCCACTTTATAAGATGCCAAATTATGTGCAAAATGTTTATGTAATATTTCTCTATTAGACTCTTAATGTCTGTGAGTTATTTATTCCTAAAATGAGTAATGTGAGTCGTATTTCTCTATATTTTTCTTCATCAATCTGGCTAGTGGCTTATCAATCTGATCTTTTCCCAAAAACAATCAATTCCACTGATTTATTTTTTTTTAAATTGTTTTCCTGTTTTCAATCGCATGGACTGGAGAACTTCCTCCCTCATGTACGAATGTAATGTTTGGAAACTCCTTTAAACAGTACATTTGCAATGCGTTACAAATTTTTATATGCTGCATTTTCGTTTTCTTTAAGTGATTTCCTTAATCACTCCATCTTTGTCCCATTGGGTTATGTGGAAGTGTCTTTTCAATTTTCAGATGTTTCTGTCTTCCAGAAATATTTGTACTTAGTTCTTTTTGGAAAACATACATTATATCATTCCAACCTCACTGAGGCAGTGCAGGTGCGTTTGGTGGCCCGGAATCCATCCTCCTAGTGCTGGGTGCCGTGTTCGATGAAGCACAGTTTGGCCAGGCTGGTTGACAGTTCCTCAGACAGTCCCCCTGCTCACTGCTGTCCCATGTGCTTGGCCTGGAGATTCCTGAGAGCAGGGAGGCACTCCCTCCTGTAACCACGATCTGTCTTCTTCTCCTGGCAGCTCCTTCCGTTTCTGCTTCATGTGTTTTGAGTCCACTCACAACCGATGCGCACAGCACAGAGCAGGCAACCCCTGTGGGAAGGGGGTTGTCTCACCATCATTAAAATTTTTTTTTTCTTTCTTTATTTCAGAGAGGAAGGAAGAGGGAGAGAGAGATAGAAATGTTAATGATGAGAGTGAGTCATTGATCGGCTGCCTCCTGCATGCCCCCTACTGGTGATCAAGCCCACAATCTGGGCATATGCTCTGACTGGGATTCTAACCAGGGACCCTTCAGTCTGTGGGCCCATGCTCTATCCACTGAGCCACACTGGCTAGGTCACCATCATTCTTGTTACCACCTCTCCTTTGGCCCTGTGTTAGCGTCTGGACTCCAGCAGTGTCTGGGTGACCTCCTCCAGCCTCCAGAGGGGAGGTTTACCTGGAAGGCCTGGCAGGGGTGGGGGTGGGGGGGTGGTCCCTTCCCCTCTCCATGCACTGAGAGGGTTGTGCTGGAGTGTCCCCCAAGCCACCGAGAGGCTGATGTGGGGTCTGCAGCAGGGGATGCTCCTGAAAGCAGCCTGGGCCGGAAGAGCAGCCGCTCCCCTGGTCAGGAGCTGCCGCGGTGGCGCTGCTGTTGGCGCCCGCAGTTCAGATGAAAAAAGTCTCCTCTTGATTTAATGCGGTGCGTTCAGCACTTCCCGCTCCTTTCAACTTCCACAGCGCCTGATGTCCAGCAGTTTTGGAGAGACCTACGCAGTGAGCAATCGGATTGCTTTTAGATCTTTTACTGAAAAACGACTCCAAGAAATGCAAACTGGCTTTAGTCATATTCTGTGGAGAGGGATTCAGGTATAGCAACACTAACCCACACAGCACAGCAAACAGAGCGAGTTACTCTCAGAAAGCCGGCTAAAGGAGATTTTCAGTAAACCGTTAGAGCACACCCCAAACCCTGTAACCACCTCTTTTATAACCTGTGTCTCCCTGAACAGCCTGAGTCCCCCTGCATGACCTCTAGCCACCTGTATGACCTCTACTCCCTGTATGACCTCTAGCCACCTGTATGACCTCTATCCCCTGTATGACCTCTACCCCCTGTATGACCTCTACCCCCTGTATGACCTCTACTCCCTGTATGACCTCTACCCACCTGTATGACCTCTATCCCCCTCAATAACCTTTATCCCCCTAAACTGCATTCCCGTGTAACCTGTAGCCCCCTGTCTGACCTGTATCCCCCTGTCTGACCTATATCCTCCTGCATGACCTATAACCCCTGTATGACCTGTGCCCCCTGTGTGACCTTTTACCCCCCTGAATAACCTGTATTTCCTGGTAGGACCTGTATTCACAAAATGGTGCAGGGAGCATGTGGTGATCCTTTGAGCACAATTGTAATCAAGTCCATGTTGATTTGACATGAGGACAGTTCTCTAAAGCGTTTATGTTTCCATCTGGATGAGCTATGTGAAGGAGAGGACCACCCATCTCTGAGGGAGCACTGTACACAGAACGGCTCTGTGCCTGCAGTGCTCCTAGCAGAAGCAGGCAGGGCGGTTATCAGGCAGCCTGCCCTCACTGCCCTCGGGCCAGAGCCCTGTCTTTCATGCACCGACCATTTTATCTCCCACCGAGGCTCAGAGGCCACAGCGCCAGCCTGTGCAGGGGCCATGCGCTGTAGCAGAGGACGGTGGCCCTCCCTTCCGCCTAAACTGGTCCACACGCTGCCCACACTCTCTTCCCCACCCCTGTTCTCTCCGCTGGACACAGTGCTATGAGATGGAATGCCACGTGAGGGAAGGGGCCTTGGTCTACCACCTGCTGGACAGCTATGGAGGAGACATGCCCACCATGTATGTCCACGCAGAACGCTGCCTAAGTGGGAACAGATCTTTGTTCTGCTAAAACATGCCAGTGGAGTTGGGGATTATTTGTTATAACAACCAGTGTTATTTTTACTTGGCAGATCCCATGGTTTAGGAAGGTTGTAGCATACTTAAAATGTTCATACAATAATCAAAGACAAACTAATAAAGGGCATTCTGGAAGTTAGCTCTAGACCAATCAGGATGTTTTTCTCTCTTTATTAGAGTTTGACTTTCTCTCTGTTGACTTTCTGCCTGTACCTGCACACACATTCAATAATTCATTTTACACTCTCTACTCACCACTTTCTTTTATTTGGGATTGTTATCGATTTAGAGTAGTTCTTTTTGTGTTATTGGTTATTGGCTAGAATTTTGTGCTTCATTCTTTATTTCAAAAGCAGACAAGAGAATTGGTTTCTCCGACTTGAATATTGCTCTCATGTAGTTTGCAAATGATTCTTTGAATTTCTTTCCTAAATTAAAAGAAAAGATTCTCAAAGCCTTTTACACAGCTTGACAATTCTCTCAAAATATTTTCCTAGTTATATAATCTGAATAACAGCGTTAACTTTTCCATGTGAAATATCTGATCCCCTAGGGGGAGAGCAATAAAGAAGGCACGGACTTGCCCCAACATAAGTGGAATAAGCCAGTCATTCCCGGCTTTGACTTTATCCTCCCAAGGGCCCTCTACACATCTCAAATCTTTAAATTTTGTTACTACTTTGGGGAAATTTTGGAGCGTTAATTCTCCGAACATTTTTCTCTGGTGCACCTCACCTTCCTTTCGGCTGAAGCTTGGTTATTGTTCTTCGCTCTGCTCTTTGTTCTCACGCTTTCCAATTGGGTCATTCCTATGGGCCCGCACTTCCGGCTTCCTTCTTTTGTGTTCAGTATGCCGGTTACTTCATGCAAAGAGGGGGCATCTCTTCTTTATTTCTACATTTCAGAACTATGTGTTCAGACATTGCCCATGTGTGCTTATCCAAGGGTTGGCCTTTTTTTAGGCTCTGGAAGCTGCTTTCCCATGAGGGAGGCAGTCCTGAATGAATCAGTCTTAGTTTTCCTTTTTACTTGTTTCCGGATTTTGAGTCACCGGCAATGAATACATATGTTAAATAAATATGTATGTGGAATGAATGACCGTCTAAGTACATACACAGGACCACTCTTTCTGTTGAAGATACCTTAGAGAGCTTCCCGGAAGCTCAGAGTTGGGGTAAGGATCCCTGGTCCCTACAGGAAAATGCAACTCTGTTTGCTGCTGAGCTGGACTCTGGCTTTGTAGCCACACACAGCGGAGTCACCACACCTGGGCCTGAGAGCACGTGGGACGTTGAAACTGAGGCTTTCCCTCCGGATTTGACTCAGCATTTTTCTCACATGTCTGCCACTCCCTTTCTGATTTCTTAGGTGGCTGGAGCTTCTGCCACAGCGTTGGAATTTCTTAGGTTGGGGGGTGGGGTCCTGAAGGGAAAAAAATCTAATTAATGGCCATCTTAGCAAGTCGCCAACTTGAAGCCAGCCTGGGAACAACTCACCAGGCGAGACTGTGTCCTTTCTAGGTTTGTTTTCATCATCGTGTTTTCATCATTTCTAATGAGCTGTCAATTACACATGCAAATGAAGCGGAGCAGACATTAAAGAATTTCTCTATCAGTATCCTAACGGCACTGCTGTGATTTTGTGAGATGGATGTAATTTATGCAAAGCAGGGCCTCCTACCTGGGATTGCTCTTTATTTTTTATCGACGATGTAATCTATGTGCTTTTGAGGGAAACTTACACGTGGAATTTTCCATCGTCTATAGAATTTGGAAACAGCCCAGTTTGTCTTTTCTAGGCCGCACAGCTGCTGAGCACCCTGCAATGCGGGGCCCTGGGGACTCGTCAGAGGCTGAGCGTGGAGTGTGTTTCTCCTACCGCTTCCTCGGGTGTCAACCCCAATGCTCCTCCAGCTGTGACTTTCCCGCCTCTTCCTTCCAGACGCAGCCTCACCTGCCCTGTGGTTGAAGTTATGTGCCTGCCGCCCTCTCTCCCGTAGTTCCTACTGACCCAAGCCAGCTAACCCTCGCCTTACGCCGCTCTGTCTCAGCTCAGTGTAGATCTCCCGGAAGGAGCCATTTAATTCAGTCTGTTTACCTCACTTCATAGGTAAAGACATAAGATGCCTTGTGAATGGAGCTCGCTAAGATCCAACAGCCGATGTGGGACCTGATTCCATCTGTCCTACCTTATAATTCAGGGTACTTACATGGAACAGATTCGTTACTTCGTTTTATTAGATTTGATTAAGCGGGGGAAAGGGGATACTTGAGTTTCTAGCTTATTCACATCCTCAAGGAACTTAGAATATGACCAAAAAAATAGTAAGCCAGAAGAGTAACGGAAATAAGTTGTTGACTGTATTTCACGGTTCCTGCCGATGTGCTGGGGAACCATGAAATTTAATCTTTTCCACGTATGACACAAAGCTTGACAAACGTGCAAACTTGGTTTTCTTTTTTCTCTAAAAGTAGGCAATTGTAGTGTTATGATGAGAAAAAATAGGATGACTTGCAGATGTTAGCTTATTGTGAAGTGCCCTGTAGAGAAGGTGAAGACGTATCAGAGGGAAGAGGCGCAGGGCAGTGTCTGGCCAGGACAGAAGAATGGTCTGTGTTTGTAACACAGGGCAGCGCGGAGGCAGGAGGAGGTCTGTGGACAGACCCCGCAGCACCGAGTTCACCCACCAGGTGTACGTGACTGCGCAGGAGAGAATTACAGATACTCGGGTATGCTTGTCCTGGGGTAGCAATTACGTTCTAAACAACTGTATTGGGATACCTTTAGCATATAAAAACTACATATTTAAATCATACAAGCTGATGTTTTGATATATGTATACATTGTGAAAACAGTACCACACTCAAGCCAAGTAACACATTCAACACTTCCACATAATTACCCTGTGTGTGTGTGTGTGTGTGTGTGTGTGTGTGTGTGTGTGTGGAGTAGTTTCAATTTCAGATGTCTTCTTAGCCCAGCCAGCATGGCTCAGGGGTTGAGTGTCAACCTATGAACCAGGAGGTAAAGGTTTGATTCCTGGACAGGACACAGGTAGTAGGCTCACTAAATCCTCAGTGGGGCCATGCAGGAGGCAGCGGATCAGTGATTCTCTCTCATTATGGATGTTTCTATCTCTCTCCCCGTCTCCTCCCTTCCTCTTTGAAATCAATACATATTTTTAAAAAGATGACTTCTTAAACAAATTTGAAGGATGCAATACAATCATGCTAACTATTGTCACTGTGATGTGCACCAGGTTTCCAGAAACCATTCATCTTGGGTAATTAAAATTGTGTATCTTTTGATCAACATCTCCTCAATTTCTTCTCCCCCCTCTACCTCCTCTGGCAATGACAGTTCTCCTCCTGGCTCTTAGGATTTTGACTATTTAGATTTCACACAGGAGTAAGGTCATGCAGTGTTTACCTCTCTGTTTGGCCTATGTCTGTAGGCATAATGTCCTCCAGGTTCATCCATGTTTTTGCAAAGGTCACATTTCCTTCTTTGTAAAGGGTAACTACTATTTGTATATAGATAGAGAGGGCACATTTTCCTTATCCGCCTATCCTTTTGGACATTTAAGTTGTTTTCATATCTCATATACTGTGAATAAGGCTGCAATGAACACAGGAGTGTGGGTATCTCTTTGAGGTGCCTGTTCCACTTCCTTTGGGTGTATATCCAGAAGTGGTATTACTGGATCACATGCTAGTTCTACTTGTAAGCCTTTGAGGGAACTCCCTCCTGTTTTCCATAATGGCTCTACCAAGTAATATTTCCACAAACAGTGCACAGGAATTCCCTCTCCGATCCTTGCCAAAACATGTTGTCATGTGCCTATTGATTATTAGCCACTTGAATAGCTGTGATGTCAAATCTCACTGTGGTGCTGATTTGCATTTCACTGACGATTATTGGCAATATAGGTACCTTTTCCTATATCTGCTGGCCATTTGTGTATCTTCTTTTAAGAAATGTCTAGGCAGATCCTTTGCTTAATTTAATTGGAATTTGTTTTTTGCTTTTTTATTGAGTTGGTGAGCTCCCTCCTTCCTAAACTGTAGACATACTATTGTACTTTATTTTCTTGTCATATTCTATTAGCTAGACCTTCTACTACCATGTTGGAAAGGGGTGCCCTGTTCCCAACATTTGTGGAAAGATCCATGTTTCTTCCATTAAGATGACACTAGGATTTTTGTACATGATTTTTGTTGAGAAAATTTATCTCTAACAGGAATATTTTGAGGCTGAGAATGTGGTAAGTTGAATTCGGGGGGACTGTGGGACAGGATTGGTTAAATAAGACATACTGATTCTGGTTTGGGACATGCTGATATTATAATGCCTGCACTATATCATGAAGTTGTGAAACATGGTGTTGGGTTGTTGATTTGGAATTCCACAGGCAAACCGGGGTGAGTCTTACTAACAGTAAGAAACTGTGTTCCAGTCTTGCCTGGGGAAAACCTTGCCAGACAGAGCCTGCCTACCTGCGAGGTAAAAATTCACAGAAGCTTTAAATCCTCCCCACTCTAGACAAGTCTACAGAGACTTCAATGACTATTTCCTCACCTCTGTGCAAACCTCTCCATGTAAGCAAAGCCTGTCCCCTGAGTAATCTTTCACAATCAATAAACAACAACCGAAATTTGTGCTTCACAGAAATGTTCACGTTCTTAAGATATTAAGGCTTTCTGGTGTGTGACTGTTGTTGTTGTTTTCTTGCCAGAGAAATAGGGGGTGGGAATGAGGAATCATGAAAACTGGCAATTTTCTTTGGACAGGTCCATTCCCTCTCAACCACTGTTATGTAAATAAGCGCTTGTTTCCTAAATGGTGGCTTAATTGTCAAAAATAAAAAGACAGCAGGGGGCAGCAGGCAAGGTGATTAGCCCATAATGTAAGCAACAAAATTAAGAGACACATTAGGGATGTTTAAAAGCAGCCCATCAGCTTGAGTATTAGGAACCTTGGCTACTAACACACAAAGTCAAAGACACAAACAAGACAACGCAACGGGCTAATTTTGTGAAGTGTAATCAGTTAGGGTCGCCTGCTTCTCTGAACACAGGTGCTTCTTTTCCCCTTGTCCCCGATGCCAACACGGAAACCGGGTGAGGGGGCTCCTGAGAACCATGACTGGGGTTTAGGGCCGAAGAGGGAAGGAGAAAGCAGAACATATGGTTGGTCTCCACTGTGTGTGCACATGAGGGAAGAGAGGAGCCACTATGTGCCCCGGACAACCGAGAGGAGACTCTACGAGATGGGCAACTCTGAGAAGACAACAGAGGCTTTGAGGACATGATACCAGATTGAAAAACAAAACAAAGCAGACTTCCATTCTAATGGGGGTGAAGTTGTTATTCCTGAGTGTCAGCGAGGCCTGGATCGGAGCTCAATCCGCCCTTTCCCGGTAAATGGCGTTTGGATGGCGCTGCTCCAGCCCCAACCCGGCTCAGGCCCGGCCTCAGTTCCCTGCCATCCGGACTGTGTTCACGAAAACATGACACGTGCGTATCTTCTTGTGAGAATTGTTTCATTTTTTAAAAATATATAATTTGTCCTCACTTGTTTCCTGCGAATGAAAACCCAGAGCATCAGCATGACATCCCTGTCACCGAGCTCGGACTTCACGTCCGGAGTGTCTGCAGAGGCCAGGAACGTGAGGCCGCGCTCTGGATCAGGAACAGAGCAGCATTCCCGAAGGAGGAGGGTCACAGACGACGCCCTCGGAGCCCAGCGGGGGCGGCAGGGTGCAGGGCCGGAGGAGTGTGCGCCCTCCGCCCAGGCCATCACCCGTGGATCTGGACCCGCTAAGCCTGACGCCAACAAAGCCCTCCCAGCGGTGGAAGAACAGCTGTCTGGTTACCCACCTTCACGTACTGTTAAAATGTTCGATGACATTAATTGGGGTGACAGGGGTTCCCAAAGCCATACAGGTTTGGTGTGTACAACAAACGCTGCCTTGTGCACCTGCCGCCCCAGCACAGTCTCCCTCCGTCCCCATTTGCCCTGCTTAGCCTACCTGACTCCACCTCCACCCCCTCCATCACGCTATCACCACGCTGCTGTCTGTCTGTGTGTTCTGTATCCATGTTTTCTGGCTAACCCCTTCCCCTCTTCCTTTCCAGGCCCCCCCCCTCCTCCTCCCCTCTGACAGCTGTCAGCCTGTGCCGGGCATCCAGGCCATCCAGGCCTCTCTCTACGTTAGCCATCGCTCGGGCTGGGCAGGCTCCTGGTGGGCCAGGGCCAGGCACTCCGCCCCGACCAGAGCCGGGCAGCACCAGGAAGCTCCTTTTCGAAGGAAGGCGGCTGTCTGTACAGGAAACATAGCTTTTACCCCCAAACCGGAGGCGTCTAGGTTGTGTTGACCGCTGTAGGCTTAGCAGAGACACCACGGAGATTTGAGAGGGCGTGTACACTCGCAGGTGCAAAGTGTACACTCAATAGGATAAACACTGTGATAGGTATAACCATGAACACGAGGCAGCCACAGGGGGTCCTATTTCTTGGGGCTGGAGCTGGGCTTAGGGATCGCCTGTGAAATCCTCCGCAGCCTCCGACCACACCTCACTGAGCAGGTAATTGCCGGAAAGGTGGGAAGGAATTAAGCACCGTGAGTACTATCCTCTGTGACGTCTCCCGGAGAAAGGTTAAGGAAATTTCATTTGCCGGGAGAAGATGAAAATAAATTAGTTCAAGTCACCATGGAAAACCAGGCAGGCAGGGACAGGCAGCGATAAGACCCACAGGAAGAAATATGAGATTTTTAGAAACAGACATTTTAATTCCTAGAATAATAAATGTGAGAACAGTTTGAAAGAGAAGGAGAATGAACGCGGAAAGCATCAAGATTTTTCAGTCTCAGTTAGGAAGGACCGGCTATCGTGAAAAGCCAAGTGAGTTGTTAGGGTTTTTATTATTTATTTATTTACATAAATTAATGTTCAGAAAAACCAATAAATCAAAGCAAGCCTGAATCCTAAAAAAAAATCTCTTTAACAATTTCAGAAAACAGAGGCAAGAAGGAAAAAAGGGGTTTTAAATGAAACTGCCAGAACCCCCTTCCAGAACTCAGCGCCCTTGCTAGTCATTGATTCAACCCCCTTCACCGTAGTTTTTCCTGATGAATATGGGGTTCTTATCAACTTTGAATGTATTATTATATCAGCTGGTACAAACCTGATAGACTAGAATAGGTGGAAAGAAGATCCTTTGGGAATTGGGAAGAGCAAATTAGCTTAAGTGTTTTCACCTGCAGGTTCCATGGGCCTCTGGGCCCTTGAGGTCTTTGTAATACATTATGTGGTCAAGTTTATTATTATTATTATTATTATTATTGTGTTGCTGTTTTTTTTTACAGAGAGGAAGAGAGAGGGAAAGAGAGTTAGAAACATCGATGAGAGAGAAACATCAATCAGCTGTCTCCTGCACAACCCCCACTGGGAATGTGCTTGCAACCAAGGTACATGCCCTTGACCGGAATCAAACCTGGGACTCTTCAGTCCGCAGGCCAACTCTCTATCCACTGAGCCAAACCGGTTAGGGCATGTGGTCAAGTCTTAACAGCTGCCCAGCCTTCCCGGGGCACTCTCTGGGCAGCCCCACTTCCTGCTGAACTCTGACCCTGAGGAGCCCTCCCTTGAAAGTGTATGGCAGGTGCTTCCATTCAGTAACGTGATGGCAATAATTCCGCTCTCACCGTCTAAAGAGCTCTGTGTTGTCAGTTCTAACTCCCTTCTGCACTTAATACTTCCAAGACTCAATGTCTGAAATAGTAAGTAGTAAGGTCACCTACCTCAATGGTTGAGCGTCTACCTACGAACCAGGAGGTCACAGTTCTATTCCCGGTCAGGGCATATGCCCGATTTTGCGTTCGATCCCCAGTGTGGGGCAGGCAGGAGGCAGCTAATCAATGATTCTCTTTCATCTTGGATGCTTCTATCTCTCTCCCTCCCTTCTTCCCTGAAATCAATAAAAATATATTAAAAATAAATAAATAAAATGGTAGTAAGGATTCTGAGAGCTTATTTGAAAGTGATTTTAAAGGTGAGACGTGCTAGACAACCTTGGGACATCATGTTACTGTCACAGACGTTCTCGAGGACAGAGGGGCAGCAGCAAGGGGTCTTTCACGGCAGCGATGACCGAACTGGGAAGCACAGAGCCCAGGGGGCCCCTGTGTCCGCACTGGCCCGAGCCCGCGTAATAAACCACAGGTGCCCGTCAGCTGAGAAATAAAGTTCACTGGCGTTCCTGCACTCACACGTCCCACAGGTGCCTGCGGAAACAGGATCCAGTTTTGGTTTGGAGACAGCTGCTGGGATATGTGGAAACATGTTAAACACGCTTACTCACGAGCAGCTGGCATCTGTGGGGGCGGCAGCTGGCGCTGCCCAGGCCGAGTCCCCACACCGGGCGCCGAACCTGCCCGCCACGGGGACCTGAGGCGCCGGCCGCTCAGTCCTTATCGCCCGCACGCATCTCCGGGGCCGGGTTATAATTGCGGATCATAATGACGGGACATTTATAACTCCGGTCATTAGGACGTTATTTAACGGGAACCTATGAAAAATGTAATTGCTGTTAAATGGAGTGGACCAGATAACACTGCACTCGATCCAATCTGTAATAAAAAGGGATGCTCCGTGTGGGACGGCGTGGGGCTGCGTGGGAACCGTTAGACGGAGGCGGGGATTTTCACATATGAAAGCCGTTGCAGTACTCAGTAGTCTGAGCTTTTGGGTCATAAAAGTAATGCCTGGAAACTCACACGGGGGGCCTCACAAGCACTGCTCTGGAGGTCCTTCTTTCCGTATGGATCTGCTGCTGCGTCTGTTTCCTTGTCTATAAAACTAGCAGTCGTATTGTCCCCCCAACTGTGACCCCCCCTCTCTCCCCTCACACACACACACCTCCCCCCTGTGCAGGGTAGAACGCTAACTGTTCCCATGGAGACCTCGGTCCCTGTTGTAGAGTCCCTGATGGCTCCATGGTGCCGCCCTGGGGAACCAGTGCCAAGTGTCAAGGCCATAAAATGACACAGATGCCCTTCTGGCCACGGCATGGCGCCCATGGGAGAAGGGTGGGTCCTGGCTCCCAGGCCAGCGTCCTCGCTGCTCTACTGACCCGGCGCCCGGGCAGCGTAACCCGAACACGGGGCAGTTCCCCCGGCCGAGGGGAAGGAGGAGAACGCGCTTAGGAAAACCTCCCCACCCAGGACCACGCTCCACTGGCAGAACGAGTTCTTAAGCTCAAGGCCCATTGGGGAAGAAAAGTGCATTCCTGACTCACGCGTTAGAGCATCCTTTTTTACTCCAATACCCCCCCCCCCCAGCTTCACCTTCTGTGGGAGGGGACTGTGCTCCGCTAAACGGGGTCCCTCCGTGCTGACGGCGGGCACAGCTTCCTGTCTGTTTTGGCTCACAGCCCATTTGACCTGTTTGGTTCTCATGGAAACATCTGGAGCAGCACCCCTGCTTCTTTGCAGCAATCCTAGCTGGTCCATGAGGAGCGGCTCACGCAGGCGCTGTGCCCTCCCCACAGGGGTCAACAACAAGAGGGGCCGCACACACCTGAGGCAGCACCCTTCAGAGGCGCCTCTGCCTGACCACTCCCCTCAGCAGCGCAGGGGAAAGGGCAAGGCCACCCCCTCTGCTACCGTCCCTGCTCCGTCCTGCCTCGGCGATCTCCAGAACCCCGGACAGGGCACCAGAAACCCCTTCGTCGGCCCCAAGAGACATTCCAATGGCCTTCCCATGGTGTGTGGGTATCCGAGACGCCGAGGAGAACACAGGGCGGTCTAACAGTGGGCACAATGCTGCCCCGCCTACACAGAATACAGACGGACAAGACCGGCCCCCATGTGGGTGTTGGTCCCCCGCGGCCAGTGGGCCTTCCCAGACACCATTGCAGGGCGTCCGCCCCAGCACACGGCTCTCCTGCCACCATGGGAGGAACCCGTTCTGCTCCCCACGGAGGGCAACATGGCAGCGGGGTTGGCCGGTGCCAATGACACACATGCTTCAGCAGAGAGGGCACTCCTTCTCTAACAGGATGGCCACTCCACCCAAGGCGGTCAGCCGCGGGCTCTGTATGTCTTGGATTTGTTCCGGGTCCAAGGCTTAGAGGGTATCAGCTATGGGGGGGAGGGGGGTCTGAGGATAATTCCTGAAAGTGTGGGCTGGGTGAAAAGGGGGAGGAGATTAAGGTGTACAAATTGGCAGCTACAAAATAGTCACAGGGATGGGAATATAATCAATAACACTGTAATAACTAGAAATGGTGCCAGGTGGGCACTAGAATTATTGGGGTGATCACCTTGTAAATTATATAAATGTCTAATCACTATGCTGTACACCTGAATCTAATGTAAAATAATAGTGAATGTCAACTGTAATAGAAAAACCTATATATATAAAAAGCCAGCACCTGGAATGCTGAACGACCAGAACGGCCAGTCACTATGATGCCCACTGAGGCCAGCCAACTGCCTGTGGTCCCTCCCCCTGGCTGGCACAGCCCCAATTGGCCCTCATCAAAGAGGGCCTGCAGGACCCAACCTGTACACAAATTCATGCACCAGGTCTCTAATAAAATTATAAGAGAACACAATGGGCTAAGGAGAAAAAGGCTGGAGGAAGCACAATGCCAGGCTGTGATCTTCCTACGGCGGAAACCGCAGGCTGCCTCCCAGACATCAGACGGCCTCAGTCACGGCCAGGAAGGAGCCCGGGGACCTCATCTTACAGCCGAGGAAAATGGATGGACTCAGAAGGCTCCCCGGCCACACTGGCAGGTGTGATCCAGGCCACACTTCGAGCATAGCTCAGTGAGCCCCAGGCAAGCCACACGCAACTCCTAATGCAGAAAAACTCTGCAAGGCCATGTGTGGGCATTCTCTTAGCCATGGAGTCTGTATTAATTGATGCGGTATTACCTCTGATACTTGATGCATAGAAGTAATTGTTAGAATAGAGCAAAACAACCGTCTTTCTCTTTCTATATGCTTGGGTTTCAAGACTAATTTTCTCAGCAATGTTTGAAGCAAGTCACTTTGGAATACCGACCTGTTCGTTGGTAGACCTGTCAGTGTGGTGCCCATTCTTCTTCTCTGAGATGATGAGAATTACCACTTGCTCTAATGGGTACACAGACTTCACGGGGATTTGATCTATAGCAGAATGAACAATAGACACGTTTCTCTGCTCACAGTGTTTTCCCTAATATACTCCTAAATTGTTAGGTACCACCATTATTGTCTCTATTAAGGAAACATCTGAGAGAAGAGACGGATGCTAATTTTTCTAATCAACCATCAGCAGTCCGCCCAGAATCGATCCTCTTTTATAGTGAAGCAGAAATTCATTTTGCAAGAGGCTGGCGTATCTTCGGTTGCCCTGGGAAAACTTAAATAGCTAAACGCTCTGGGATGTTTCTCTCTACACATAATGAGATTATTAAGCAGCCAGTCAGTCTCTAACCCAGAAAAAAATTCCCAAATGATAAGCCCAAACTTTCTATTGCTCATTTCAAGCAAGTCCTCTCTAATCAGCCACCGAGTGGATAAATCTATAATGAACCCCAGTCAGTTACTCTGTTAGCAGGGACACAGTGATGGCCAAAATATCACTCGATCCTCAGGGCGCGCACACATGTTGGAATGAAGAAGTGCACAGAGACACATGCTTTGTTGGGAAGCTTTGGGCACAGGAGAATCAAGATCGCATGTTACAATCAAGAAGGATGGAAACTCAACCGCTGAGTCATTTCCTTGCACCCGAGCCCTCCAGGGAGTTTTCCACAGATGATGATGGCACACCAGTCAAGGTCACAGGGCTCCTCCTGCCCAGACTCAGGATTATTCTCAGATTTGCCAGTGACCAAATCCGTGTTTTTCTCACCTAATCACAATACTGAGATTTTATCTCAGAAATAATCGCAATCCAGCTTCCTGAATCTTCCAGCGGCCCTTTGCAGGGTGTTCTGTGTAAATTTGTGCTTTAAACAATAAGCTGACTTTTTAGAGATCATTCCAATGTTCACAAAATAGTTCCAATATTCACAAATTATAGCTTTCCCTTTAAACCCCTGCCACGGAGAAATCCCTAAGTCTAAACAATATATACATTTTAATCCTCACCCGAGGGTATTTTCCCATTGATTTTGAGGGAGAGTGGAAGAGAGAGGGAAAGTCAGAGAGAAAAGAGGGAAATATTGATGTAAGAGGAACACATCGATTGGTTGCCTCCTGCATGCACCCCAATCAGGGCCCTGGCTGGGGTGGAGCCTGCAGCTGAAGTACGTGCCCTTGACCAGAATTGAACCCGTAACTCTTCTGTCCACAGGCCAACGCTCTATCCACTGAGCCATTGTGGCTAGCTCGAAAATGGAATATTCTTTTAGGTAGTTCAGTGACTATGTATACCCCAAGGATATGACACAGCATTCTCAAATTTTCACACTGGGGGAGAATGTTTTGGTCTCTCCGGCGCACATTTAGCATCTGCCTATTCCCTACTGGTTTGGTGGGGAAAGGTAGGGTCTGTGGATGGGAGGATGATGCCATTTCCTGGAAGGACACTGTCACTTTAACTCAGAGCGTCTCACAGATTTGTGCGAGTAACAGCAGCCTGTGGGGGTGCTGATATAAATAGCCCATGGGCCTGAGCACCAGGTCTGCCACAGACAGGCAACAGTAGCCCCTGGTGGCCAATGTCCAAATCAGAATGAATCTGAACTTAGTTAAGGAGAGAACGTGTTTGGAAAAACTACTGCAGTCAGAAGAGGGGGGCCTACTGCAGCAGTGAGAGTACTCCAAGCGTGAGCCTCTGAGCACCAGGAAGCTGGAGCAGCTGGGAGGACTCAGCAAGGCTAGCCAAGAGCAGTGCAGTGGGATCTGACAGGCAGGTGGCATGACCAGCCCGTTCCGGCTGTTTGGGGAGCGGGGTTCAATGCTCCATTGTTGCTTAAGCTCTACAGTGGGAAGTTCCGGGGCCTTCGGGAAGGAGAGCATCCTGTCTAAAGTTTGATCGAATCAAATGAGTGGCCACCTTCTCCACCTGGTCCGTGTGGACAACAGCTCAGATCATCACTTATGCGACGAGAAGGAGGAAGACTGCTCCTGTCTGATACCAAGAACCTCCCTTTTCTTGTTGACCCAGGCCATGCCCTCTTCTGGGCTCTTCCCTGTCCTCCCAGCCTGTGCTGGTTGCCATTCCGTTTTGGTCTTAGAGAGTTTCTGGTGTCTGTCTAGCGTGCACTAATCTCACTGGATGAGACTGAAGACCACGGCCTTTCACACTGGCTTTTGGGGTCCTTCTGAGGACACGCCCACCTTCAATGGGCCTGAGTGACCAGCTCTGCTTCACAAAGTGGTGGCGTGGCCGTGGGGGCTGAGCAGGTGTTTGCTCAAAGGCGTTTGCTGAGTTGAGACACGCATTTTGAGGGCCACAGGTCCTGGATGGCGATCGGCTCAGCCCTTCGAACTCCCATGCCGGGTGAGTTGATTAATCCCCAGTGACTTTGCTGAAAAGGCAGAACATACGTGTGAATCCTGATTTTCCCATTCATTATGTGTGTGGATTTGGTAAAAATAGTTGAGCTGCTGAGGAGCTAGCTTCCTCCACAGTACAGTAGGCTTAGAGCCACTTAGAACCACCTTCACGGAAACATAGCTGTTTATTGGGGCAGTGGTGTGTCTCCAGAACAGCCTAGAGCAAGTGGTCCAGACTTCCTTATTATCTCTAGATAATAAGATGAGAGACACGGGAGAGGGGCTGGCCGAGCAGTCCGAAGTCTGGGCTACTGTCCCTGCTGTGCCTTGTGTTCATGATGCAATGCCACGCTAATCAGACACCCTGAGAAACAGAAGGAAAATGAAGTCTACTTTGTTTTCTAAAACAATTTTAAGGAGAATAACTACACTGGGAGAAAAACCTTTTTCTCACTTGAAGTGTGCTTGCATAAATATCATCAATATCCTTTTGGGTTAAATGGATTAAATTCCCTATTTATTTGATTTTTAAGCATATAACTCTTTAAAAAAAAAAAAACAGCTAGCAATTTATGCAGAAAAAAAGTGTGCTGCTACTAGTATAGCCCCTTATGTCTCTTTCAGATAAATCATTGATTTTTTTCAATTGAATAACTGATTTTAAGCAATTAGTCAGTGCAAGTAACTAGTTAATTAGCTTTGAATCCAATGCCTTCCCTTGAGCGCCATTGGCATGCGTCTGCAGCCCTCAATGCAGTATTACTTTGTGCAGAAGTAACAGAAGGAGGCCAAGGGATTGGTCTTTTTAAAGAAAACGAAAAGGCAGAAAGGAGAGGTTCAGAAAATGGATTCTGAAAGCTGGTTCTTTGGAAATAATTTGTTTCACTTACTTAAACTTTCTTCTTATTACACAGTTGAGGAAAAAATATGGATAGCTACCTGAAAAATACTCGGAATCTTACTACTTATAACCATCATTAATGATTTCATGCATTCTGGTCTCAAAATCACATATACACATTTTCAAAATCAAAATGTAGTAACAAACACATATGTATATGAAGTGTCTACTGTGCATCAGACACAGCACTTGGGAACACACATACCGATGGTGTGTGATCTCTTGAAAAGAGACAGGAACGATAAATATGAACCAGAATAATGACCCAAACACAAGCATAATTACAAAGAGATAGTCCCGAGAAACACTGAGCTAGAGGCGTGAACTGTGATGAGCTGGCGCTGCAGCCAGGGGGAATGAATGGCGGAGGAAGGACCCTTTACATTCTGTGCAGCTCACACCACCGCCGGCTCATGGCCTGGACAGGTCCTGCCCCCAGCCCCGCCTTGCCAGGCACACACACACTCAGAACCGCATCCAGGGACTCAGGCCTGCTCTCTGTGATTATTCGGCTTCATCCCATGGTTGAAAACTCCCAATACAAATGGACAACAAAACAACATACTTTCCAACAACCCGTGACAAACTATGATGGCCAAGTCCATTTTGAGAGATCCAATACCCTAATCTTTCTTTTTAAAATATATTTTATTGATTTTTTATAGAGAGGAAGAGAGAGGGATAGAGATTAGAAACATTGATGAGAGAGAGACATCGATCAGCTGCCTCTTGCACACCCCCTATTGGGGATGTGCCTGCAACCAAGGTACATGGCCTTGACCGGAATCCAACCTGGGACCCTTCAGTCCGCAGGCCGATGCTCTATCCACTGAGCCAAACCGGTTTTGGCCAACACCCTAATCTTATCACCTCTTCATTTGTAGAAAGTCATTAGTGGTGATGGGCTTTCCTTGAGCTAGGTACTTACTGTGCCTAACCGGCATCACGTGGTTGTAATCTTTTGAACTGGCCTTGAAAAGGGCCAGGTGGCTGGGTTGCGGGCAGGAGTTCTGACTGCATGGAAGGAGGGGCGTGGGAGACAGGACAGTGTGTGCTGCACTTCCGGGTCCATGTCCCCAATGTCTCTGCAACTTCAACAGAGAGCATGGGTCTCAGGCAGAAGCTGCTAGCTCCCGACTAACACCTCACCTGGTTGTCCTTGGCACACAGCTCCTCTTATCGTCCAGGCTCCTTTGCAGGGTAGCCATGCGACTCAGCGCTCTCCTGTCACATGTGAACTGTCACAGATTGTGCCATTTTCAGGCCTGTTCCATGATGAATGAATGAATGAATGAATGAATGAATGAATGAATGAGTGAATACCACCACCAACTACTAAACTCTCCTAGTGCTGTTCCAGGCAGTTCCTGGGGGAATTCTCAGCTCCCAGGCAGCTACCTGTAGTGCTCAGGCACAGGGATCTGAGACAACACCTGGTGAGGACAGAGCACACCTGTGGGCTCCGACCCCGGGGTGGAAAGGGGTGGAACCCTTCCCTGAACTGTTTTGTGAGAACCATGTTAACCCTTTGTTTCTTAAGCACCTGGAGCTGGACGTACTTGTTACTGCTGGCTGGCCTGTACTGACTGACAGCACCGTGGCCCAGAAGGCTATGGGGACCAGCTATTAGTTGAGCACCTGGATTTCAAGAGTGATGTGGTGTCACTTGTCACCAATGGGTGGCTCCTTCCTTTGTCCCTCACATGCCGGTCGCCTTCCTCACACCACGGGTTCCCATAGCAGACCTGCTGTGCCTTATTGGGAATTATCACGGAGAAAGGTGTGACTGTAGCTGGCTGCGGTTATGGGCAGAAGCCAGGCCTCGTCGGGCTGGCCTTACTAGTGAGATTCTCATTCCAAACTCCTTCCAAGGTTGAAGTGTGGGCAGCGGGCATGTTTTATGTCCCTTCAATTTCACTCCCAGTAGAAGGAGTCCCTCCCGCTAAGGAAGTTGGAGGTCATGTCGTTAAGACTTATAGCTTCTGTTAAGCGAGTCAGGTTAATAAGCTGAAGGGGGATGGATGCTAGACTGTCGGTCACCTTGGAGAGCATGGTGTTTCTCTCACTTGGTCTAACTGCCCAGTAACCCACCATCAACAAGTTCTTTCAATAAGTAAATTGGACGAGAAATTGAACTGAATTCTACTTAGGGTTCATTATGTAAGAATATATGGGAAAGCCAAGCTGGTGTGGCTCAGTGGTTGAATGTCAACCCATGCACCAGAAGGTCATGATTTGATTCTTCATCAGGGCACATGCCCAGGTTTCGGGATTCAACCCCAGTAGGGGGCATGCAGGAGGCAGCGGATCAATGATTCTCTCTCACCATCGATGTCTCTCTCTCTCTCCCTCTCCCTCTCCCTTCCTCTCTGAAATCAATAAAACCATATATATATATATATTTTTAAAGAATATACGGGAAAGAAGGTTGAATATGGAGTGACTTCTGCCTCGAGGAACATAGATTTTAGGAGGTGCCGTAGAACATTAAAGAGCACATAGCTTAGATGTGTATGGGACTACGTTGCGGCATCGGGTGGCAGGAGGACGCACAGGAACTCCCTCCTGCAGGAAGGAGCTAACCCCAGATTCATGCAGGCGATGGTGCTGTGGAGTGACCAGGGCTGTGACTGCAGATGGTGGGAACAGCCAAAGCCAAAGCCAAAGCTTGGGGGAGGGAGCAGCAAAGATCTTAGGAAAAGGAAGGAATCTGATTGGCTTAGGCAAGTGGCCTGTGGAAGAGTAATGATAGGGAGGGAGCCAAGAGGGCTTGAAAAGTTCATTGTTGAAAAAAAAAAAAAAACAACAACGAGGTCCATGTATTCCATCGTGAAATGTCTAAATTGTAGTTCGGGAAGTCGGAGGGGGTCGCTGCGTGTGTTGAGGATGATGCCGGTGTAAATTGGGGTGCAGATATCTATGGGCCTCTTTTACTCCTCAGCGGATACGCTGGTGCTGGGCATGGGATTATAGAGGTTTTATGATATCTAAATGAACATTGCAGACTATAAAGAGATTTACACATGAAACGTAGGAAAAGCATGTTCTAAAGCAAAGATTAAGCCCGTTGCTTTGAGACGGTTTGTTGCTTTTTTCCCAGAAAGCACCCATTCCTCTGTAGCTCCCGGGAGCTCCCGAGCTTGGTGCCCCCGGAGGAGGCCACCCCTGGGTGTGGAATGTGCATGGTGGGAGGGTTTAATTAGGTGGCAACGTTCAAGTCCTAGCTTCCACAGTACATGTTTCTGTCATAACATGGCACTCCTGGGCGTGGATGGTGTCAGACCAACCTCCCCCTCCCCCCACCCCCCTGGCAGGGCTGCCCCACCTCGGGAGAGCGAGACCACTGGTTACGGAGGGTTGAAGCTAACAGCGCACCTTCTAGCGATGGAAGGCCGAAGCTAAGCTGTGCCTCCCATTTCCGGTGATGTCTGGGCATCGGTGTTTATCAGTGCCTTCCCCACCTCTCCGCCCCCATTTGTCATCCCTTCCCCGGCTCTGCCACCAAAGATATGCATGAGCCGCACACGCAGGACAGTTAGGGACACCACACACGAAAGGAAGGTAATATTTCTTGTTCAGATGCACCCGCGTTAAGACAGAGCCGGGAAATCACTTTTATGTGGCAGATTTAGTGCGATAGTCCCTTTTTCTAAAAAAAAAACATTTCTTCGGAAAACCAACGTCTTGTCTGTGGATGGAATCCCAGTTATATTTTCTATGGAAATAAAATTCATGGCTTAGGGAATCTCACTGAGTGGACAGGGAATGATGAGGAGCACATCAGGGAGTCCTCGGGGGGCGGGGGGGGGGGGAGAGACACAGGGTGAGTGGGTGGGATCAAGCTGGGGTTCAGGCTGGGGACGGCTGGGCTGGACTGGGTCTGTCACCAGTAACAGCTGGGCACAGACGGAAAGAGGGACGGGCACAGCTGAGGAGGTTGTGCTGTAAGTAGTAACACTGAGTGCCTGCTCTATCTCCAGAGTTGTGCTCCCCGTGGGTCAGGCACCTGCCCCAGTTTAACTGAAGGAGAGGGAGTTAGAGTGGGTTTAATCTTGGACCAAAAGCACGCTGCACAGCCCGCCTGCACACGCCCTGGAGGCTGCTGGGGGGAGGCCTCACTGCCGGGCGGGGAGGACGAGGAGGGAGATGGCCGTGGCAGGAAAGCAGCTGGAGCAGCAGGCCGGAGACTTTCCTGGCTCCGACCCTCCCTGCCTCCGGGACCATCAGCGCAGCCCCGCTCTCCCCTCTTTGGGAGACTTCGGATGGACTTGCCAGGGCGGGAAGCCAAAAGCACAAACGTGGACAGTTCAGGCTAGCCGGTGTGGCTCAGTGGCTGAGCAGGAGGTCACGGTTTGCTTCCTGGTCAGGACACAGGCCCGGGTTGCAGGCTCGATCCCCAGTGTGGGGCGTGCAGGAGGCAGCCGATCCATGATTTCTCTCTCATCACGGATGCTTCTATCTCTCTCCCCCTCTCCCTTCCTCTATGAAGTCAATTACAGATATATCTTTTTAAAAAACAGGAAACGTGCAGAGTGAAAATGATGTCATTTTCAACGTGAGGGATCGGCGGCTGTGTGATGCAGTCACCTTGACCAAGGTCACACTGTGCCTCTGGCGCCTGGTCTGGGAGCTGATGTGACGGTCACGTGGCCTCAGGAGAGACGGGGCATGAGCTGAGGGATCTCCTTCAGGACCTCTGGCTGTCACTTCTGATTGACACAAACAGAGAAGGCAGGTTTCCTAAAGGCGCCTGCCTAACTGTGCCGCGTGGGCACGGCCAGGGGTGACCCTGAGAGGGGGCAGCTGAGAGGCTTAGGACAGACAGACAAGAGACTGGAAGCTGGGCCTCGGCAGGACCCTGCTTCTTCACGAAGAGACAGTGTCACCGCCCAAGAGCCGTGTCTTTATTTTACAGCCGATGCCACGAGGCAAAGGAAGGGTGTGATCAAGATGGTCACAACATCCTCATGGGTTTCAATCCCTCTCCACTACATGCACCTGCACCCTATCAAGCCCACGGCACTCAGGCATGTGGGGCCACGTGTTCGAACCACAGGGTCAAGCTCACAACCACAGCTGTTGGCTATCACAGTGCTGGGAGGCTCTGCCCTCCACGCTGGGATTTGCATGTGGCCATGAGAGGACTGTGCCCTCTCATAGTCCCAGGCTTGAACCTGTCCAAGCACCGTAGCCGCGCCCCACACCTACAGTCGGTTTAACGTGTCCCTGGGTCAGTGGCCACTGGGCTGGATGATAATCTTGTAGCCAAAGAGAACCCTGCAGGCGCCTAGATGATTATAAACCAATCACATCTCCACAAAGCCAGGATTAACTTATTCAAATACACAAGTGATTATATTCTAAGAGCAATTCGGCTAATTACATTGCATTAAAGCATTAGAAATAAATTAATTCGAAAAGCAAAGTATATACTCCAGTTTTCTCTGTAACAGCCTGCGCATAAATATTTAGTGTGTATGACATCTTTGATGGGGAGTGTTTGGCAAACATTCGCTTGGGGAAAGAAGTCAGCACGTGATGGGATAATTGCTTTGGGAGGCCTGGACCCCGAGCTGGAGGAAGTGAAACTTGGGAGTTTGAGGAGATTCTCTGACCTACATGCTTCCAGACTTCACTCACGTCTGACATCTTCATATATGTTCTCTCTATTCCCCCCACATGTTCTCTTCCCTCCCTCCTACTGGAAAGCCATGGGTATGAGATAACACTCTAGACCAGTGGTCAGCAAACTCATCAGTCCACAGAGCCAAATATCAACAGCACGACGATTGAAATTTTTTGGAGAGCCACATTTTTTAAACTTAAACTTCTTCTAACGCCACTTCTTCAAGACAGACTCGCCTAGGCCGTGGTGTTTTGTGGAAGAGCCACACGCAAGTGGCTTGCGAGCTGCAGTTTGCCTACCATGGCTCTAGAATGTAAGTCAGCAGATGAGAGAGCGTCCTCTCTTATCTTCCAAGGGGGACTTTGAACAAGTGCTTAGCTCACTGCATACCGGTTCTCTGACTGTAAGCTTCATTGGTTCAGGCTTCACTCACTCTGAAGTAACGGTTTAGCGTTTCCACTGTGCAGCGGCCCTGGGGTCGGCACTGGCATGCAGGGGACAGACAGCAGCTTCTGTGTGCGTGGGGGATGTGGCTTTTTAATGAAAACATCTGACCGTCCCCAGGGGAGGGAGGCCAGGGGTGAGCAGCCCGGCTTCTCCTCTGTAGCAGCATCAGGGAGACACGGCTAAGCTGACTCCCGAGGGAAAACAGTAAATAGACATGAAGTCAGAAGGAGATGCAGGGCTGGAGAGGCAGCTTTCCAGGCAGTGGGAGAAGGAGAGCGAGGACACTGATCTGTGTGCACTGAGCTCGGACTGTTTGGCCTGGACCAGCTCAGTGGCTGTGCGAGGGGTGAGGGTGAGGGGTTGAGGCGGGGAGGCTCAGACAGCTGCACGGGGTTAGCAAACAGACTGGCACAGAGGCCCCCAGACAGACAGCACGCCTCCACTTGGTTTCTGCCCAGGTATATCACGACCAAGCCACGTGGCTAGGACCACGCAGAATTATTTCATTTTTCTTTATTGAATTAACATTCTTTCTCTGAGGAACTGGTTCCCCCCACCACCTGCTTCTGAATAAAAATGGAGAAACGCCCTGGCACCTGTCTTACTGCGATCGGGGCCGCTTCAGCCAAACACCACGGACCAGGGAGCTAATGACAGTGTGTTCCCACCGCCCTGGAGGCTGGCGAGGCCTGAGGCTGTGGTGTGTGAGGGCCGCTTCCTCACAGAGGCTGTCTTCTGGCACGGGTGTGCGTGTGTGTGTGTGTGTGTGTGTGTGTGTGTGTGTGTGGAGTGGGGGCGGGGGGGCGGCGGGGAGAGGCTAGGAAACTCCCCGTCTCTTTCATAAGAGCGCTCACCTATTCCTGATGAGCCCCCTCCTGACCTCCTCACCAGCAGAGGTTCCACCCCAAAGACCAGGGCAGCTCATGGTGAACATGTGAATGGGGAGGGGTGGGCAGAAAGGGTCAGTCTGCAGCCTTGGCCTCTGCGGGAAACAGTGGACAGACATGTGGAGAGAGAGATGGACACACTGAGCCTTCACTCTGAACTCGGTTCCCACGATAAACTCCCTCCAAGGAGGAATAGCCCCAGTGTTATTCTCTGAGTGAAAACCTTGGTGGCTTACTCTGCAACCCCCGCCAAAGCGACGAGCGGACTCCAAGCCTCCTGCCTTTGCGGGTTTTAATTTTCTGGGTAAATAGCACCGGTTGGGTGGCATTTCCGGTTGCATTTATCGGATGCCAAGCCGACAGGCAAACTCACCCAGCACCCCCTTCCGGAGTGTTTCTCCGCACAATGGACTGTGTTAGTTGTTTCAGAGTTTGAAAGAAAAATTAACCTCATCCCTGACTCCAGGCATTTACTAACCATGGGGTGGTCTCTGTGTGTAAGCAACAGGGGAGCAAAGGAGAACATCAGTGTCCTAACCCTGGGGTGCCAAGCTCCTCACCAAGGAGTAACCCAGATTGTATTTGATGAGAATCCAGAGCGAGGGCCTAGGATGGTAACCCACGTCATTTCTCTGCATTTTGCTTCTGAACTTCGAAAATCCATGTTAAATAAATGAAGCCACCTTGTCTATTTCAAACTAAAAACATCTCTACTGTTTTAGATAATGACTTTCCTTATAAATGAAATTTATTTACTGGTGCGGATCTCATTTAAAATGAAAACATGTATATTCTAAAATGATTTTTTTTAATTCCATGTTCTGCTTCCCAGAGAGAAGGAGTGTAATTGTTTGAGTGTGTCCTTCTAATTTTTAGTAGTTTGACGTAGCTCCAACTATTAACACCTGGTACATTGTTTTGTGTTCTCCGTTTTTTACTGATGTAAGTTTTCTTGTGGCCTTAGCCATTCTTTAGAAATCTCTTTGGAATGTTTCCAGTACATGACTGCCATGTAACCCAGGCAGCCATCCTTTATTCCTGGGTGTGTTCATTTTACAGTAGGTTTATAAGTAAAGCAGTTGCAATGTTTATTCATTTCTGATTATTTTCCTCAGTCATTTTCCCCTAAGTTCTCTTCCCCTTGAACTTGGGTGGACCTTCATAACTGTCTAGACCCATGGTCGGCAAACTGTGGCTCACGAGCCAAATGCAGCTCTTTGGCCCCTTGAGTTTTTAGCAAAGGCCAACTTAGGAGTACCCTAGTTAAGTTAATAACAATGTACCTACCTATATAGTATAATTATCTGGCTCACAAAAGAAATTTCAATCGTTGTACAGTTGATATTTGGCTCCGTTGACGAATGAGTTTGCGGACCACTGCTTTGGTCATCTAAGTTGGTGGCTCAAGACAGACTCCCCGTGGCTGTGGTGTGAGTGAACAGCGATGAGTGCATGACTGTGGCTGCTGCTCCATCGTAACTCTATTTGTTATCATCATATTTGATGGATGAAGTTGCAATCAATATGAACTCCTACGGGAACCATATATAGATTTCTTCTGCAATGAATATGCTATAAAACAGAGGCCAGGAAGATTTATGTATGTGCCTCACTAATTCATGGGAAAAAAAAATCCCATTGAAGGGCGGAATGACAGAGCAACTTGTTATATAGTTAGTTTGTAAAGAGAACTGCAGACTCTCCTACTCACCTGCTTTTTAAAAAATAATGTAATTCAACCGTTTAGCAGGCATGTATTGATCATGGGCTGCGGGCAGGAGCCTGTGCTCTCCGGGCTGAAGGAACGAGGGGAAGGAGCTCAGGGGGAATTCAACGTGGCCCACGCCTCAGTGTGCGTGTCCATGTGAAAGCACAGATAACGAGCAGACAGGTCAATGGCGACGTGAGAACAGCGTTAGGTTTTTGATAGTTACATAAGAAAAATAAGGTCAAATCATTGACAACAGCTAATGTAAATCTGTAATAGTTTACAATTACCTCCTACTTATCCCTCACTCCAGGCCTGATGACTGACTCACATTGCCAGAGGAGACTTGTGCTTCACGCCTCTATGTGGTCAACTAGATATTGATGTCCAACCCACCACGGACACAGATTGCTCTGCTGGGCGTGGGCCCACACTCAGATTCTGGCCACCTTCACGCATGGTTTCAAAATTCAGCCTCTCTTTGCTTTCTTTGCCAGACTCCAAGCTCTTCTAAATGAGGAATCATAACTAGTTCGCTCCACACCCTCAGGCACTCATCAGACTGATGGGCCAGAAGCACAGGCTGGTTAAGATTGGATGAATGAATGAGAGCAGATAGTCAACCTCACACTCACATATCTCTCTATAGATAATCCTACACATGCCTCTGACTTTATGTCTAGCCAAACCTCAACATGTATTAATAAACCTTAACAATGAGGGGAATAGCAATATGTCTTGGAAAAGCAAGGTACAATGATGGTAAGTTTGAACACGAAGAAGCAGTGAGAGGCAAACGTCCTAGACTCTCCATTTCACAGTTCCTCCCCCTCCTCTACCCCAGAACAGGCTGCACAAAAGGCCGATCCAGTGTCTGGGTAACCGCCGGGAGTGCCCATTGTAAAGAGTTTGTGTGAGTTTAAGGAAATACATTTTTCAATGTCAGAGTATGGATGTACAATATTTCACTGAGACATAAAATTTCATTTCCTTGGCTACATAGGAAATGTAAACATCTTTTCATTTTTTTCCCTGATTTTTTCCAATCAAATTATAACACACACATGGAAAAGATAAAACCAAAAATTGCATAATTAAATGAGTAATTATAAAGGGAAAGCTATATTACCCCATCTAGATGGAGGAGAACATTGCCCTTAAATTACCTCACTGGCTGCTATACTATGGAGGTGTTATATTAGTTCTTGAATAATAATGTTCTACTTTTATAATATGGTTTCAAAACATTCCCCTTCATGTAAGTTTTCTAATTTGTTGATATAGGATTTCAATCTTATTCAATTGTCTTGATGAGGCCTGTGGCATTGGCAGTGATGATACATTAGATGGGGACTATGGAAAACTGCTTTACATTCCTCAATGGGTAGAAGAGAGGGCAGGGAGTAAATGCTTGGCCTTGGCCTTGGCCATGAAGTCAATTTGCCAATGCTTTGTTCTGACATTTCAGAACCTTCTGGGGGAACAAAAGCTGAAGTTTCCCGAATGGCCTACAGGTCTCCTCCTTCAGAGGCACGCTCTGGTCGGCCTGGAGTTTACTTGATCATTTCATGGTTTAAAGAACAGATAGTTGAGCAATTGTAATGCATGAATCAATCTATTCCTTTCACACTCATTTCAAAGGCAGCTGTAACATTTTTTTCCTAAGACTTTGCCTCTTTGGGGGACTATATAAGTCCCTCCTGAAATTTCCTTCATGGCGTGAGTGGAAGACAGATGCTCACTGAGTCCTGTTTCTCTTCTGGTGAGGATAAGTGGTCCAGCCTCTGGAATGGGAGCCGCAGGCCTTCATGCAGGCCACGCTGATGCTCGCTCTTTTTTTTTTCTTTTTCTTTTTTAAATATATTTTATTGATTTTTTTACAGAGAGGAAGGGAGAGGGAGAGAGAGTTAGAAACATCGATGAGAGACAAACATCGAACAGCTGCCTCCTGCACACCCCCTACTGGGGATGTGCCCGCAACCAAGGTACATGCCCTTGACCGGAATCGAACCTGGGACCCTTCAGTCCACAGGCTGATGCTCTATTCACTGAACCAAACAGGTTAGGGCAGGTGCTCACTCTTTGTTGTCTCTGTACCTTCTGATACAGTAAGCATGGCAGGCTCAGAGCTCTCCTCTACCTTCTATGAAACCACACTGCAGACTCATCGGATGGCTAGGTCAACGCCCTCAAGAATGAAAAAGCACAGGATTTTGTCTCTTTTGTCTTTCACTGGGAAAAGCATCTAAACAGCTGCAGGCACATGGTACACACCGGAGAAATACCTTTGGGAGAATGATCCAATGGTGAATCCACTGCAGGGACCACGCCCCGGGCTGGGGACCGAGGATGCAGAGCTGGGGGGTGAGCAGGAAGCAGATTGTGGTTACAGACTGAGACCTTATTCTCTGATCCAGATCTGATCGTCCTAAACCAGATATGAGTTTTGAACTCCTATTAGTCTCCAATGTATTTCTCACATGATTCACAATTTAAAGATAAATTGATTAATGTGTATTCTCCAATATCAACCGAAAAAATCTAAGCTGGGCATGGAAGTGATATATGTGGGGTTTATGCAATCACCATCTCAAGAACAACGTCTTCCTTATATATATCAGCACCATGCTTGACATGGACACCAACATCGGGCATTTTAGTGCCCCCATCGATGAAGGTCAACATCTATTTAGTATAAGATTTGGGAAAAGAAGTTACTAGAGCTGACTCATACTTCATCTTTTCGGAGCTTCTATATGACTTTAAAAAGTATGTATATTATTTGTGACATAAAACCTTGACTCCGAAGGGCTTCACTTTCTTTTCAAAAAATGAAATATAACACTTTATTCTCATAATTCCTGAAGCAGCATGGGCTGTCATGGCAGTAGAAATTCTCCCATTTGCAGTGCAGTTGTAAGGAAAGCTATTGGGTAAGGCTTGGCGTCAGATGTTTTGGGTGTGAACTCTGAATCAGGTGCTTTGGGTGTGAACTCTGAGTGTGCTGCATCTGCTGTGCATAACTGGGGACCACACACTTCACCTCTCCGAGGCTCAGTTCTCCCATCTGTGGGATGGCTGTAAGGTTGCTTACCTTCCAGGGGGAATGTGAGGGTCAAACGTAATGACATGAGTTAATGCCGGAACATAAGACAGAACCTGATGGACCCAACTCTTTGTGGGTGGGATACTCACAGATTCTAATTAAAAAATCTGCCTCTGGTTGTCTCTCTGTTTAGAATAAGAACTAAAACTTGGAGCATTAAGAAGGAGGGAAGCAACAGGAGGAATAGGAGACATTTATATTTCACCCTTTGAGCTGGTGTGTTTCTAAGTGTTGTCCATGCACCACTGCCATCCACTAGCGCTACTCTGGCAACACGAAAAGGTGGATAACACTTCCTTTTCTTGGTGCCTCTCAGCCACGCCCATGGGAAAGCCTACTGTGTTCGGGAAGCATCCGTGTGATGGGAACACGGACTGTGGAAGAGACAGATGGACCCTACTATGTCATACCAGGAAGGATGTGCCGTATCATACATGGGATGGACAGCATGTGCTTTACAACACATGGACTGGAGAGCATGTCCTTTTTCATGTATCGAATGGAGTGTATGTTCTTTTTCATATGCCAAATGGAGTGTTAATAAAGGGACTTTTAAAGTGAGGGAGTATAGGATTGCAAGCTTAAGATCATTCAAAATTAAGCAAAACCATGTTTAATATTTCTATGTAATCACTGTGGTGCGATGATTCATTTAGCCTGCCAAGGTCAAAGGCACAGAGACCAGGATGGCGGGCGGAGTGCCCTGAGGCTGGCGTAGGCCCCCCTTTCGTATCATTCTTAGTTCCGGCAGGCGGGGCCGGGCTCCCTGACACACGCAGCCCTGCCCTGAGTCCCACCAGGCGGCAGTTCCTCTTCTTGGCAGCGCAAATTGGAAAATTGAATTTTTCTCTGCATTCTAACCGAACTCAAAATTTACTATGTAGTTAGGCCCTTTATATAGTTATTACCATCATCATTATTTAGCCACTGAGCTTAATGTATGGCTGAGAGAGGGGTGTTCTCTGAGGGGGCGCGCTGGCTGGAGGGTCTGGAGAGATGGTTATTGCTGGGAGCACCGGGCGGGTGATGAGGGGCCTGGGGGTGGCTCGGAGGTCAGGCTGGAAGTTCACCTGGAGGGAGAGGGGCTGGGCGGGAAAGCCACGGAGCAGGAGGGAGCCGGATCTGGACCTGGGGAGCAGAGGGCTCAGCCCAGCCTTTCACCTCAGTCACTGTCTGAGTGGAACAGGGGTTTCTATCAGAGGCTTCGCCAGCCGTTAGGTTACGAAGGGCACCCCCTCGCTCCTCTGAGCCCTGGCCTGACTCCAGAGCAGCGGGCCTCACAGGGCCCACCACAGGAACGGTGTCACTGGCGGGAGTTAGGCTGGAGGAATAGGTCATGTTCATTTCTACAACAAAACCAGCTTGTTGCCCTAACCGGTTTGGCTCAGTGGATAGAGCATCGGCCTGCGGACTCAGGGGTCCCAGGTTCGATTCCGGTCAGGGGCATGTACCTTGGTTGTGGGCACATCCCCAGTAGAAGGTGTAAAGGAGGCAGCTGATGGATGTTTCTAACTCTATGCCTCTACCTTCCTCTCTGTAAAAAATCAATAAAAATATATTAAAACAAACAAACAAACCAAACAGCTTTGTCTTCTCCTGCAGAGAACTTGCTGTTGGACTGGTATTTATAGGGGTCACAGTGGGAACAGAATCGCCCTAAGTGCACTGGCCGGCCTGGCTCCGTGGCGGAGCACTGACCTGGGAGCCAGGAGGTCACGGTTGGTTTCCCGGTCAGGGCACAGGCCGGGCTGTGGCTCCACCCCCAGTAGGGGCCGTGCAGGAGGCAGCCGATCCATGATTCTTTCCAATTATTGATGTTTTTCTCCCTCTCCTTTCCTCTCTGAATTAATAAAAATGTTTTTAGAAATTAAAAAGAATCCCCCGAAATGCGAGCTAAGGGTCTCGTGTCTGGGCCCCCGTAACTCCCCAGAGGACGTTTGGGACTGATGCAAGTGTGTCAAGAAGTTGTTCAGTGACAGGAGGGAAGAGAGGAGAATCACAAACAAAGAGCAGGAAATGGCTGTTGTGACAAAGGACACAATGAACTAGATTTGGCCACGTGGGAAGTCTGTCGCGGAGAAAGAAGAGGAATTATAAGTCAGGGTGGAAGGATGACAAAGCAGGAACCCAGGAACCCGAAAGAAATGAATGCCTCAGGGAGCCTCCTGCTTCCGGCTCAGCTGAATGCTTCCCGATTCACTGGTCCTGGGGGCAGCGCCTGCTGTAGAGCCAGGCATGCCTGCTGCCCCGCTGGTGCATTGCCCGGTGCCTCTCTCCCCGGGCTTGCTAACCGCAGCCCCAGTGGAGCTGGCACTGGGCACAGCCCAGCACAGGTGGCAGATCCACACTGTGTGACCGCAATGACTCTCTGGCATTCTTTGAATGGCCGGTGTCCTGAGTTTTACAGGAAGGAGGAATGCTCACTCCTCTGGTCACTGAGAGAATTAAATGAGATAATGTATCTTATCCCAATTTTTTAAATATGATTTTTAAACTACAAATTTCTAGTGTTTTGTTTTTTTTTTTCTTTTTAAATCTTCACCCGAGGATGTTTCTCCATTGACTTTTAAAGAGAATGGGAGAGAGAGGGAAAGACAAAGAAAAATATTACCTCCCCCAGAAGCCCTGACCAGGGTCCCGAGAGGAGCCTGCAACTGAGGTACATGCCCTTGATTGGAATTGAACCTGGGGACCTTCTGCATGTTGGCACGTTATCCACTGAGCAAGATCGGCTAGGGCTACATTTCTAGTTCTTAAAGTTAAAGGTCTTTATGAGATTTGATCAACATTAAGATTATATATGTATATATGTTTATATTAGAATAATATGAATTATGTATACAAAATTATATCTATACTAGTGCACAAGTTTGTGCACGAGTGGGGTCCAGCTGGCCAGCCTCAATTGGGGTGTGTGTGAGGGAAAGATCGGGGGTGGGGCTGGCCAGGGGGAGGGGCCATGGGCGGTTGGTGGGCAGGCCCTGCCCCCTGGTTGAAATACTGGTCAAACTCTTGGTGGAGGGGGCAATTTGCATATTAGCCTTTTATAATATAGGACCTCTATCTCAGCTACTTGTCTAGATTCTATTAGGTTGAATTCACATTTAGGCACCGATTGCTCTGTGAGCCATCACCCAGAGCATACGTGGAGGTAGAAATATTTAGCATTGCAACCTCCACATCGCACATCCTTGGCTCCCATAATGTCCATCAGAGTGTTTGCCTCCCGCGCATACTCAATAAATGTTTGCCCAAAGAACACTGAGTCTGGGAGTGAATAAAATCATCACAGGGCCTGAGAGAGAGAGGTACCTGCTTCACATGAATATAAATATTCAACCAGCTTATCAGCTATTCTTTCTTTTTTCTCCTTAACCTAGGATCTTATTTCCCTCAGCACTTACAGCTAAAATGTGATCTGATTTTAATTAACAATTTCAAAACGACTGGAATAGACCTTTTGTGTGGTTGAAATAATATGTTTGCAATGGAAAACAATAGCCTAGAATGAAGAAAAAAATGCATTAATGCTTCTACACAAAACTCTCCATGATGAAACTCAATTAGCAAAATCCTTGTATGCATCTAGAAATCTGGATCTTACGGGGGAAAAATCTTGTTAACTTGGGAGTATCAATAAATACACAGAAATTGGTAAAGATTCTTATTTGGTTTAGGGTTAGTCTCAAATTACCCCCAAGGCTCAGAAAAACAGAACACATTTCTATTCTTCAAATGGTATAAGAAAACATGAACAATACGGCATATTGCTTTGTTTCAGAAATGGAATAAACGTCAGAGGGAAAAAAGAGACATTTGGGCTCTGCATACATAAAAGGGATGAGAATCCCCCTGAGGAAATTCTAATTAAGCTACACAGGGTAAGATAAAAAGGAAGAAACACGTGAGGTGGCATAAGTGTCGCATTCCTGCCGTCACTAATGAAAAGGAAAGATCCCCTCAAACGCACGTCCTGAGGTCCTTGTCTGAGGAGGAACGTGGGGGCCGGAATTAGAAGGTGACATGAGTGTCTGTGGGCGCTCCGTCTTCCGTGGAGAATTCAGGAAAGTGCACTCACCCTTCCAAAGGAAAAACGGGGGAAATGGAGTCCCTGAGTCTCTCTGGAAAGCTAAATCTCAATTACCTCATGGCAGAAACTATGAAACCAAGAAAAACATTCCACAGAGAAGTTTGGGAAGATAAAAACGCATAGATCCGTGGATGGCAGACTGCGGCTCTGGAGCCACCTGCGGCTCTTTGGTCCCTTGAGTGTGGCTCTTCCACAAAATTACCACGGCCTGGGTGAGTCTCTGTTGAAGAAGTGGCATTAGAAGTTTAAGTTTAAAGAATTTGGCTCTCCAAAGAAATTTCAATCGTTGTGCTGTTGATACCTGGCTCTGTTGACTGATGAGTTTGCCGACCACTGTCCTAGACAACTACAAATATTCTTCATGCACTGTGATTGAAAAGGGACTCTAAAAATTATCAGAATCATCGCCTGGGAAAGTTCTTCTGCCCACATCAGAATGTCTACCCTACTGACAAAAATGTCCTTCAGACCCTAAAGAAAAGTTTCAAAGGTACCTTTCCTGTTCTAAACACAAAGTTCATCATTTGCCCTTTTCAAGGGCCATTGCTTTGATCTTTAATTAATTAATTAATTAATTAATTAATTTAATATATTTTATTAATTTTCCACAGAGAGGAAGGGAGAGGGATAGAGAGCTAGAAACGTCAATGAGAAACATCAACCAGCTGTCTCTTGCACACCCCCTACTGGGGATGTGCCCGCAACCAAAGTACATGCCCTTGACCGGAATCGAACCTGGGACCTTTCAGTCCCCAGACCGACGCTCTATCCACTGAGCCAAACCGGTTTCGGCATTGCTTTGATCTTAAGAAGTGCAGACATTCATCCTTTTCCTTAGTTTTTAAATCCTCTCTCGATGGTATTTTCCCATCAATGTTTAGAGAAAGTGGAAGAGAGAGGGAAAGACAGAGAAATATCCATGTGAGAGAAACACTTCGATTGGTTGCTTCCTGCATGGGACCTGACCATCGGCCCGGACCAGGGAGGAGCCTGCAACCGAGGTATGTGCCCTTGATCAGAATCAAACCCAGGACCCTTTTGTCCATAGGCTGGCGCTCTATCCACTGAGCCGCACCATCTAGGACCATCCTTTTTCTTAAATAGGTAATGCATTCAGCCAACATTTCCCTCTAATTATGTCTTTTGGGAACCTAAGGAAGCATAGCCCATTGCCCAGAATGGCTGATAAAGAGCTCTTTCCTTTTTCCATACTCAACTAGGACGTCACTGTCTGTCACGCTCACTCCCCACACAGAATACTGAGGGGTATCATTTGCTTCCACCGATTATTGATACACAAAACACTCATCAGGTGATTTTTATGTAAGTAGTTCAAATTAAAAAAAGTAATAAGGGGGATTAAACATAGCATTGGGGAGGCATAGCTGTTTGTGTGTGTTTTTAAAAATATATTTTATTGATTTTTTATAGAGAGGAAGGGAGAGAGATCGTTAGAAACATTGATGAGAGAGAATCATGGATCAGCTGCCTCTTGTACACCCTCCACTGGAGATGTGCCAGTAACCAAGGTACATGCCCTTGACCAGAATCGAACCCGGGACCTTTCAGTCCGCAGGCCTGAAATATGGCCCAGATCATCACAAGCTGGGAAGCAGTCCCTCTGAGGTTCCCTAAGGCAGCCGCCCCTAAAGAATGTTCCCTGGAGACAGCAGGCAGGACCCCAAGTCACCCCACACTCCATGCTGGGTCTTCCTGTAAGGCAAGCAGGGCTAGGGAGGGGCTGGCGTTCAGGCGCAGCAGTAGCGTTTGTCAGGAGGAGAGCATGTGGGTGTGGAATCCTCAGCCCAGAAGGTAAACATCCCCCTTTTCTCAATGACGCTCAGAGCGCTTCTCCTCTGTGAGCACTATTCCTCAGGCTCAGGGAACAATGGGAACAAGCCATCCTCTGCCTGACCCCGAATCCCAGTTGCCATAACAACTGGAGGCAGTTCTATAAATGAAGATGTGTTTATTGCACAATTTTGCAGAGAGAGAGAGAGAGAGAGAGAGAGAGAGAGAGAGAGAGAGAGAGAGAGAGAGAAAGAGACCCAAACCTATAGTTTCCTTCAGTGCAGCTTCCATGACGGTAAATTCTCTAGAGCAGTGTTTCCCAAACTTCTCTAGTGCTCTAAGACAGAGTTAAGTATACAATTTTACCTGTATGTTCCCAAAAATTCTAGTTTAGCACTTCTTAGTTGGGATTCAGGAATCTGTAGTTTAACAACTCCACCAGGTGATTCTCATGAGAGAAGCTTGGGAAACACTGCTCTAAAGAGTTCTTCCCTCAGCCCACCGGTGAGCACGCTTGTTCGGAAGTGCATTGCCTCTCTGGGCACCTCGCTCTGAGGTGGTTTTCCCTGTTCTCAGGATCAGGGGAGGCTGATACAGTCTCTGGACAAGCGGTGGAGACATCGCTACCTGGAAGGAGCTGGCTAACAGCCTCGATCCACCCCCTCACTGGCACACAGGCCTGGCTGGCCAAACATCACAGCATAGGCAGCGCCGAGCCAAGGAGAGGGGAGGGAAGGAGGAAAGGAGGGAGAGAGGGCAAAAGGAAAGGAGGGAGAGAGAGAGAAAAAACTGTAAAATCCCATGGGAATCAAGCTGCTAGGACCAGGGGCACGGGGAGCGCTCAGGACCCAAGAGGCAATGTCACCTGGGGGTCCCTTCTGATAAACGAGACGGAGCGAGCTCTTAGGAGGGCCCTTTGCTATCCACCTGAAACCCAAGAGGGCAGCCTGGTGGAGGCAGCCAGGACGATGATTAACGGAGATCAGACGTGCCTTGTAACTGGGTTATCAGACGCGTCTTCTCCCGGTGGAGACAGGTTCTGGCAGCCGGCGTCACAGCCACCCTCAGTTCTCCCAGCGAACACCATACTCTCCACTCAGCACAAGGCGTGTGTGTTTTAAGCAGATCACCAGCACATTATTGCAGGAAAGGAACCAAAAGCTTCTATGCAGTCACTGGGGAATGATATGTAATCAGATGTTGGTTGGATGGGACATGTGGGCATGTGGGCATGTCAGGGGCATCCTAGTGAGGATCTTAAAGGGGCACAGGCGCTCCTGTGGAAGTGAGGGACCTAAGCGTGGTCTTGAGGAGCATGCAATACGGCACACTGATTCCATGAGAATGACTACGGACACATGTAAATGCTAAAAATATCACAGCTACAAATAGGTATGGCAACAACACAACACACACAAACACTGGGCTGAATTCAACAGAAAAGGATGCTAGGCGCCAGGAATTAACGAAATGATAATAAACAAGTGACAGTATCCCGGCGTCCCAGGGAGGTCTGAAGGGAAGACTGGCGCCCTGGGGCCCGGACTCCGGGATGTAACACCTGCAGGAGGAGGGTCCCAGCTTCCGGACAGAACGGTGCCAACAAAAACGCCGTCACAGCATCCGCCCCGAGCACAAATAACGGTTTAAACACACCTGGCGCCTCTACGCACGTGTGATCACCCAGAAGTGAGGGCTCCTCAGCGCCCTGGCAAGCCTGAGGAGCCCGGACGCAGCAGGCAGGGCGGTCCTTTGAAAGGACCCATCCACCACTCAGGGCCCAGGGGACCCTGACAGATGCAGTCCCTGTGCTGAAGCGGGGACCTAATTATAACTGCCAGCGGTTCTCACGCACAAAGTCCCCAAGATGCTAACGAGGCGGAAATCCAACAAAACAGGGAATTAGCTTGTGAGGGTTTGAAGTCACACACGGCACAAATAGATATTGCAGTTCAAAAATGAACATGTTTGAAATAATTAGAAAGGAATAGAGAATATACAGCAGGACTGGAACTCTATGAAAAAACTCTATTAAAAAACAAAAACAAATTAAATATTTTTGAGAGGAGTAATAAATCAGGTTTCACATTATTTTTATAACCCTCACCCCAAGGATATGTTTGTTAATTTCAGAGAGACATGAAGGGAGAGAGAGAGAGAGAGAGAGAGAGAGAGAGAGAGAGAGAGAAATGTGAGAAAGAAATATCGATTGGTTCTCTCCAGTATGCAACCCAACCTAGGAATGTGCCCTGACCAGGAATTGAACCCCACCTTTTGGTGTACAGGACAACACTCCAACCAACTGAGCCACCTGCCAGGGAAGACATTCTCCTGTATGTTAAAGGTTGTCATTTCAAAAGAGTGTAGACTAGCCCAGCAGAGCTCACAGGGCATGCGTGAGGGTCAGTTCAGAATAACAAACCTGGAGATGCTCACTGAGTGTGCCGCCCCTGCACCTGTGAGCTCTTTGAAGCCGAAGGGGTCGCATCAGCATCAGGTGGCCATCTGCTGAGGACTGGAGAGGAGCCACAGAGAAAGGAATGCAGGTGGAGAATGCTGTGACAAGAACGACCATCACCATCTGGGGGAGGCCATGGATCAAAGTCAAATGGAAAAGGCAGCTTGGAATAGAAAGTTAGCTCCGGGCACTATGTTATCTTAAGGGAGCCATTTAGCTCAATTCAAAATCCTCGTCTTTAATAGTGGGATAATAACTTCTAAGTCATAAGAATGAAGAAAGGATTAAGGTAAGCAAGTCAAGTTAATACATTTCCTGACACATATATAAACTCCAACCCATCACTGCTCTAAAAAACAAAGTCTACTTTAAAAGAGAGAGAGTTTATTACCATATTTTGTCCAAGTGTAAGAGAACACCGGCAGGTTACGGGAGCACAAGACACAAGATACGTGTCGTCACATCATGGCCAGAGCTGGGGTTCTCTCAGGTCAGCCTTTCTAAGCAGGAGAACATCACAGAGGAGAGAGAGGGCCAATACTTCAGGCAGAGACGGTCCGTGTATAAAGGACTGTAAAGCAGGTAACAATGGGGGGCTGGATATGTGAGAAGCAGTGGGAAGAAGCATTCGGTAAGACTGGAAACCAGGCCGGTGTCAGACCCAGCCAGGCCTTGATTGATACTCTGGGCGTTAGATTCCTGAGCAGCTGACTGAGGTGATGAAACGTGACTGATCACTGCCCCGCAGTGAGGAGGAAGGGTTAATGGAGGAAACCGAGAACACGTTCCCGACGAGGAAGTGGGCTCGCAGACTAGGATGACAGGATTGGGACAGAAATAGTCACTGCGCTGAGACACGCCACGCAGGCAGCTTCCATGTGACTGGGAGATCAATTGGGGATGATCCATTAATTGGATATTAATTGGGGATGACCAGAAGGCAGAGGAGGGGCAGAAAGCAAACACCTGAACTGCAAGAGTTTAATGCAATCAGCTATGTGGATGGTTTTGCCATTTGCTTAAATATAAAGCAACACCCCCGACCAGTTTGGCTCAGTGGATAGAGCATCGGCCTGCGGATGCAGGGGTCCCAGGTTCGATCCCGGTCAAGGGCGTGTGCCTTGGTTCCAGGACCATCCCCATTGGGGGTTGTGCAGAAAGCAGCTAATCAATGTTTCTAACTCTCTACCCTTCTCCCTTCCTCTGTATAAAAAAAATTAATAAAATATATTAAAAAAACTGAATCCTTTTGGGCAACTTAAACTTATTTACCTATCTGCCCACCTGTCTACTGTCTTCATAACAGATACCCGTGTTTCTGTCAGTTTACATCCCACGTGCAGCCTCACAGACAGCGGTTACAATGGAACGGAAAGGAAGGCTGACTCGACTCTGGGCCTCAGGCCCCTCGTTAGTAAGTAAGCGGAAGTGAGCACAGGATGGTGTTCCTCAAAGTAAGATCTTCTCAGCTAAAACACACCTACATTGCCTAACAGACAGCATAATTAAAAGCCTAGAGGATAATGCAGATGAATGTATTTAAAAAATAGCGCTCTCATTGCTGTGTCCACTGTTTCGACGGCAGTTCCAATCCAATCGGGAAGCTTTTAACATAGAAGCATCCCTGACTCCATCCAGCAAACCCTCCGTGCGTGTGAGCTTCAGGGCCCATCCCAACGCCGAGTCTTACACAAGCTTCCCGGGCCGTTTCGCTGTGCAGCCTCCAGTAAGACCCCGCCAATCCACACTGAGTACTGGGGGAGGGCGGGCAGGGAAGGGTCTTGAATGAATGGCGCCCATTCGCTCCAGGAATCGCTTACAGAACAAAGGCTTTCACGAGGCAAACTTGTATTTTTTAAACTTCTTCGTCAAGAACTGGATTTTTATGCGGAGGAATTGTGTTTGAAACGTCCTTGGTGATCTCCTTTCATTTGCAGCATGTCCTTGAAAAAGGCTTTGTCTGATGTTGTTTTGTTGGAGCTTCCTTTTGTCGCCATCGCTGAGCCAGTGGCCGCTGGCACACACCGTCTCCCCGCACCTCCCAGACCCCGCCGGCGGCGGTGAGGGAGGACACACTGTCCACGGAATGTAAATACGTTTAAGTTGCCCAAAAGGATTCAGTTTATAGAAAATTGTTAACAACTTGCCTGAACCACACACCATGGCAGGCAAAGGGAATACAAACACAAAAACACGTTTTTTCATCACCAAAAGTTTCACAGAAAAAACAAGGTCAGGAACCGTGCTCAAGACTTGTCACATGGAATAATGCACCAGACAGGGGATATGACAATTCCGGTCAGGGCACACGCCTGGGTTGTGGGCTCAATCCCCAGGGTGGGGGGTGCAGGAGGCAGCCAATCCATGATTCTCTCTCATCACTGACGTTTATCCCTCTTCCTCTCCCTTCCTCTCTGAAAGCAATAAAAATATATCTTTTAAAAAAAACAGCAGCCATTGGAGGAACTCTGGGGGTGCAGAATCGGACTATTTTAGCTGCTATTGCCCTGATGTTTTCTGCTCCTTCATATTCTCTCTCCTCTTGGGCTTGGGCTGGGAAACTAAGGGCTGAATTAACGAGTTGGCAAAAATAAAAACAACAACAACAACAGCAAAATGAGTTTCCTCAGCTTGACACGTTGCATTGCGGGAAGAAGAATGGTCACATTTATCAAATTGTCTCATCGGGTGATTTCGGTTCCCCGGGCTGGCTGGCTGGCAGGAGCCCACCGGCAGCTGCATGGCGTTCCCCCCGGTGCTCAGCACGGGGCCCCGTCCGCCGGCTCCGCCGGGCGCCTGACGGGAAGAGACACAGCGATGCAGAGAGGGAAGCTGGAGGGAGGAGCCGGCTTGGCAGAAGCCATTACAGGACAAGCCGCCATTTCCACGCTTCCCAGCCACATGGTTTAAAAACAGAATAAAATCCCAAAGCAAAGCTTTCCTGTTTACAGGGGGCCTGTGTGTATGTCTGGGCTGTGACTAGCTTGAGGGGGGTAGGGGAAAGTCGCAGTTCTTCAAACTCAATCAAGATACCAAGATGCTTTTTCTATTTTTTTTTTTTTTTAACCAGAACATATTCTATTAGAATATAAGCTCCAAGGGACCAGACTCACGCTTGTTTTGTTTCTGCTACATGTTTAGCAGGTGGGACCACTAATTTATATATATAAAAGCCTAAGCAGCCATTACAACCTGCCAACTGTTATGACGGGGTCAACTGGTCGCTATGATGCACACTGGCCACCAGGGGGCAGCCACTCGATGCAGGAGCTGCCTCCTAGTGGTCAGTGAGCTCCCACAGCCAACATTCCGTGGCCAGCCAACCTCCCACAGTCCCTCCCCCTGGCCAGCACTGATCAGCCCAATTGGGACTGGGTAAGACGGGCCCCCATCAGCCCTGATCACTGCCAGGTTGAGGGACCCCACCCATGCACGAATTTGTGCACCGGGCCTCTAGTATACACAGCTGGGAGGGGAGGTAATTTTTCAGGACCATGCCATTGGTAGTGTGTCTCACAAATGGCACAGACTATGGCCAGCTGACTTCTGACTGGCTCTCCCTTGAACTTCCAAACTTGGGCACTTGTCGATGCTAGGGGAATGTGATATTTTCTAAACCAGTTTATTCCTTCTATCAATCAAGTAAATCTGATTCTCTACGAAGGCAAATGCTGGAGACTAAATTGGAACGATTTCCTATTGCTAACTGTAAATATAGGAGCAAATGGCTCTCAAGGTCAACAGGAAGGTTATCTTTGTCCCCATGGGCACTGTGGGCTTCTTGATCCAATTCTCCCCGAAGCGCATCCCTGTGCCCTCCGCTGCCCCAGAGCCGATGGGTCCCGCGGGAGAGAATCAGCCACCAGGAGAGCTGAATGACCCGAGCTGCCTCTCGACAGCCGAGCAGAAGGCTCCCCAGGGGCTGGTGCCAATGAGGTCTCAGGGCTGAGAGGCAGCCCGGCTCAGAGAGTATCTGACAGAACCTGCCCGTTTCACACACGGGGCTGGGAGACCCCGAGATGTGAACAAACATCCCGGAGGAGAGGCTGGCGGGTCTATAGCGCAGGAGCGGGACCCCAGGAGACTGCCTCTCCATCCGGCAGACTTTTTCTCACCACACACAGTCTTCCCCAAGACCGCAGCGGGAACAGACGAGGGCTGTCAGATGGGAGGGGTTGGGGGCTGGGTGGAAAAGGGTGATGGAATCAAGAAGTACACACTGGGAGTTACAGGACAGTCACAGGGTTATTCCCTAGGGAATAATAATCAGTGATACTGTGATCGCATGGACGGTGCCAGGCGAGGACCGGACTACCAGGGGGATCACTCCGTAAAGGATATATATGTCTACGCACTCCACTGTACACCTGAGGCTAAACATACGGGAAGACTGAATGTCCCCTGGAATGGACAAACAATACAGAAGGGAAAACAGAAAGATCGTAAGACACTGCAAGTGGCTAACTTAGTGCTTCCAAACTCCAGATGCCACGGCATTTTAGCAGAAGGGAATTCAGAGAGGAGAAATATCTATAAGAATATTACCATAAAGTGGGACTCTCATAAGGACCAAAACCCTGATACTAATAACCATTAGTACAAACTGGGACTCTAACAAAGAGGGCTGCTTGAAGGGTAAGATTCTGAGATGGCCCTGAGTGATCAGCAGACAACCCTCACTCTCAGGCACAACGTTTCCAAGTTCATGGTTGCTGCACCTCCTGTAGCCGGGCAGAGGAGCACAGAACAGTGGCTTCAGTTATAACACTTGACGTTAGTTAGTTACCCTTGGCAACCAGGTGGTTCCTCACAGATTTACCCAATTTACAGAACAAACAAACAAAACAAAACAAAAAAACAATAACAAAAAAATTAAGGCTCAGAGAAATGAACACATCTTGGGGGGTTGAACACACTTGTTTACTATGCAGAGAAAACAGGCTCGCATACAGAGTTTATGAAATTGAGTAGCGTGTTCATTCTGCTATGAGAAGACAATCCTAAATATTAAGGAATGTGGCACAGCATGTATTGGTGAATAGGGATGATTGTTACAGTAAGATTTATATCAGACAAATGCATAGGTCTTCAGTCCATAGTTTTGAGTTTTTCAAAATGCAAACCTAGATGACCTAACCCAGTGGTGTGCAGACAGAGCCAAGTATCAACAGGACAACGGTTGACATTTCTTTGGAGAGCCACATTTTTAAACCTTAAACTTCTTCTAACGCCACTTCTTCAAAGTAGACTCGCCCAGGTCGTGGTGTTTTGTGGAAGAGCCACACTCAAGGGGCCAAAGAGCTGCATGTGGCTCGTGAGCCCTGGTTTGCCGACCACTGACCTAACCCTCAATGAGACAACAGAATAACCTGGTCACTTCAGAACGTCTTTTTTAACTCTTCCAAGTCAAATCTCAGCCCCGCCTGACCCCATAGGATTTATCCGCCTGCTGTGGCTGGTTACGTGGGTTGGTTACGTGGGTTCATTCTGCTATGAGAAGACAATCCTAAATATTAAGGAATGTGGCACAGCATGTATTGGTGAATAGGGATGATTGTTACAGTAAGATTTATATCAGGCAAATGCATAGGTCTTCAGTCCATAGTTGGGTTGGTTTTTGAAGGTTAAGCCATGCCAGGAGGAGCCCCATTCAGTCCTGGTGTATCATTCCTTCTCACATATCGCTGAATTTGATTTAAGAATATGTTGCCGAGGGCATTTGAATTAAAAAGATATTGGCCTGTAATTTTATTTCCTTGAAATGCGTTGTTTGTCTTTGGTATTATGAATATTTGAATATGTTGTCTCATAAAATGAGTTGGGAGATCTTTCCTCACCCTCAGTTTTCTGAGGGAAATTTATATTATTTTTCTCATCATTCTACTTCATCTGGTTTCTATTCTTTTCGCTTCCTCTCTGGTTCCTTATATGTAAAACGTATCTGTTGTAAAATGCAAATAGTGAGATTTACATTTTTTCCAGTCCGATGGTCTCTGCTTTTCAGCTGGAAAGTTTAGTTTGTTTGCATGTATGCACTGATATAGTTGATTTTAAGTTTATCACGTTATTTGTTGTCAATTTGTGTACTGTTTTCCCCCCTCTCTTGTCTTAGGTTGGGTAAATCAAGTATTAATTCATTTGTTTATTTTTTTCTTTTTATCTCCCCCTCTGATTTTTTTTGAATACTGATTTTATAGTTTTCTCTACTTAATGGACATTAGATGGATTACAATAGGCATTCTTAGCTTATTATCAATTACCAGGAATAATATGCCACTTTGTATGTGACACAAGAGCTTTACCAAGGTACATATCCATTTATATACCTCAGTCTGTTTGCTATTGATTTAATACATTTATTTTTACGTATCCAATAAATATTATAATGCATTGTGTCCATGTTTGCTTTAAAGAATCAATCATTTCTGAAAGAAACTGAGAAAGAGGAAATATGCTGTAACTTCATACATATTTTCCATTCCCAGCTCTTCATTCCATTTTGTAAATCCAAGTGCCTAGTTAGTATCAATTCCTTTCACCAGAAAAAATAAATACTCTGTTGGGCTCTAAAATACTGAAAATAAGAAAGAGAAAAAAAAATCCTTCTGCATCTCTACAGTTTGGCCTCGAGGCGTACTAAAACCCTAAAGATGAAAATTACTAAAAGTTTACTCGTAAAAACCAACTAAATCATTTTCAGCAATTTTCCCCAGGTGTTTACTGAGCCTGGCACCATTTATGAGCAACAACATAATCAAAACTTGGCTCCTCACTAGACATACAGAGACTATGACAACCTGCTTCTAAAAACAAGGATTTTATTAAGAAATGCATTCGTTTATTGTTAAGACTGTGCTTAAACTTCAGTTTTACAAAAATGGTTACTAACTTCTTATCTTTAGTGTGGCCCGAGGCTCATAGTAAAGGTGCCCTTTATTGTTAGCCTCGCTTTTCAATGGAAGGAACCGAGGGTCAAAGAATTCAAGTAACTCACTCCGAGTCATACCGGCAAAGGTCATGCCGCCAATCTGAACACAGGAATTGACTCCAAGTCAATTCATTTTATTGTGTCCACAAAACACCAGCGAGAAGCTTCCGCAATAGAAAGTTTTCTGAGGAAACCTTTTATAGCTCACCTGTGACTCAGCGTGCTAATGACTGGAGTTAAAAGACCAGGATCTAAGTGCCGCGGGCAAGCCATTCCTTTTCTGAATCAGAGCTGCCTAGAATTCCTGAGAACATCAAGGGGCTGAAATAAGTGGTGCTCCATAGGGTTGTTTTTTTATGAATATAACTATAAATAAATGTAACCTTTCCACTGTTAATAAGTATAAGGATTCAAATATATTAGAAGAGAAAGATGTGCTTGAATTATTATTTCTAAACAATAATTTTGAAAACAACCTTATTGGAAGTAGAGTCTAATAAGTTATATTAAGGGTGAGGGACCTTTTGTGATCTAGATTAATGCCAACAATTTAATTACTATATTAGCTATTTTTGTTCCAATAAATGTCACTGGTCTCTTAGAGTAAGTCACTCATTTATAGTGATGTTTGCCACATGGGGTAATTTGTTCATATCCTGCCCAAGGGTTCCATAAAATGCGAGATCCATAAAAGAGAGATTCCACAGATTCTGAAATATGATTAGTTTTTTTTTATTATTTTTATTTAAGCCAAGAGACTTCAGTCAAAAGATAAAATTTGAGACGTTAAAAGTCAGAAGCAAGCTAACTCTGGAGCGGAATGATGTGGTACTTAAGAGAATGGTATGTGAAGTCATTGAAAAATTCATCGGGATTCTTGATTCCAGCACATGATGTACGACCCTGGGCGTCTCAGCTGACACGTTGGCCGCTCTTGCTCTGCGCCATCACAGGATCGTTCCTGTCAGAGTCCTGCTGCTGGAATCCAGTGCGACAAGGCATCTACTGCCTCACCAACCACCCAGTCCTCATCAGAATGTGTTACAATAAATTACTGGTAACCGTTCGAGGTGGCTTATTTACATTTACCTGCTTTGATGGAGCTTGAATGAAACTCCAGCCTCTGCTACCCAGGCAATTCATGCATGTAAGAACCAAGGAGGCACAGAGACCCACCTGGCCTGCCTGACCTTCAACTGCTTACCGTTCTTTTTCTTATACCACGAAGTCTACTCAAAGAACACTACTTGCTTTCCTTAGCTCCTGCATTTCTCGGGCAGCATGCATTGCAAAGCTGGTTTTTGCAGATCCCCATGTACTTCTTGGCTGAGTAAGTTCTAATAAGCTTCCAGATTCAGGTCAAGCATCTTGCTCTCCCAGAATGCTTCACTGGCCTCATTTCTGCATGGGGTACAGCCCCTCATCACTACTCCAACGGCACACTGGGCTCAGCCCGGCTGTTCTTAGCAGAGGATGTCAGGATGTGGGGCTGATCTGCCTCCGGCACCAATGACTCAATGTGAGGCCAGAGGCTGCACCCTGGACCTCTACACCCTCCATTTCTTCCCCCATCCACGGGCTTTTTCTTAATAAATGTAGCCGGTGCCTCTCCTACCTGCACACGTTGAGAACCTTGGCTCATTTCCATGCTCAATGCAGGCTTTTCCCACAGTAGCTTCAAACACCCTCAATAATTTATCCAAACTGTAAGTATTATACCGTTAATTGATAGAAGTAATTTTGATGCTTTTTAATATGGCAAATCCCTAGTGAGCAGTAAAGTCACTGGAGGGCATAAAATATGCAGATCCTTTTAATTTAACGGGAAGTTCATGGCTCATTTCAATGTGGAGCTTCAGGGATTGGAGCTGGTGAACTTTGGGCACATTATTCCGTCACATGATATAACGTCCGGAGTTCTGAACCCCTCCCCCACTCCCTTGGAGGTTCTCAGATTCTGAAGTAGAACAAGCATTTGACTAGGGCAGTGGCCGGCAAACTCATCAGTCCACAGAGCCAGATATCAACAGCATAACTATTGAAATTTCTTTTGAGAGACAATTTTTTAAAACTTAAACTTCTTCTAACGCCACTTCTTCAAAATAGACTCGCCCAGGCCTTGGTATTTTGTGGAAGAGCCACACTCAAGGGGCCAAAGAGCGAATGTGACTCAGGAGCCGCAGATTGCCAACCATGGGACTGGAGGACAATAAAGAGGAGGGCTTTAGATTGATGCTCTCCCCTGGAGCACAGCAATCCTGATGACCTTCATGGCGAGGCCCGGGTCACTGAGTGTTCTCAGTGTTTACTCTCATTGCTACAATTTCTCCTACGTAAGTGTGTTCCAGAAAAAAAGAGGGACTCAGGAATCGTGTGCCTTTTCCATGTGAGAGAGTGCTAACGGACCTGAGGCATAGGCGTTGGCTTACAGGGGGAATTCAGAAAGTCCCCATAAGTGTCTTCAATGTCTGTATTAAACGGTTCTGAGAGATATAACCAGGACTGCAGTGTCTACTTTTCAGGAAGTTAACATAGGAGAAGGTGTTGGATGGCTACAGTTACTTCTCTATTTACCTATGACTTTGTCTTTGTTTATGTTCCTTCTCAGTGCTTACAAGCTCCCCTTTGGGGCTTTTTCAGCTAAGAATCAAATTGCACTCAGATGTTAAGAAGAATAAGCATTTCCCCAGATGAAATAAAGAGAAATAAAGGTGGGGGGAAAATACTGTTCCAAAATGAAAACATGAAACAGATACAGAATGCCCCCAAGCTCTGGGTCACTCAGGCCGATGCTGCCGGCCAGCAGAGGGAGCCATCTGCATCACGGGAGCATCAGGAATTGCTTGGCAACCTCAGCCTGCTGATGGGCAGACACAGGGTAACAGGGTGTCACGCCGCTGTCCCTGGCGGTGGGAAGAGTGGGGAGGACAGGAGGACCTGAGACTCAGCCTGTGCCAGCGACTTACCTCCCCTGAGCTGTCCTTCCCCCAGAGGCAAGATGAGAATTCTCACACTTAACTCTTCCAGCTTGGTTCCTGTGTGGTCCTCCCCATGATTGGTTAGCAGCCTCCTAACAGGTTGCAAGTATACCCAAAGAGGGCACAGTAGAAGTATACAATATCAGAGTTTTAAGTTTCCTTAGAGAACATGCCACAGCTCTTAATGCATGTTCTCATCCATTTATTTATTTACTCATTTATTCTCCTAATAAAGACAATGGGTCTCCCACTAAGAAATGGATGCTGCATGTGCCCGGAGACAAGACTTCCTTTGTGCAGAGGAGGGGACAGTGTGGAGGGGGACAGGGACATAAGTACATGTGTCCAGGAAGTCCTCACTTAACATCATCTGTAACATGGTCTGTGCCTTTAAGTGAAATGACATAATAAAGCCAGCCTTACCAAGGGCCAGCTGCTGTAGACAGGAGTTATGTTCCTAGAGCGCCCCATCAATGTTACAACGAAAGGACAGTGAGCAAAGCCATGCCAGCCCATGGTCCGCTGTGCACACGTGTGTATCAGGAATGCCTAGGTCGTATCTGCACCTCTGATGACCAGGCTCTGAGTTCAAGTCACAACGTCGACCACGGACGCTCCCAAACCCTCTCTCTTTCTGTGATTTTACCCAAAGGATCGGGAACATGTGCTTCTGAGTACTGGGGTGTGAGAATGGTGGGAAACGGGGGTCTTACAATAAGAGGGGGTCCCTGTTTCCCACGGCAGGCTCCCTGTCTCAGTCCCTGCCTCCGACGTGCTTTTCCTCAGGCTCCGTCTCTGTCCCCAGCGTTGAGTGCTGGGTGTTTTGAGTTCCTCGCTGTGTTTAACTATCCTGTGATGGATGGAAGTCCAACGGCGAAGTTTGCTGTCAGATAAGAGCCATCTGTCACCAACACGGGCGCTCCTCTCTGCCAAGCCGCTGGTCTGAGTCATGTCAGCCTCTGACGAGATGTCAGTGTGATATGTCACCATCTAATATTTATGCCACGGCAGGTTGCCATGGGTCAGAACCACTGGATGGACAGCAGCTCTGGATGGTTCTTTACAATCACCCCTTCACTTCCCTCTCCACTCCCTCAGGATAACCCTCACAGCTTGGGGCCACCACCTCCCTGAAGAGGCGCCTTTGTTATCTGCGCGTGTCCAGCATCTTGCAATTGATGACAATGACTCGGCTTATCCAATGGGACCTTCAAGAAGCAGTTCATCTCCCTCTTTCCTGACGCTGTTTCTATCCACAAAAGTCCTAACAGATGTGTCATTTCGTTTCCTTCTGGGTGTAGAACACCGAGTCAAGCAACAGAGCAAGAAGAACCAGCTATGATGACCCACAGCCCACCCTGGGCCACACTGCCAAGGACAGACAAGGCTCTTTCCGTATCTGATCTCAAAACTGCCACCCGGAATGCAAACCGTTATCCCTCCGTTAGACCCCGCAGCGTCCCTCACCCACGGGGCAGCTGCGCAGGAGCAGAGCGAGTCGGACCTGCAGTGGCCTGGCACCCATGCCAGTGTTGGAGACTGGAACTGAGCGAATCCCTGACTGTGTGCTTGGACTCTTCCTTTCTTTCTGAATATTCACACATATCTCTCCCTCCCATCCAACACGTACTAACAGAATTGACCTTGGGACAGGCATTTAACGATTCCTCTTCCGGGTCACTCCACGCAGGAAGCAGGTGTTTGTGCCAGTGGCTGCGGTGACCACGGGAGGCAGCGGGTGAAGGACAGGAGCTGGTGGGCGGGCTTAGGAGCCAGTTCTGTGTGGTTTCCTCAGGAGCTCCGTGGGGCCCGGGTTTTGGAGGGAAGGGCGGAGAAAAACAGACAGATATTCTGCCCTTCGGGTGTGCAGAGTCTCAAAGTCAAAGTAGGCCACACATGTGTGGTGTACGTATGCGTTTGCGTGTGAAATGTGTGTCTGTGCTACAGAGGTGAAGATAAAGGTGAAGATAAGAGTTTATAAGAAGGAGAAACGAGGAGTTAAAAGGGAAATATGATTTAGTTCGGCTATTAAGTTCCTAATTCCAAGGGCCACCCTCGGTTCTCCGTGATTCTCTTCATTGTGTTTCCACTTCGTGCGTCATGGACCGTGATTGACACCGAGCACCCGGAGAGGGGCCTGTTTTCCGTTTCCGACCGACCTCCCTCCTTCCCGCTCCTCACTTCCTCCCGCAAACTGTCCGAGGCTCCGACCGGGTCTGCCGGCCTGAAACCTCGCCTCCTTCCGTCCACCCGCACATGTGGCCAGAGGCCTGAGAGACCCCTGGCATGGAAACAGCAAGAATGACAGCTATTGAGAAGGGCCCAGGATGTCAAAGAACAGAATTCCTTTAAGTCCACAAATATATCTCCGTACAAATAAGATGTTAAACTCATTGGATTAGCAATCACAGTGAGTTATACGACCTGGCTGCGGTAATTGCATTAAGCAACCATATTATTTCAATAATAAAATAAGCCCATTGAAACAGATTATTTTCCAGGGTAATTATTTAACTAATTTAAACGTGGCAGGAGGATGGATGTCCCAATCTCCGAGTTTTATTATCTCCCCGCGGTACTCAGCCCAGAGACTCAGTGCCAGCCGCTGCAGGCTTCCGCCATGGAGAGGGCTCGCTGAGGTTTCAACGCGTGTCCTCATGGCACCTGCAGAGGATGCTGATGGGCTCCTAGCAAATGCCTCTCCTGGGTCCCCGTTAGACCCAGTCCCCCTGCGTCTCCCTGAGCGGCTGTGTGGGCCCTCGCTGACCCGGAGTCCCTTGTGGCGTGTCCGGGAAATGAGGGGGGCGGGATGAATCGGACACAGAGGGTATGTTTCTCTCCAAGTGCTGTGGGGAAGTGGCCTTGACCCAGCAGGTGGGATTCCGGAACTCATGCTTAGTCAATGTGCGCTGCAGGCTCCCCTCCCGCAGAGGCAGGTGGGGCTCCGGTGCGGAGGGAAGGGGGGGCTGTATGCCAGCTCACTGGTTGGTCACCACCACCGCCCTTGGAGCTGACACCCTGCCCCTCGATGTGTCTAGAGGCAATCCTGTGGGTACGATGCTTATTGTTTGGGATTCTCAGAATCGCTCTCTTACAGGCAGCTTCTTTGAAACTCCCTCCAGGTAACTATGAAATAACACACTGCCAGAAAACAGATGGTGGCTCCTTTTGAGACCGTGACCCATAGCCACTCCTTTCTCTGCTTGCACCACTGAGGTGGCCCCGCACTTCTTGTTATCTCCATACTTCCCGGTGCAAGATGGTCCTTCATCGATCCTTCCTCACTCGCCCAGCTGTGTCCCCTGAGCCGGACACTGGCTTACAAGCTGAGGACACAAAGGCATGGAGAGATACAGTCCCGGCCCCTTGGAGTCTAGCTTAGTTTCCGTCATAGGGCGTTCCTAGCCTTTGCTTCCCCAACTGCCCTCCCTATGCCAGCTCCACAGCGGACACGCCCCCACTAGCGATTTGGGGCTGACGTTCTGGGGACTCTGAACAGTGAGCTGGGAAGCACCAGGCACCACTATTGCCCTCCTCAGCTTCAGGCACCAGCCAACGTCCGCAGCTCCCCACAGCCAGTCCACTTGCTCATCCTTCCTGGACCCCATTTTCTCCTCTTCCCCAGCGGGAGAGAGATTGACATCACGGCCCAGATCATTGCCTAGAGCCCAGTCCTAGAAGCCTCTGTCGGAAAGGCCAGCCGAGTCAGCCGGTGAAACGCTCCATCCCGGCGAATCCTTTTCCTCGCTGGATCTGGTCTTCCTTGGACAAGCGTCGGCACCCCCAAGTCCTTGTCTAAGAGCCCTCTTCCTCCTCCCCTCCCCCAAAGGAGTGCCTCTGGCCTGGGTGGGGGTGATCGTCCCAGCCTCCCGAACCAGAGGGCACTCCCTGTGCGCGTCTGTGGCGTGAGGGTTCCGTGTGAGGCTGGCGTTCTCGCTGGTTCTGCCGTTTGCAGGACCGGGTGCCCCGGGTACTTTCTAGCCCAGACCTGAGGGCGCTGTCCGTTAGGAAATGCACACCGGGGACACTGGCGTTGGAGACACGCTGACGAGTGAGAGAGATGTCACTTGGTGACCCCACTGAGAGAGGGACACACGCACCAGCAATTCCTGCCTTGGCGGCCACTGATCCTGCCCACACTCCCATTTTTGGTTCATTTCCATCTTCTCTCCCAAACCATCCACTTCTTCGATTGACAGCTGATCCGGGCCTGCGTGAGGAGAGGGAGAGCTCTCTGTGGAAGGCTTCGGGGGGGTGGGGGTGGGCGGGGAAATGCCGCCTTCTCCGGGAGCTGAGGGAGCCCCTCTTCGCCTGCTGGCCCCACGCAGGGATCCTTCTCTCCCATGGTCATAAACAGACACCCACAGATGCCGGGAGCAAGTGAGTATCCAGAAGGAGTCGCCATGGCAACAATAACCATGGAAAATCCTCTACATACCACCCCTGCCCCGGCCTACAGGGAAATCCAGAGCGCCCAGCTCCCAGGAATAGAGAGAAAAAAGAGGCAAGAAGATTTCACTGCAGCATGCGGCCATGACCTCTATCTACACTGAGAAACGGGAACTCCCTCCAGAATCCCATTCCTCTGGCCAGGCCCAGGCTCGCTCACGGCAGAGTTACCAGGGGGAGATGCTCCGTGGCTTCCTTTGCCTGCAGGACAGTGTAGTCCTCAGTCTGATCCTGGAGGGGTTTGCAGCCGAATCTGTGGGCTTAGTTGTCGTTGTCTGGCTGCTCAAGTCAAGGGTGTAACTCAGACTCACTCACAGGTGATCCCCTTTGGCGATGGTTTATTCTCAGAGTCCCCTGTCGCTGTCTCAGACAACTGTTCCGGCATCTCCGGACTCCCATCTCACCCAGGAGGTCTTCTCCGGACACCACAGTTGACCTTTGTTTCTTGAAATATGGAGACAAAATTCCTGGTTTGTATCTCTCCATTTGTATATTTAAAGTTGGATGACATTGGACTGAACATCGCCCATGTAAAATGATGTCAATTCAATATTTTTCCTTTGAAAATCAAAAGAGATAATGAGGTCAAGTTAAATGAACTGGGGCTCTGAGCCTTATTTACATTTTTTTCACAGCGATATTATCCCTCCTTTCTCTCATTTGCTATATCTATGCCACCTTGACAAAAGAGCTTCAGTGGGCTCACTGTGAAAACCCAATAAAATACCTGACAGCTGTGTCTAAATGAGTGAAGACGGGAAATAGAAGATACTAAAGAAAGTGACCCACTCAACATATATGAGAATAATGGAGCAATAAGGAGGCTAGGTCTGGAGGAACAGACAGGTGTAATTTTGTCCCCATCACCAATCAACTTAAGTCTTCCCTTCTTTCACTCAAGCTATATCTTCCCCATAATCAAGGACTTGGTTGAGATATTTTAGGTAACCCAGGCTTCAGCTCATTAATCGAATGCAGGAGACGGATTTTCCAGGACTGTCAAGGCTATAAGAAAAGCTAATCACAGATGAGGGCTGTCAGCATGGAAGGAAGGAAGGAAGGAAGGAAGGAAGGAAGGAAGGAAGGAAAGAAGGAAGGCAGGCAGGAAGGAAGGAAGGAAGGAAAGACTTTCTTCCTGGGGTTAATGCCCACCATCCCTCGAAACTCTCTTATTTGTCCCCTCTTCCCAGACTCCTCCTGCCCATTCCAGACCCTCTCCAGCCTATCCCTAGCATCTCTGCTGACTGCACAATACCGGCTAGCACATGGTAAAAAGACTGTCGCTTGTCCTCTCGTATGTCCTCCATTATTCTATTATCACGTGTCTCCTTCATCGCACAGGGCTCTCCTCAATGGCATTACTTGCTGCGTTAGTGGCTTAGTGTTTAGATGAATAAATGAATCGATGGCTGAATACAAGAATGAATGAATCAGATTAAATGAATGTCTCACATATGGAAGCATCTGGATATCAATTTTTCCAATTTGCTCATAAAAATTTATTTGAGGTTTTAGAATAATCTTAATCATGTGATGGCATATAATACTTTATTTTCTCATATAGATTTTGCAAGCTTTATTTCAATTAATTTATTAAAATCCAGTGGTGTATGCATTACCACGGTTTTAAAGCTAGAGTACCCAAGTGTAATTGAAAAATGAAAAATGATTTAAATCAAAACTAAAATGAAACTAGGGTAACCAAGTCCTACACGTCTTTGCAGGCCATCCAGCTAAGTGGTTCTCAACATTCATTGTCAAGCTTCACAATGAGCTATTGTGTATGTGTCAGGAAAGATCGAAGGTAAATGTCTGAATGTCCCTCAGAGACCACAGAGCTATTGGTTCGTGCAGTTTGACTGGCACACGGTAGCTTCAGAACATTGCTTTTAAACACATAGAAACACATATAATCACATAATCTGTGCATGAAGGAAAGATCCGGAACAACTAACCGGCTGTGTAGCTACTCCTGTGGAAGAGAAACTGAGGCCCAAGGAAGGAAAACACAGGCTTGGGCAGCTGTAGGTTCACAGGTGTTTCGTATGGAAAATAACACCATAATTAATAAACAATAAAGTCTATCTTCCACACACTCACAACTGCAAACCTACTTCCGCCCCACTCCGCACTTTGTACTCAGTGACGGGGCCAGGGAAGTGAATTCATTCCCAGATCTCAGGGCACTGGCCTCTCAGTTGACCTGTGAAGGAATTCGCATCGTGCTCTGGAAACACAAAATTCCCCCCCTCTCTGTTTCTCCAGAAGGTGTAGCTGCGGCAGTGTCACCAGAATCGGGGTACGTTCTTCCTGTTTCCTACAGGTGGTTTTTGTCGAATGTGCTAGCAGTGCACACGGAGTGCTGGACTTTGGAGGGGGTCAGCTGAGCTTGAGGAAAAGCCTGCAGATGACAAGTTTAATGTTGTTTATAAAATGATATAATCCCCAAGATGGCCCGGTGATTTAATTAACTCGTATTTTTAAAATATGGAAGTGGGAGCTGGAACCAGTGATATCCACTTACTTTTAATTAAATTTCTGAGAGCAATGGGCCTTGATCACTGGACGGGCTGTTATCTGTGACTCATGAGTCTTAAATAAGGGGCTTTTAGTATCTAATTTTATATTAATAGAAGAAAGGTTACAATTTTTCTACGGCAGTAATTTCATAAATATATATTTTATCTGGCATTAAAAAGACATCGCCGACGCAGAACTCCTTGTTACAGAGAATGGACTACATTCCGATGAGGAGTTGTCCAGAGGTACCATCCCATTCATCATCTAAATAGAATCAGGCACATAATGGAACCGGATCTGAATTATAGGAACGTAGTAAGACTGGGAAGCTCTGGGAATGCTCGGCTGATGCGATTGGAGTTACATGGATATTAAATTGCAGAAGTTAAGAAGAATGTCATATGCATTTATTCACCAAGTAGATATGCTTCAGGTACTGGACCAGGCACTGCCACCATGACACAGACCCTGACTCTCAGTCTATAAGCTAGTGCTGGGGACATGCAGTGATCACACGAGACCATACGAACTGGGATGGTCCGCTGACTTGCTGGTCAGAGCAGGAAATACATAGGTGACGTCAGATGGAATGGATGAAGTCACCACTCACAGAACTGACGTTCCCTGTGAGGTGAAGAGTAGGGTTTTCCCAGCATGACCCTGCTGCTCAGCCTGGACTGCTTGGATCTCGCCCACTCCCTCAGCCACGGCAGTGTGCTCAGGCACGGCTTCCCTTAGCACGCGTGCCCTCCTTCCCACTGTGGAAAGTCTCATGGGCCCCAAGTCTCCCAGGTCGTGGGCATCAGACATCCACAGGCAATCCCTATGGCCGGACCCCTTAGCTCCCCAGATGTCTGCCCGGGCCTTTACCGGTAAGATGGCTCTCGTGTTTGCTCATAAAAACTACTGGTGCATTGTGGGAAGCTGGGGGTCATCACCCCTGAAAGAAAACTCACCCAGCGTGTTCTGGAGATCAACCGCTTCCAGGGACCATGGAGGAGCGGCTGGCTCCTCCACTCATCCATAACCCAAAGGGCAGAGGGGGACGCGCTGACTCGGAGAGAAAGAGAATAAAGACACGCCTCTGGGGTCTGCAATGAGAAAGAAAGAGGAGCCCGGGGTGGGGGTTGGCAGGGGGTGCCTGGGGTATACCAGGGCCCAATGCACCCTGGAGCGCTCCCCACAAAACTCTGAAAAATGGGGAATTAAATTCCTCAAGAGTCAGACGGGACCACAGGTAAAAGCACCCCTTTCGACCAGGGAGCTCTGTAAAATGGATTCTTGATTTTGAAAGTAAAGCAATGTTATTGGATTCTGGGCGTCTTCCGAGGGCAGGGAGAGTTCAGTGTGCAGGCGGCGGGCTGAGCGCTTTCCTGGGGCCGGGGAAGCGCCCCTGGGGGCCGAGGCCGGGTTATTGCCCATTAGCCCAGACACAGAGACAATGAAAGCGGGGCAGCCTCTGCTCGCGAAGGCCGCAGGGACCCCGGGGCCTGACAGCCATGATGGATCTCAGTCAGTCTTTTCCTGGGGAAAACCGTCACAAATCACGGGGCAGACAGTGCGCTGGGTGGAGAGACTGCGCATGGAGATGACGGAGTCCTTCATTTATCTTCATCGAAGGAACTCAGACGGCACCGGGGCCGGAAACATAAATCTCATCCTGCACAGGATCCGCTGCCTGACGGCTTCTCCCCGCAGTTTGATTGGAACTGGCTTTGTTGTCTAGTGATCACACTAACCCACCTCCCCTGATTAGTCACGGAATCTTCCAACCGCGCTTCTGGTGGTAAAATCTAAAGGATGCTCCAATGTAAAATGAAGGATTAAACATCCCCCTGAGGAGGGGGGTTGGTGACTAAGACACGGAGCCATAGAAAAGGTAAGCCCGCTTGTAATTCACCTCCTCCTCCAGACCCTTCATTCCGGTGAACTATTTTCTGAGCCCGTTTCTACACGCCCAGGTAAGCTGGTTGGTTTGACCACATGACATTCGTTGAAGAAAGCATCAAATGGTGTGGAGTGAGAAGGGAATGCTGACATTATATTGATAACGTTATCAAAGTTTAAAAATATAAGTATGATGGAGACCATCAAAATATTGCAAACTAAAGGAAGCTTATAAACATCCCGGAGTACAGATGCAGAAAGAGAAGGTGGGGGTGGGGGTGAGGGTGGGGGATGGAGGAGAGCCAAGGCAGAGAAAAGCATGCTGGGAGGAAGGAAGGAGGGCTTGTTCAGACCCTGCATCCCCCACGCTTCCCACTCCACCAATGTGCACCCAGAAAGGACTTAATAATCACTCGCAGGATTGAAGCAAAGCATGGACCAGCACGGCTTTCCCCCCGAGGCCCTATTCACCCTGCAGAGCAGAATCACCACCGTCACTTCCCTGTGTCTCTCTCTGCAATTTACAAAGCTTTTTTTTTTTTTTCAAGTTTAGTGTCTCTTGTGATCTTTACATCATTCTAAGTGTAGATTTTATTCTTTAAAAAAATAAAATTTTATACATATAATTGATTTTTTTACAGAGAGGAAGAGAGAGGGATAGAGAGTTAGAAACATCGATGAGAGAGAAACATCAATCAACTGCCTGCCGCACACCTCCTATTGGGGATGTGCCCACCACCAAGGTACATGCCCTTGACCGGAATTGAACCTGGGACCTTTCAGTCCACAGACCGAAGCCCTATTCACTGAGCCAAATAGGTTAGGACTAGGTTTTATTCTTTTTTTTAAAAAAAAGCACAAGGAGGAACTGAGGCCAGAAAAATTCTAGCAGGTGTAAAACAGACTTGAACCTTTAAGTCCCAGATATATATGTAGCTCCCGGGATGCTTTGCCATTAACTCCAAGGGCTTCTACAAACATTAGCTCATCTCTTTCCCAAAACTCCCGGCAGAGCTCCGCAGGCACTCTGATAACAGATACAGGAATGGGCTTCCCGGGAAAGAGCCTGGGACATGATTAGCAAGTAGAACGTGCAGCATCCAACATCTACTAAATAAGTAATACCTTTTTTAAAAAGACAATTACAGGATAACTACGCACAAGGTGCTATCGGCAAGCAAGTCTGGTCCAATGGGCATCTGCAAACGTAGCTCATTGTCTCATTAGGAAAGTCCAGAGGAGAGCCCAGGGAATTAACCCAGAATCACAGGCGAGGTGGGAGGGAAGGATGAATGGCGTTTGCAGAAAACGTGGCTGTCACACAAGTTACTGAGGGAAATGCATGCCTTTTATTGTATTGGGGGAGGGAGAGAAGATGCTGCATTATAACATCAAATGAGTTATAACTCATTTAAGATGTTTACCTTCAAGGAAAGCTATAACAGGCAGGATGCAAAGGTTTATTCAAACCCCATCTTTGCATCAGGCCAGGAAGAGGAGATTTTCCAGAAATGGGAAGCAAGCAGTTGATGAGAAAACTTCAGGCCCCCGCGGGCACTCGTGCTAAGAGCCTACACCTCCATACTGAAATGTGAGGCCCGGCCTCAGAGCAGTGTCCGCCTCTCCCAGGCCGTCATCTGAATCAGCCAGTCCAGAACTTTCTGGCCAGGGCCAAGGAGCCGCTGTCGCTTGGAGCGGAGGGGGCAGGGGTAGGAATGAGAAGAGCCGGGAGCAGTGCCGTAGTCTAGTTTTAACAGAACGGCAAGTGCTCCTCGTGGGATGTCCACGGGACAAGGACAGGATGAGATGACCATTGCAGAGCATGGGCTCCGGTCAGTAAAGAGAATGCTGAAGAAGGAAAGCTCAGAGTAAACATGTCCACTCATTGTCTCAATAAGCCGATCACGGGGTTTCTCTTTCCGCTTCTGTCCGTGTGTGGTCGTTTCCGTAGGCCCCGTACAGAGAAATTTCTGCATCATTGCTTTGATGCACAGCAGTATAATAAGGTAAAATTGAAAAGTTATTGAAAAGGATTTGGCGTGGAAAGAAACAAAATTATAACTTGAGATGCTTCTTAAATGACAATTAAAATATATCTGTGGCCCTAGCCGGTATGGCTCAGCGGATAGAGCCTCGGCCTGTGAACTGAAAGGTCACAGGTTCAATTCCAGTCAAGGGTACATGCCTGGGTTATGGGTTCAATCCCCAGTGGGGGACTTGTAGGAGGCAGCCGGTCCATGATTCTCTCTCATCATGGATGTTTCCCTCTCTCTCTCTCTCTCTCTCTCTCTCTCTCTCTCTCTCTCTCTCCCTCCCTCTTTTTTTCCTCTATGAAATCAATAAAAACATTTTTAAAAAATAAGGCTAACTTATAAATAAAATAATAAAATAAAATAGAATGTATTTGTGATTATTCCAATCATCTGTGATGAGTGGAACAAGAAGACAAGTGTCTGGTGTAGAGAAATTGGGACAAGAGTATGTTTGGCTACACATGACTTCTGAGTCCTAGAGGGACACACTATATTTTTATTGATTACTATAGCAAAGGAGAGGGAGATAGAAACATCAATGATGAGAGAGAATCGTGGATTCGCTGCCTGCTGCATGGCTCCCTATTGGGGACTGAGCCCACAACTCCGGCAGCACCCTGACCAGGAATCGAACCCATATCTCCTGGTTTATGGTTCAATGCACACCACTGAGCACTGTGTAAAAATATTCCATTCAGGCATTTATATACTTAATTAAATAAACATCTGTTGAGTCCAATGATATTTTAAGCTCTGGGTTAGATGGAAAGAAGAGAAGCTTAGTGACTAGTATCATTTCATCCGAAAGCAGAAACACAACCTTTTTACTGATTAATGGGCAAGTGTATTTCTGTGAGTTTATGTTTTCTGTGCGACATGGATCTCAGTTGCCAGTGATGCAATTAAACTTGACCACTGACCTTCAGAGTCTCGGAAACTTGAATGGTTTACCTTGCTGGCTCTTTGAACTCTGTCCTCCAATAAGGAAAAATAAAATACATAGATTATATAGATATAGTTATAGATATAGATGTAGATATGGATATAGATATGGGTACAGATATAGATGTGGACATGGATATGGATACAGCTATAGATATGGATATGGATATGGATATGGATATGGATATGGATATGGATACGGATACGGATATGGACATGGATATGGATATGGATACGGATATGGATATGAATATGATACAGCTATAGATATGGATATGGATATGGATACAGATATAGATATGGATATGGATACAGATATGGATATGGATATGGATATAATACAGATACAGATATAGATAGTATTTCCCGGTTTGTGAACATGTTGTTACAGAGAAGGTCAAAGGGAAGAAATCAATAGAGCTTTGTCATCTCTAAGCCAGAGGGGATTATTTCTCAGACATCTCCCTGTGAGGGACGGAGGGCCTTTTGTAGATTGTATCTCCTGTGAGGGGCTCTGCTGAACATACTTGGTTTAGACTCAGACGTAAGCCAGGGGGAAGGAAAATAAACTGTCAGTTATTGAGCGTCCTTTGCCAGGAACGTGTTAGACACGCTCACATGTTAGGATTTAGCAAGGCCGTCTCACAAATAAAGAAGCCACAGTCCAGGAAGTAAACCCACTTCAGCATGCTCACAAACTTAATTCGTTTGACAATGAGTGCACGGAGCACATTCTTTCTCAGGGAGCTTCCCAAAGGCATCCTCTCCGTGCTCCTCCCACGCTCCCCGCCAACATCCTGCCCACCAGCTCCTGATGGAATCGCTGTGGCACTTGGGCAGCATGTGCCCGTGACCGGAACCTAAGCCAGCACCCTTCAGTCCTCAGGCCGACACTCTATCCACTGAGCTGCACCAGCTAGGGCTCTGGGAACATGTTTTCATCCAAGAATCTATGTTTAAGTAAAATGTGTCTGCACTGCTATGATGCCCTGTACCTTGCTTTGGTGAACGTATTTTCCCTCGTGTTATTTTCCCACAGCCATACAAAGGTGAGGATGACTGCTTTGCAGGAGAGAAGGCTGAAACCCAGAGATGTGGAGTGACTTGCATGGGCCCACAGGCTAGTAAGGGGCGTGTACAGTGTTTACAGCTGTTTACAAACAAGGCAGCAGGCCCCACTGGAATCACTGAGGCTAAGCCTCCACAGCAGCGAAATGACACCTGATGCCAGCTCGGCTCTCCCAGGAACCGAATCGGAAACGAGTAGGTCGGGAGTCACCTGTCAGCACTCAGCCAGGCAATCGCCGGGCAGATCCCTGGCACCTGAAGGGGAGTGACCTGGCAGGAATCCACCTGCTTGTGCCGCCCAGAATAACCTCCTTATTCCCATCTCTTCCGTCTACAAAAGTCTTCCACTTCATGCAGCTCCTCGGAGCACCTTCCTATGTGCTGGATGGAGTGCTGATTTCCGCTCAAATAAAGTCTTGAAATTGTTAGCACGCCTCGGGTCATCTCTTAACACACTTAACACACTTAACATCAGAGGTCATTTCCCCCCATACAGTCTGAGAAAAATTCTCAACGTTTCCTTCCATTTTAATAACTCACTGTGAATGGTCTAAACAGATAGCTGGAGGGGGAAATGAGTAGAAGCCAGTTTTAGTCTGTTCATTTCCATCTAGTATCCATCCACTAGCCACCCCTTCCTCCCCCAGCCCTCCCACAGACCTGCCAGGCAAGGTTCCCTTTATCAGGCACTGTGAATGGCGGCCCGGGTCTCAAAACCCGCCATCTGACCTTCAAAGGACGGAAACGCATCTCCAGAGCATCATCGTTTTTATTTCTGACATTTACCAGCCTAAAAAAGAAATCCTGACATAAAAATAAACATCGAGGTCATTGAAACCCTCCTCTGATGATTAGCTATAAAAATATGCCCATTACAAGCATACCCCGAAATAGCAACAGAATCAGCATGCAGCTCAATCCCAAGAATTCTGAGGGTGTTTTTCCACTTTCATCAAAATGCACCGCCGTGAGGAGATGATGTGAAGATCATTGGAGGCTCTTCAAGGAAACTCCTTGGAGCTGATCGTCACAAGTGTTTACAATACAGGCTCAAGGTGATTACACGGTGATTAGCACTTGCCTATGTGTCTCTTAAGAAACGGCACCATCTGATCCCAAACAGCAAGCTTTTGGAAACACTTGACCTTGATGAGCTTGAGGCACATTCTGATGACAGAACTTTTAAAATTAAAACGTAATCATGACGTCATGATTTGGCATTAATATTTAGGTATCAGAGCAGCAATAAAATGCCTCCCTGCCCATAGCCTAATTTCGGTTCCAGGTAGTAATTTCAGGGGTAAAAAACAGTATCTAACAGGTGTTGAGTGCTTAGTATGTGCCAGACAATGTTAGAAGCACTTTTATTGGCATCCATTCTATCAAATTATGCACGTTTTAAAATGGGAGCCATTGTAAGTGCTCTTTAAAATAAATAAATTAATAAGTTAATAAATTAATTAAATATTTTTAAAAAAGACACCTGGGGTCAAAATTTAAGGAAAGGCAATCAAGATCTTTGATTTCAACAACAGCTCCTTGCATGTCAGTTCTTCACTCCAGCCTCTAGATGGCGCCCAAGTCCCCTTCACCCACGGGATGTAGAGGTGGAACTTGGTTCCATACCTGAAGCCAGGACCCCTGAGGATGCCCTGCTGGGGCCGCCACCCTGACGATGGACCCTGCTGGACGAAGAGAGGCCTCCTTGGCGCCTTTACACGGATGACTCTCTCACTGACCCTCCGGTCAACCATTAGAATCAAGGGAGACGTGGCCGATGAATAAAGTGAGGATGATCCAGGGGAAGCAAAGCCGGTGCAAAGCCTGCTTCCGTTCACTCAGTAAATATGCACGGAGGACCCACTGTAGAGCAGGCAGCATTCTGGGCTGTGGAAACACCAGGGTGAAAGGAGGCAGTCGTGTCTGCCATCGGAAGCGTGTACTTAGTGAAGGAATGAAGCAATCTTTAAGATGTAAACGTGAAGAGGTGTTTCTGGCTCAGGAAACAATCCAAGCTCAGTGGGTTCCTTTTCCTCACTGGACACTCCCATCCTTAGTCCCCCCCATCCCACCTCCTCCGGGGTGCGGGTTCCTTTGTTTGATCCTCTCTCCCAACGACAGAATGAGACTCTTTAAGGGGGGGCCTCTGGGATCCTCTAGGTCAGATGAAGTTGTCCTCACCGTCCCCCTGACACCACGCTTCCCCTCAGAATGGGGAAGACCCCTTGCCACGCGGAAGGGAGGCCTCTGATGGAGTGGCCGTTGTGGATGTGATGAAACGCAGGTAAACGTTGAACGGGCTGCCCTTATTTCAACCGGACCCTCTGGCCTCTGAACACTGCATTCTTCTTCCTTCTCAAAACAGAATGTGGTCTTTCCGGATACTCAGAATGCTCACATTAACGATCGCAAAGGAAGAGAAACACTAAATTATACAGACAAAGTAGAGAGATGACTACAACTATACAACTGTAACTCTTTCTATAAGCTGACATAAAGAACAGTCCTCCTTCTCCCCTTCCTCCTCCCCCTCCTCCTCCTCCTCCTCCTCCTTCCTCCTTTTTTTCCTCTTCCTTCTCTCCCTCTCCTTCCTCTTCTCTCTCTCCTCCTCCTCCTCCTTGTTCTTCTTATTGTTGTTAGACTCTTAAAGCTTAGGCATGCCATGAATTGGGGATTTTCCTATGATAATAATTCTTGGGAAATCTTTCCAGGATCCTATGCATTTTGAGCAACGTGTGGCTATGGATGGATGTCACTGGGCCTGCCTCGCCTTATCCACAGCTTAGCCCCCGCATGGCCACTGGTCAGCTGCCGGAGGGAATTCCTCTCTACAGAGCAGGAGGCTGGGGCTGCTCCTGCCCCACTGGTCTCACCGGAGTAAACAGGTTCAGAGAGAGAACAGTAACCACCACCTAGTGGGGCTGGGATCTCTCACTCTCACTCACCAATCCCGGCAGCGCAGCCCAAGGAATCCAGTAGTGTGTGTGCTTTCCCTTCCATTTTAATTATACATATTTTCCTCTTTCACAGGCAGCAGGAAAGAGGCCTGAAGTTCTCTATAAAAACTGTACTTTTCCCACTAACGGATTTCCCCCCTCCCTTTGGCATATAAGGAAGCTAATAAGTTTAAATGTTCAATGACCTTCACCATCATAGCAAACCATTCAGGAAGGGCTAGGGCTGTTCTTACGTTATCAATGCCTTTGCATGGATTTTATTCCTAGATCTTTGTAAGCTGCTGGCTAAGGAAATGAATGAATGCACTAATGGATGTGCAAACAGTCCAGGTGCTTTTTCACAGAACTCAAGTCAGAGGGTTTTGTGTGTTGTGTTTTGTTGTTGTTGTTTGACATATGGCCAAACTATTTCAGGCCAAATAGCATCTCTATTCAATTTATCTCCTGATGCCTGATTTTTTCCACCTCCACTGGGAGGGCCATTAAAACCTTACCCTCCAGCTCCTCCCAATCATCCATTAAAAGAGAAAACGCAGTTAAATCTCAGTCAGATTTAGTTCAACAAGAGGAGGAGAGGAGCAGAGACCCAGGCTTTCTGTAAAGGATGCATTTTACATAAAAGCAGCACTGCCTCTGCTCACGGGCTCCCGACATAAAAGGCAGTGCCTGTGTGTGAGGCCGCAATTGCCCTTGGGATTTGTCATCCCCGCTGGAGTCCTTTGTCCTCCGCCAGCAGCGGCGGCAGGAGGGCTGGGCTGGCCGCTCCGCACTAAGTAAGGGGAGGAGGCTGCGCAGAGCAGCCACGGGCAGATGGGCAGTGTCCGCCTCTTCCTTTATGCGTCCGGTCCAAACCCAGCGCTCTTCCCAGTGGCGGGCGATCCGTGATTATAGGGCATTACACGTTTTAAGTCACGGAGGATGGGCTGAAATGTGGCTTTCATGGTACAAACCCACTCTCTCGTCAAACTTCACGCTGGAGTGCGGTGACAGTCACATCATCCCATCGCCCGCCAACGCCCTTTGCTGTTTCTATTCTTCCTCCTCAGCATCCGGGGGCTGGGGAGCCGGTTCCATTAGTCACTCCCCTCCTCCTGGGAAAGGCGCTGAGCGCTCTCCACAGCCACCGAGAAGACACCACCACCCCCGCCTCTGACTCCTCGGTGCACAAAGCAGCGCTTCCCGGCACCAGACCCCTCAGGCCCCTGCTGCTGGGACACGGGATGGTCCAGATGGAGTCGCCTCTCCCAGGAGGCCCAGCGTTCATACATGTCTTGGCTGGAAGCACTGCCTTAGAGGTCAGGAGCCTGAGATACGGAGAGGGGAGCGGGCTTCCTCAGGCCTCTTAGCACTAAACGGAAAGGCTGGGAGGGGGGTGCAGGCCTCAGGGCCATCCGTCCAGTGTGTGTCCACTCCGCAGCCCCGCAGCCTGAATCAATGGCGCTCTCCGGGTAGGTCCTGCCCCTGCCCTAACCTTGGAGATGAGCGGGAGCTAACCGGAGGGACAGGGAGAAGGACAAGGGGCGCAGAGGTGAGAGGAGCACAAACCGCACAGCGCATTGAAATGCCCTGGGCTGCTCCCACCCAGGCTGGTTAGGGAGCGGGGGGTGGGGGGGTGGTAGGGGTGGGGGCGGGGGGCAGTGTACGCCATGGGGGAGGGTTGGGGGGCAGTCCCTGAGGTGTGGAGTATGCTGTGCTCGATTGTTGGAGCTCCACCCAGGAACACACTTGCGGGTCTTAAACAGGTACAATCACACGTGGCCCCACAGGTGTGCGTGCTTTTCACTTTTTGTTACTAATGCCGTGACCAGGGCGTGGGGTGGGCTTCAGAAAGATGTGCTCTGAGGCATGCTGTGACCGTGACCCTGAGGGGTGTTATAGGGGTCAGGGTCAGGTCAGTAGCGTGACTCTAGAGAAGAGGGTGCCTTCTCCTGATATTTGAAGCACAGAGTTAGAGGAATGTGCATCGAAACCAAGAGAGAAAGAGGAAAACTTAGGAAAAAGTCTGCCCGGCTGGTGTGGCTCAGCATCGACCTATGAACCAGGAGGTCACGGTTTGATTCCGGGTCGGGGCACAGGCCCAGGGTTGGAGGCGAGATCCCCAGTGTGGGGCGTGCAGGAGGCAGCTGATCAATGATTCCCTTTCATCATTGATGTTTTTCTCTCTCTCACTCTCATTTCCGCTCTGAAATAAATAAAAGCGTATTTTAATAAATCTAAGATTTCTCCCTTAGACCACTGGGTCACATTTTTATTGATTTTGCATACCAGGGGGAGAGGGGGTAATATGAAAAGTACTAAAAAATATTTGTGAATTATAGCTATAGAGTCTAGGCTGAAAATATTAATATAGAAACATTGGGAAAAGGATATTTGCAATGAGAATGAGACATTTATGGAATAAGAAGGTGAGGGAATGAATGTTCCCTAAGAAATGATAAATTTTAACAGAAGAAGATTCAAGGTTAAGACTGGGGGTCATAGACATTAAGAAGAGAGACTTCCAGAAGCAGTCAAGGTCACGGAGAGAGAGAAGGGCAGAGCCAGGAAACCTAGACTACTGTATTTTTTTTTTCACAACAAATGACCTTTTCTTTTGGCCATAATTTTAGTATCTGTCTCTCAGAAATATAATTTGTCCAACCATTCACTTACCTGTTGATTCCACCAACATGTATCCCATGTACCTAATGCTTGCCAAGGCTCCAGCTCATGGGGACATTACAAAATCCCAGGAGCCGTCATGAGCAGGTCTGCTGTGACATCCCACTGGGCTTGACAACAGATGTAAAATGAGCATAAAGCTCAGTGTCACCGCTGCCTCATTTCTCTTTGTTTTCAATTAGCACCAGAGTGGAAGGCTGCATAACCCGCTCCTGGGATCTCTCTTCTCCGAGGAGAGGTTAATACCCAAAGGTCTTCAGTCAAAAATACACGTCGCCCCTCTCTGTGCCCTAAACACACGCCTGCTCTTTCCCGCCATCACAGGAAACAGCTAAATCAGGGACATGGCAACGCGCCCCTGCATAGCTGGATGCATCTTCCGTTTGGTGTGAATGGATCCCTGATGTATGTCCTGGCCTCATTCATCTACTTCCTCACCCGCACACACAATGAGTGTGCTCGGTGTGTCCCTGACTAAGCCAGTCTCTCTGGAATCGCTCTGAGGACCTGGAGGAGGACAGGGACGTCTGGCAGAGAGCGATGGGTGACGTCGGCCTATCTGCATGAGCAGGAGGCACCAGGTAGAGGAGAGGGGCCGGCGGAGCAGGTGACAGACCGGCAGAAAGAGCGTCTGATGTCAAGAATGCGGAGAGCGGGGCCTGTGGGAACTGAGGGAGGTGAAGTGACAAAGGAAGCTAAACAATAAAGAGGATCAGGGAGGAGCCTGGGTGCTAAGTGAAGAAGGGAGCACCTCATTACAGATTCCTGGAGGCTCCGGGGCGCCCGGGGGGTGGGGGGGGGGGGAAGGGGTGTTGAGCCTTCAGGGAGGCTGGCCCCAGGCAGCCCAGACTGGAGGCAGAGGGTGGGAGAACGCCAGGCAGAGTTCTGTGACCCCCTCACACACCAGAGGGGTCGGTTACCTTGAATCGTTACCGTAAACATCTCTTTGCGTGTTGACAATGCCGCTCCCGTCCGTGATAACTGAGGAAATGAGTCTCGGTTCGGGTTGCTGGGGAATTTCTCTTAGTATCTCGAACTGCCACTGACATTTGCTTCCCAGTGATATGTTTTGGCTCTTTTGGATGATTCAATAAACCCAGCAGCTTAGACTTCCTCGGGCAGAGAATGAGAAACTTAAAAACACCAGGAAAGAGGCGTCAGGCGGCGTCTCCAGGGGCAGAAGCAGCTTTGTCGCTCTGGGACATGAGCATCTTTCAGGAAGATGCCGTCCTGTGCTCACAGCAGCAGTGGCAAAGGGCTCAGTGAGGGAGAGTGCCGTCCCGATATGCAAGGCCGTGGGTTCAGTCCCCGTCAGGGCACAGGCAGGAATCCACCAATGACCCACAAATACGTGGAACAACACACTGAGGCCCCTCTCTCCCCTCTTAGTCTTTCTCTCTAAAATCAATCACAAAGTTACAAAGAACCCCCAACAGTATGCAGAGCAGAGAAAGCAGATTTTGGATGGTGCCTGTCGGAACGGCGTGCCTGCCACCTGCCTGCACCAGAGACCTCGCTGTCACTACGGGTGGGTGCATCGCCCTCTCCCACCCGCCCCTCGGCCCTCTCTCAGTTCTGCATTTGCTATTCCCAGTGTCTTCCTGTGGGTGAGCCGCTCAGGTGTGACTGCCCACACGGACCCCGCTGTGCTCGCACAGCCTGCCCCACGGACAGCTCTCCCCGCCTCATCAGACCCGTCCTTTGCTTGGGCCTGGACAAGCCTGGCTCTTCCCGGGTCTCACGTCTTAACCACTCAGCCACCTGTCACTGCGTGTGGCCGCTCCTCTTTGCCAGCCTGTGTGCGTCACCGTCGCTTCCCATGAGGCTGCTCTCAGCTCCCGGCTCTTCCTCCGCTTCTCACTGCAGACGCAGCTGGTGCCGCCGGCTGATGGGCCTGCTCCCTCCCAGCCACACAGCTTAACCCAAACCAGCGGGCACCAGCGAACGTTATCATTCTGCAGCTGAAAAGGTTATGTGAGTCACCTCAAAGGCTCTTTCTAAGCAGCCGGAAAATAAAGAAGGCATCACAATGATATTTAGATAAAGAAGGATTTTTTAAAAAATTTCTTATAAGTATCATATCAGGTGCCCCTCTCTCACAAGCCACATGCAGCTCTTTGGCCCCTTGAGTGTGGCTCTTCCACAAAACACGAGTCTATGTTGAAGAAGTGGCGTTAGAAGGAGTTTAAAAGTTTAAGTTTAAAAAATCGGGCTCTCCAAAGAAATTTCCATCGCTGTCCTGTTGATATTTGGCTCTGTTGCCTAATGAGTTTGCCGACCAATGGCCTAAATCGAGAAATTATTTTGCTGAACTTTCATGATGGACCCTTCTCACCGGCCTCTGGCCTTCACTAATGCTTCTCTCCTGGCTCCTCTTCTCGAGACATAAGCACGCACTTTCATAACGCGGACGGCATCTCTGCGCAGCTCAATTCAATCTCCGAGAGAGATTGCTCCTGCCCCCAATTGCTTCGGATATGGTTAGACTTATTGCGTATGACCATATTCTAAATGACTTTTCCCAGCTCATCGCCCTCTGCCCTTACTCATCAGGTGCCTCACTCCAGTCAGGACCCATTTCAGGAGGGTTTGCCGCTGTGTGGTGGGCATTAGGCGGGGATTATGTGAAGACGCAGGGATTTTCCCTCGGCTGCATCCACAGCCTCTCGCCGGCCCTGAGTAGGGGGGTGGGGGGACACGCAGGGGCTGGGATGAAAGACCAGGAGGAGACGGACACGTGCCCCTGCCTAGGCCCACCGTCCCATGAGCTTGTGGTCCACGCCCTCCTTTTGGAGGGAATCTGAGTTTTCGAGAGGGACGGCGACTTTACCGAAGCCACAGAGCCACCATGGCTCGCTAATGATGACGTAGTGAAGGGTCCCTCTGTGCTTTGTCTCTTTATCACATCTGGGAGGGGCTCTGTGTGCCTCCCACGGAGGAAGGTGCAGCCTGGTGACCGACTTCCATGAACTTGCCCACACCTGCTGGGCTTGGAGCAGCTAGATTGCCACCTCCCAGCGGTGGAATAATTTAAAAAGATGACCAACAGCGATTTGTTACGTGCAAAGCTATTGTTCACATGTTAGCTATTCAATGGAAGTCAGCTTTTAACACCTATATTTTTAATTTCTGTATGCCTCGTTTCCCAGCGCCATTTTTTTTACTGATAACATGGTTGGTGGAATCTGAAAATAATAAGGTACCTGATCAAGCAAGGCAGGGGTCAGCCGTGAATGTGTCAGAAACTCAAACATAATAATTTAAAAACTTATTAAATTTTAATAATTAAAGTTTAAATTTTTAATTAAAATAAAATTATAGAAATGATAATAATTAAATGTTTCCATTAGTGCCCCCTGGTCTCCCCCGTGCAGGTCAGCAGCCGTCCGCGGAGACTGCGTTTTTAATGAGTTTGGGGTGCCCTCAGCCCCGGGGCAGCCAGCGGCTCCTCCGCGGTGGGCACCATAGAGGTCTTTACAGTGTAACTGGAGGGTGTTCTGTCTCATTCATTATGAGTTTGATAATCACTTCCTATGGAAGTATAGATGCCTAATTGTGCTAATAAGTTTAAGTGGGATGTGTGCTTGGGAACTCGCTGTCTCGCAGTTGTCATGGTTTCAAGCCCCAATTTAGCTCCGGGGAGAGGAGGAGCAGCTGGCTGTTTGTGTTGGTGTGGCATTTCCTTTCTTTTGAATTTCCGAGGGGCCAGCAGTCTTTCCCCGCCAGCCCTGGACCACAGCTCATCTGCTGCTGCTAGGGCTAGGACTTCAGGCTAGTCCAGTGGTCGGCAAACTGAGGCTCGAGAACCACATGCGGCTCTTTGGCCCCTTGAGTGTGGCTCTTCCACAGAACACGGTAAACTACAGGGAGTGACATGTCCCAGGCGGCACAGCAGGGGCACGCAATCCCAGCATCACCGTCGAGCTGCCTGGCTCTGACACTGAGTTCCTGACCACGGTGGAGACGCGGTGCCCATGAAATAACGCACCCGCTGAGGGAGGCATGGCTTCTGAACCTACTAACTCTCTCCCTTCTACCAACTCAGCGACTGTTCCTGTAAGGCCCTGATAAAGCTTCTTTAAAAATTGTAATGTGCTTTTAGTGATTTTTAGATAGAGAGGAAGGGAGAGATAGAAACATCAGTGAGAGAGACACAATGACCAGCTGCCTCCTGCACGCTCCCTACTGAGGATCAAGCCCGCAACCTGGGCATGTGCCCTGACTGGGAATCGAACCCAGGACCTCTTGGTCCATGGAACAACGCTCAATCCATTGAGCCACACCAGCCTGGCCATTTGTAAAGCTTTAAGGAGAAGTCATAGAGTAGAGAGGTGAGAGGAAGGGCCTTACTCCTGGCATGGTTCCTCCTGATTCTTGCCTTGCAAGTGGAGGAGCAGATGGAGAAGCAGGAGATTCTCCCAGAGGTGTGTGGCTCTGGCCGGTGACTCCAGCCAGCAGCCACGCTGAGGGCTGCCGTGGAGCAGACCGTTCCTCAGACACACCGGAGAGGAAGATGAGGATCCTCCTGCCTCAGGTACCTGCGCAAAGACCCTCCGCTTCAGAGGCCTCCCAGCAGGCGGTGTGGGGCCGTGAACCGGGAACTCACAGACTCCGGCACTGCTATGCCCGGAGATGAAGGGTGGGCGCCATCAAAGCCAGCCGCACACCGTGTGATCGAAGGGCCTCGTTTGAAGAGACTGTTAAAGTCTCTGGCTTCGCTGGAGTCTGGGAGTCTAATGCAAGGGGCCAGCCAGCCGGCCCTGGACCGCAGCTCATTCCTCGCTTTCATGTCTCCCAGGCACAGGAGATCGCTGTACCTGTGGCCCGGTGGCTGGGCATCTGCCCCTGAACTTACACTTGGTGCCTTTGATGGCAGCCCTCTCTCCCTCTGGTGTCTGTCCGCCCCGTCATCGGCGCACCAGGGGAACCTCCAGTACAGGACAGAACTCCCTCCGGACTGTCTGTCTCTAATCCATAGTGTCCTCCTTTCCCATCACAAAATGGGGATGGATAGCACCATAAGTTTAGGGGTTACAGGGAAGGCATGACTAGGAAGTCCGCTAAGAGGCTTGGGCTTTGTCGTGGGCAGTAACAGATCGATACCCAATCCCCTGGAGTTATCACTGCGGGGCCCCCGGGAGAGGGCCTCCAGCTGGAAGACACTGGTTTCTCTGAGCAAAGAGTACGATGTGACCTCCGTATCGCATCTGCTGGAACGTGTTATGATGGGACTGCCAGGATCCCAAACACGGTCTCACCCCTGACAGCTCCAGGGCTGCTTTAGGTCACGTCCCTCCTCTGCAGAAGCGATGATTGAGAAGTCCCCTTACATGAGGCACATACAGGTCCGCTGTAACCCCCTGTACCGGCGGCATTATGAACAGGCCTACCTAATTCGGAACCTGAGCATTCAGCAGGTTTTTCTACATTATTAACGCTTCTTTCCAGCCACTGCCCGTGACAACAACAATTAAGTGTCATATTAAGCACGAAGATATCGATATTCTGTCTCAGCACCAAGGTACAGTTGTTCTCGACTCTATTCGTTTAAAGAAAAATGTAGGCATTAGCAACTCATCTTGGTTGCGACACCGGTTATTTAACGTCTAACCACATTCTTAATTTGTAATGTGTTTATCAAAATTTAATGCCTCGCTGAGAATCGCTTCCTCCTAGGAAATTTATTGCTCAGTTTTATCCTAGCCTTATAATATTAGCAATAAGGCCAAGCGAGTTATGATGACTTTTTTTTATTATTATTATTAAACTGAAATCATGGGCATGAACGTGAGCGCTTACATTTCATTGTTGATCTCTATTACATCATTTATGTATAATGCATCTAAAATGGTCACAGTGTTCAGAATATTCGGAGAGAATTAACTCACAATGTGCCTCAGAATATTATTTCCTGGCTGCATTTTACTTAAAATCCACTACTACGCTTAGGGCAGCTATATGCCATTAAACACTGGTCCCATAAAAATATCAGCATCTAATAATAATATAATAATACCCAGCCTCCCTTCAGCGCTGCACTGAGCGATTCCCGCGCATTCCTTCATCTCATTCAAGAAACTGGAAAGATGCCAGGTGGGCTTACTGGAGGCACGAGTCCCCACAAATGATAGGAGGTGTGCATTAGTTGTATTTTATTCAAAAACAAAACTCACTCAAAGATAAAGTATTGCCATGTACCAGGTATGAAGAGACCTACTTTAATTTGCTCTCAGGAAGTTTGAAACTAGCATAAAAATGTCTATTTAAAATTAATTATTCTCACGGGTTAATAACCTGCACATTAAAAATAATAATAAAATTCCCATTGAGTATTGTTTATACTGTTAACTATGAAACACAGTCTTTTGTATTGCAAGAGTGACTTTCTTACATTCTGAATACTCAGTCTGCCAAAAAATCTTCCAACCTAAAGCAGAAATAAAAAGATGATCACTCTATGCTTCTACCTTTTATGGAATTGTCTTAATCAATTAAATATTTTTTAAAGAGTAGTGTTGTTGTATTAAGTATATTTTTATTGATTTGAGAAAGGGAGAAGGGGAGAGACAAAAACATCAATGATGAGAATCATTGACCAGTTGCCTCCTGCACGCCCCCTACTGGGGATCAAGCATGCAACCTGGGCATGTGCTCTGGCCTGGAATCAAACCGTGACCTCCTGGTTCACAGGTCAACACTCTGAGCCGCAGTGGCCAAGCTCAATCAAATTT